>NW_028320017.1:0-317518 GCF_062004578.1 Staurois parvus | reverse complement strand
GGCAAAGAAGTACTGGCGAGGAGAGTGGCTCGGTAGCCGGTCTAGAGACAGGTCTGTCTCCTGACCCACACGCAGCCGAGGGGGCTAGTAGTGACGCGGAGACCCTAATTGATGATGATGAGGCTGATCGCACTTGGCAGCCTCGTCGTCATCAGGCTATTGCTTCCGCATCATCAGGAGAAGAGGGTGGCAGCTTGCCAGCGAGCAAAACAGTCGGTGGGTTGCCCAGGAGGCAGCAGGGTCACAGCAGTGTCAGTGGAGGCAAACGGCCACGGAGTAGAGCACCAGCTCCACTGCAGCCTACCACCACGGCCAGTAGTGGTGCCGGTGTGCACGGAGGAAGTAGTAGTCAGCCAGTGAGGAGTAGCGGGGGCAAAGTTTCCTACTCGGCGGTGTGGCAATTTTTCGTCAAGCCGCCCGAGGAAGTAAACGTAGCCGTATGTCGACTATGTGGCCAGAAAGTCAAGCGTGGCCAGGGGGCCCATGTTGGGACTACAGCGTTGCGTCAGCATATGCAGCGTCGCCATTCGGTGGCCTGGGAAAACCGTGATAAAGATATGGCGGTTCTGCCTGCCCCAGCCCCCGCTCCATCACCCGCTCCGTTACTTGCTCCGTCACCCGACGTAAATCGCCCTCTATCAGCCTCTGCTGAGGGAAGTTGTCGCTCGTTGCCATCTTCCGCTCGTTCAGATGCTCCTTCTCCTGCTACTCCTCTTCACGGATTCCGTCAGCAGTCTTTCTTGGAATCCGTTTCCAAGAGACAACAGTTTGCAAGCACGCACCCGACGGTGCAGAAGCTGAACGTCCTCCTGTCCAAGTTGCTGGTGCTGCAGTCCCTCCCTTTCCAAGTGGTGGACTCAGCACCTTTCCGAGAAATGATGGCGCCGCGGTGGAGAGTGCCAAGCCGTCATTTCTTCGCCAAAAAGGCAGTGCCAGCCCTGCATTCACATGTAGAAGAGATGGTGGGCCAGTCTTTGAGCATGTCGGTCTCTGCCAAAGTGCACGGCAGCGCCGACGTGTGCAGCTGTAACTTCGGTCAGGGACAGTACATGTCATTTACGGCCCACTGGGTGAACGTGGTGCCGGCACAGCCGCACCAGCAACTTGGACAGTTCACGCCGCTTTTGCCTCCACGTTTGCACGTCCTTGGTCCAGCAAAGATGTCTGCCTCTACCACCTCTTCTTCCGCCGTGTCCTCAGCCGCCACCCCCGTGCCAAGTCCCATTACCCGACCGGCATATCACTTGTGCAGGGCGCAACGGTGTCACGCTGTTCTGCACCTGGTATGCCTTGGCGAACGTAGTCACACAGGGGAGGAACTTCTGAGTGTAATGAACAGAGAAATCGACAGATGGCTGTCTCTGCGCAAACTCAAAATCGGAACCATGTTGACCGACAACGGAAAGAACATGGTGTCTGCTCTGCGTCAAGGAAGGTTGTGCCATGCGCCATGCATGGCTCACGTGTTCAATCTGGTTGTCAAGCGGTTCCTAAAATCCACCATCCCACTGCAAGACATCCTTAAAATGTCACGTAAACTTTGCATGCATTTCAGCCATTCCTACACCGCAAAGAACACCCTCATTGAGCTGCAGCGGCAGAACGGAATTCCACATCATCGCCTGATCTGCGACGTTGCAACAAGGTGGAATTCAACCCTACACATGTTAGACCGCCTTTACGAGCAGCGAAAGGCCATCACCGATTTCCTGATGTTACAAGCGGATAAAGGTACTCCCCTGTGTAACTTAGATGTCAGCCATTGGCAGCTCATGCGTGACACCTGCCGCTTGCTCAGGCCCTTTGAGGAGGCCACGCTATTTGTGAGTCGGCAGGACTATGGGATGAACGACGTCATTCCTCTGTTGCACGTCCTGGAACAAATGCTGTTAACAATGGCTGGTCAGGGTGCGGTAGATGTGGCGCACAGATCTCAACGCCACATGACCCCTGTGGGGGCAGGACAGGAAGAAGAGGAGGAGGTAGAGGAGGACATTGGTGCTCAGGAATTATTGAGTGAAATGGGTGGTTTTTCCACTCAGCGGACAGGAGTGGAGGAGCAGGAGCATCTGGTAGAGGAGGAGGAGGAGACAGAGGACCCAGACGCACCGTGGCAGTATGCTGTGGAGATGGAGGCAGGGAGTCCCTCGCATTCCTTGGCACAAATGGCCCATAGCATGCTCGGTTGCTTGCGTAGCGACAGCCGAATAATAACCATCAGACAGAGGGATGACTTTTGGCTGTCCACCTTGTTGGACCCTCGCTACCGTTCAAAAATGGTGGCCTTTTTCACACCTGCTGAGAGGGAGGCCAAAATAAAGTACTATAAAAATCACCTATGTAGTCAGTTGGTCTCTGCATTTCTGCGCCAACGTCCATCCTCAGACACTGTGGGCCCTGTGCGCTCGCGTTCCGCTGCCATGGCAGCAGGGGAGGGGTGGGGTGGTAGGAGCAGTGGCAGCTCCACCAGCAGCAGCTGCCTCAGTCTGCAGTCGATGATGAGTAGCTTTCTTCACCAGCGCAGTGAGGAAACTACTAACCAGCCGCAGCAGCAGCAGCATCAGGTGGACCTGGAGCAGGACCTCAAACAACAGGGCCTACTTGGACAGCACCCTGCCAACCGAGGTAGACAATCCCCTTGACTACTGGGCAACGAAACTTGACCTTTGGCCCCAACTAGCTGAATTTGCCCTTGAAAGGCTGTCATGCCCGGCCAGTAGCGTGGCATCGGAGCGCGTGTTTAGTGCGGCAGGAGGTATTGTAACTCCGCGGAGGACACGACTGTCCACCCAAAGTGTGGAGAGACTCAAGTTTGTGAAAATGAATCAGGCGTGGATTAGTCTGGATTTCAAACCACCAGTTCCTGACACAACTGACTAAATCCGCCATGAATCATGCCCCAAACATGTTATTATTTTTAACATAGGCCTCTGTATGGCCTTCAATTTAAGCTGCTTACGCTTCGCCACTCTGCCATGGGCCCCTGTACCGCCTCCTCTTGCTGCTGCCAGGCCCGTAATCTGCCATGGGCCCCTGTACCGCCTCCTCTTGCTGCTGCCAGGTCCAGAGTGTGTCATGGGTCCCTGTACGGCCTCCCATTGCTGCTGACTTCATCGCCAGACTCTGCCATGTGCCACTTTCAGGTCTCCTTACACTGTTGGTGGGTTCCATTTTGTGATAGGGTGCTGTATGGCCTTCCATTGCTGCTGCCTCCACCGCCACCCTGCGCCATGTGCCTCTGTCGTCTGCTCACGCTGCTGACGGCTTCCGCTTTTTAACCGAGGCCTGTGTTTGGCTTCCGAATACTGCTGCCTCCACCGCCACCCTGCGCCATGTGCCACTTTCAGGTCTCCTTACACTGTTGGTGGGTTCCATTTTGTAATAGGGTGCTGTATGGCCTTCCATTGCTGCTGCCTCCACCGCCACCCTGCGCCATGTGCCTCTGTCGTCTGCTCACGCTGCTGACGGCTTCCGCTTTTTAACCGAGGCCTGTGTTTGGCTTCCGAATACTGCTGCCTACACCGCCACCCTGCGCCATGTGCCTCTGTCGTCTGCTCACGCTGCTGACGGCTTCCGCTTTTTAACCGAGGCCTGTGTTTGGCTTCCGAATAATGCTGCCTACACCGCCACCCTGCGCCATGTGCCTCTGTCGTCTGCTCACGCTGCTGCCAGGTCCATACTGATTCATGGCCCCCTGTACCGGCTCCTCATGAACGTGGTTCAGCGGGTTTGCATCACTTAACGGCAAATCGTTGACAAACGCTGGGACGTTCAGTGTTGTGCGCATTAAGCCAGACACCAAAGGGCAGCACAGACCTGTTATTACTCGCTCAAGCATGGCTGAACAAAACCAGTCTCTACCACAAATTGGACCCAGACCTGCCCAGGGTCTCGTAAGTAGATTGCACGGAGGAGTAGAGTTCGTTATTGGAATTAACTGTGAGGGACTTTTAAACCTAGGCCTGTGTATGGCCTTCAATTGAAGCTGCTTCTGCTCCGCCACTCTGCCATTGGACTCTTGATAGTCGTCTCCCCACGCTGCTGCTGGGGGGACTTTTTAACATAGGCCTCTGTATGGCCTTCAATTTTAGCTGCTTACGCTCCGCCACTCTGCCATGGGCCCCTGTACCGCCTCCTCATGCTGCTGCCAGGCCCGTAATCTGCCATGGGCCCCCGTACCGACTCCTCATGCTGCTGCCAGGCCCGTAATCTGTCATGGGCCCCTGTACCGCCTCCTCATGCTGCTGCCAGGTCCAGAGTGTCTCATGGGTCCCTGTACGGCCTCCCATTGCTGCTGTCTCCATCGCCACACTCTGCCATGTGCCACTTTCAGGTCTCCTCACACTGCTGGTGGGTTCCATTTTGTCATAGGGTGCTGTATGGCCTCCCATTGCTGCTGCCTCCACCGCCACACTGTGGCTCCACACTCTGGTTTTGGCCCCGTGACTGCCCAAATGAGTGAAGTGTGCGGTGATTCTAAGATCGACGGCACTCATCTGCATGTCATACTGACTGACAGTATTATTTCTCTTCCCCAGCAGACTCCAAGGGCATTTAAATTAAAGGTACAGTGTTCTGCACTAATATAAAGGCTCTCTGAAGCCTAGAAACACCCTTTTATAAGTTAAATTCGCAGCGAATATATTCGCCTCGAATCAAATTTATTCCGCGAATTCGGCAAATCAGCCGAATCGAATTTTTGAATAATTCGCTCATCTCTAATCTCCATGTATAATACATAAGGGGGGATATGATCTCCATGTGTAATACATAAGGGGGGGATATGATCTCCATGTAGAATACATAAGGGGGGGATATGATCTCCATGTATAATACATAAGGGGGGATATGATCTCCATGTATAATACATAAGGGGGGATATGATCTCCATGTATATTACATAAGGGGGGGGATATGGTCTCCATGTATAATACATAAGGGGGGATATGATCTCCATGTATAATACATAAGGGGGGGATATGATCTCCATGTAGAATACATAAGGGGGGATATGATCTCCATGTAGAATACATAAGGGGGGATATGATCTCCATGTATAATACATAAGGGGGGGATATGATCTCCATGTAAATACATAATTGGGGGGGGGGGATATAATCTCCATGTATAATACATAAGGGGGGATATGATCACCATGTATAATACATAAGGGGGATATGATCTCCATGTATAATACATAAGGGGGATATGATCTCCATGTATAATACATAAGGGGGGGATATGATCTCCATGTATAATACATAAGGGGGGATATGATCTCCACGTATAATACATAAGGGGGGATATGATCTCCATGTATAATACATAAGGGGGATATGATCTCCATGTATAATACATAAGGGGGGATATGATCTCCATTTATAATACATAAGGGGGGATATGATCTCCATGTATAATACATAAGGGGGGATATGATCTCCATGTATAATACATAAGGGGGGATATGATCTCCATGTATAATACATAAGGGGGGATATGATCTCCACGTATAATACATAAGGGGGGATATGATCTCCATGTATAATACATAAGGGGGATATGATCTCCATGTATAATACATAAGGGGGGATATGATCTCCATTTATAATACATAAGGGGGGATATGATCTCCATGTATAATACATAAGGGGGGATATGATCTCCATGTATAATACATAAGGGGGGATATGATCTCCATGTATAATACATAAGGGGGGATATGATCTCCATGTATAATACATAAGGGGGGATATGATCTCCATGTATAATACATAAGGGGGGATATGATCTCCATGTATAATACATAAGGGGGATATGATCTCCATGTATAATACATAAGGGGGGATATGATCTCCATGTATAATACATAAGGGGGGATATGATCTCCATGTATAATACATAAGGGGGGATATGATCTCCATGTATAATACATTAGTGGTCCATATAGTGAACTTGGTGTAGTTTTTCCCCCTGAGGTAATCACAGAGGACAAGGGGGCGCTTTTTACGTCTGGAGGAAAAGAAATGTAATCTCCAAACTCGGAAAGGTTTCTTCACAGTAAGAGCTGTGAGAATGTGGAATAGACTCCGTCCAGAGTTAGTTGTGGCCAGCTCAGTGGATTGCTGTAGGAAAGTCCCGGATTCCTTCCTAAATACACAGAATATAACTGGATAACAATTATAGGTAAAGTTGATCCAGGGTTGATCTGATTGCCTCTCAGGGATTCAGGAAGGAATTGTTTCCCCTGCTGGGGCAAATTAGACCACTCTTTTATTGTTTTTTTTGCCTTCCTCTGGATCAGCTGAGGGTATAGGATTGTGTATATAGGACTATATACATTTTTCCCTTTTATTGGTAGATGGACTTTTCACCCAGACTCCCTATGTAATTATACATTGATACATGTCCCCCACTGTCAGTCTTTTTACGGGCAGCCAGTAAACAACGGGCACTTTTCTCATGCCAGCAGATGCCAGTGACAGGAAAAGGTTGCCAGTTAAACATATGGCTGTGACACTGAGCTCGGCGCTGCACATGAACATTTCCGGTGTGGAGCCGGCAGAGACCATTCAAGTGCCTGCTAGTATGTTCCTGCTGTGCAGGTGGGGGGAGGGTCTGGCAGAGGCGGTGCCTGAGCGTGTTGTGTGATGTCATGGTGCAAGGGAGCAGGCAGAGTGTTGTGTGTGGGTCTGAAAGAGGCGGTGCCTGAGCGTGTTGTGTGATGTCATGGTGCAAGGGAGCGGAGTGGGCGGAGCCTTGTGTGTGGGTCTGGCAGAGGTGGTGCCTGAGAGTGTTGTGTGATGTCATGGTGCAAGGGAGCTGAGTGGGCGGAGCCTTGTGTGTGGGTCTGGCAGAGGCGGTTCTTGAGAGTTTTGTGTGATGTCATGGTGCAAGGGAGAAGAGCGGGCGGTCCCTTGTGTGTGGGTCTGGCAGAGGCGGTGCTTGAGAGTGTCGTGTGATGTCATGGTGCAAGGGAGAAGAGCGGGCGGTGCCTTGTTGTGGGTATGGAAGAGGTGGTGCCTGAGCGTGTCGTCTGATGTCATGGTGTGCGGGACAGGAGCAGGACTGTCACTGCTGTTTGGACTGGAGGGACCACTTGGCGTGGAGAGAGACCGTCACTGTGACTCGGGAGGGGGCGTGTCATGTTGGTGAGGTGTCATCATCATCTGTGCTGCTGTCAGTGCTGTCAGTGCCATTAGTGCTGTCAGTGCCGTCAGTGTCCCTGTGAGAGTCAGTTTCATGTGCCCATTCTAACCTCTTGCACTCGTGAGTCCTGTCCCGGAGCTACCTACTATATCACAAATTAAATAAGAATTGTGTTTTTCACCTAATATCGACCTTCAATCACGTTGCTGATTACATATTGTTCATGTTTGTAGCCTTAATACTGACATTTGCACATAAAACTGTAATTTTTTCACTTTTGGAAATGCCAGTAAAAACTTGGCTGTGTCAGTAAAATTTGGAATTTCAGTATGGTAGGTTGAATTTCAGTATGGTAGGTTGAATTTCAGTATGGTAGGTTGAATTTCAGTATGGTAGGTTGGCTACACTGGTCCCCCATGACAGATTCCAGATTCCTTTCTGGACAATAGCTTCCAACTATGGGACAATTATGAGGCTGTAAAGAGTAAAGAGGAGTGGAGTAATGAGTGCTCCTGACACCCAAGAAATCCAAATGTTGGGCAATTTCCAGGAAAATGTCTGATAAAACAAGTGCTGAACCTTCCCTTCTCTATGCAGAAGATGTCACCACCTTGCTTCATTGTCCACGTCACAGAGAAGATTACAGCAGTAGGAGATGGCCAGAGGTCTCGGTTCTCATTATCTGCACATATATGACCGCCATCCTGCAGATTGGTTGTTTTCAGCTGAAGCATCAATGATCTCATATATTACATGGCAGGGGCGATCCTGAGAGTCCCAGACAATATAAACAGAACGATCGCTATCAACAACCCGCAGGTGACTTGGCGTCCATCCGATGAGTGTGATGCTCCGTCTATGTACATCTACTATCTGCCTGATATTAATATGCTTCTACATCTGCTAATTAGCTCAGAAGAGTTCTATTCTGCTTATTTGATCATTAATGATGCTTTAATTATTGTAGATTGGAGCAATAGATTTTAATTGCGGTACAAGTCTACAGGCGACTGACTTCTAAAAAGTGGTTTTAATGTGTGCGCTTGTCTGGAAAATGAATCCTATCACATATCCGTATGAGATACCTGCAGGGCACGGGGTTACTGTACATAGTAGATATTGCAGATCAATACTCAGCACTTAAAACATTAGATATGTCCATGCTCCCTCCATCCTGCTTAACGTGAATAGGAGGCCAATTCTGCATTTTATTGATTAAAACAAAATAAATAGAAAATAATACATTCTGCACTTTTCAGTCATCCACATTATTCAAGGGCAAAGGGCTAATGGATTCTATTTTCATGAGTAATCTCAGAATGATTCTGAACCTTCTCATAGAATTTAACATGAAAAACAGATTTCTCAGATTTCGCAGGATGTTTTTAAAGCAATGTGAGAAACATTTATTTTATGAAAAAATATAAGAAATACTTTCTTTTGTATAATTTAGATGTAAATTTATCTTCAACAGATAATGAAATGACAATATTCAGGAACAGCTAGACATTTATCTGCACTTTCTCACCTAGCTGATTGTAATACTTGAACCCAAGTCTGTTGTAAATGTATTCTGTAATGAGTACAACAGTGTTCTGCTCTGGACAAGTTCTGCGAGATGCAGCTACCATTACCTAGGCATGGGCTAGGGTTCAAGATGTGCCCAGCATTCCCAGGTTTAGTTTGGGGTCGTTGTAACCAATTAAACAAAACTGCTGAAGTTCAGATTCCAAATCCAAACACCAATGAAAAAAAATGGGAGCAGAATGTTAGAATTCAATAAAGGCCGTTTTCTGGGCTATAGGCAAAGATGGTCAAACATGGGGCACGAGGGGCTGGGAACTGCCCTGGGGGTCATGTGACAATGAAAAAAAAAAAGTTTTTTATAAAGTTCAATGTGGTGGGAGCAGCAATTTTAATAATGACTACAGTGAAAAATGCAAACTTCCATGCTGGGGGGATGCCCTGACCCTGCCGGTGAAGGGGCGCATCTGCAATGTATAGAACCTACTTCTGCAAAAGTATCATTTACAAAGAAAAATAACATTTAACTCACCAGCAAATGACAGTTTCCTTACTCTTCATTTTGTTTATAAACAAAGCAGATTTGCATCATCTATACTGAACCCGTATTCTGGATGAGGTTTCACCTGAAAATACATACCGGACTTTTATCCATGCTGAAGGTCTGCTATGGATCTCAAGAGGGACCCTATGCAAAAATTGGGGGGGGGGGGGGAGTGATGACAAAGGCCTCTTCCCCTCAAGCCCAGTCTTTGGGCTTATTCAAATTTGGAAGATACCTTTAAAAACCACTTGCTGACCGCAGATAGACAAATGACAGCTACACTGCGGCCGGCCAGTTCTGGGAGGGAGTCATATGACGTCCTCCCAGAATGTGCCCTTCCATGCACCCCGGGAGCGCGCACCCGGCGATCTCCGTGATCACTGTGTCCTACAGACACAGCTGATCACGTGATGTGGTAAAAGGCCAATCACAGCGGCTTTTTACCACATGATCAGCCATGTCCAATGATACAGCAGATCACCGGTAAATGCAATTACCGGTTATAGGTTGCACTTTCCTCACACTGTCACAGCATGAGGAAAGTACTGCCGATAACCAGCAATTGTCAGAGGAGGGATCAGCAGCGATCATCGGGGCACTGATGATCAGTGCTCTGATGATCAGTGCCCAGCAGCATCGCCCACCTGTGCCCAGCAGCGCCACCCACAAGTGCCCAGCAATGCCACTCAGCAGTGCCACCCATCTGTGCCCAGCAGTGTCACCCATCAGTGCCCTGCAGTGTCGCCAGTCAGTGCCCAGCAGTGCCGTCAGTCAGTGCCACCCATCAGTGCTGCTTATCAGTGCCCATAATTGTTGCATATCAGTGCAGCATCATCAGTGCCACCCATCAGTGCCACCCATTAGTGCCGCCTATCAGTGCCCATCTATGCTACCTATCAGTGCCCATCAGTGCAGCCTATCAGTGCTGTCTATCAGTGTCCATCAGTGCAGCCTATCAGTGCTGTCTATCAGTGCCCATCAATGCTGTCTATCAGTGCTGTCTATCAGTGTCCATCAGTGCTGTCTATCAGTGTCCATCAGTGCAGCCTATCAGTGCTGTCTATCAGTGCCCATCAATGCTGTCTATCAGTGCAGCCTCATCAACACACCTCAGTGAAGGAGAAAAAGTACTTGTTTGCAAAATTGTGTCATAGAAACAAAGAAAAAGTTTTTTTTTTAAATTTTTATTGTTGCTTTTTTTTTGTTTATAGCGCAAAAAAATAAAATACCCAGCAGCGAGTAAATACCAACAAAAGAAAGCTCTTTTTGTGTGAAAAAAATGCTAAAACTTTCATATGGGTACAGTGTTGCATGACCGCGCAATTGTCATGCAAAGCATGACAGCACTGAAAGCTGAAAATCAGCCTGGACAGGAAGGGGGGAAGTGCCCAGCAGGTAAAGGGTTAAAATAAGGGGTCCCTAGATATCCATAAATAAGGGGTACATAGCATACTCCCAAGGATCAGGGCCCTTGAACCCCTCGTGTATCGCATTGTATTGTTATTGTACTGTCTCATGTATTGTCTTCCATTGTAATGTACAGCGCTGAGAAAACTGTTGGCGCTTTATAAATACTGTATAATAATACTCATCCTCCCTCTCTTGGCCCACCAATAAGGGTCTGGTATGGATTTTGGGGGATCAGAAGCTTTTGTTTTCTTTTTTGTGTGAAGGCTTAGAACAACCTTTTATAATGTGTGGGAGAGAAACCTTTTATAATGTGTGGGAGAGAAACCTTTTATAATGTGTGGGAGATGAATCTATTATAATGTGTGGGAGAGAAACCTTTTATAATGTGTGGGAGAGAAACCTTTTATAATGTGTGGGAGATGAATCTATTATAATGTGTGGGAGAGAAACCTTTTATAATGTGTGGGAGAGAAATCTTTTATAATGTGTGGGAGAGAAACCTTTTATAATGTGTGGGAGAGAAACCTTTTATAATGTGTGGGAGAGAAATCTTTTATAATGTGTGGGAGAGAAACCTTTTATAATGTGTGGGAGAGAAGCCTTTTATAATGTGTGCGAGATGAATCTATTATAATGTGTGGGAGAGAAACCTTTTATAATGTGTGGGAGAGAAAACCATTATGTGTGGGAGAGAAACCTTTTATAATGTGTGGGAGAGAAACCTTTTATAATGTGTGGGAGAGAAAACCATTATGTGTGGGAGAGAAACCTTTTATAATGTGTGGGAGATGAATCTATTATAATGTGTGGGAGAGAAACCTTTTATAATGTGTGGGAGAGAAAACCATTATGTGTGGGAGAGAAACCTTTTATAATGTGTGGGAGAGAAACCTTTTATAATGTGTGGGAGAGAAAACCATTATGTGTGGGAGAGAAACCTTTTATAATGTGTGGGAGAGAAACCTTTTATAATGTGTGGGAGGGAAACCTTTTATAACTACAAAAGCTACAATTTCTGGGGAAATTATGTGAAGTGTTCCTGCCTCCACCAGTAGTCTACAACTGGAGTGGGCGGAGTAACTGGGTGGAGTGGGCGGAGTAACTGTTGTGTGGTTGGAGTGGCTGGAGTAACTGTGAAATGGTCAATGGGAGGCGTGAGTTGCAAACAAATGGTCATACTGTGAAAACTATCAGGACTATGGCTTAGCCGTGGACATTTTTAGTGGCAGCCGATAGCTGAATGTTTTGATATAAGATTTGTGTAGGTGGGCTTGAAAATGACAGAGTGATGGCAGTTTACAAATCATGTCCTGATTTTTCAGCTCACACTCTAGCTTTTGTCACTCTGCTGCCTGCTCACACACCTGGGTTCCTATGGCAACTCACTCTACAGCAAGGGCAGAGAAGAGTGGTTAAAAACAAACTGCTCCAACTTGCTCACTTCACTGGCAGTTGCCATCTTCAAACGGTTGTAGTTTAAACATTTTAAATCCTACAGTAAAGAATTTTATATTGTGAGAATCACAAGACCCAGACCTACATTTTGATGCATTGTATGTCTCTGAAATATTAAAAATGAAGGCACAGTTGCAGTTTGTAAATTGCCCTTCAAATTTGAGGTGGCTAGAGTGGGGTTTCAATGAATGTCAATGGGCGGCATGAGTTGCAAACAAATGGTCATATTGTGAAAACTATCAGGACTATGGCTTAGCCGAGGACATTTTTAGTGGCAGCAGGGATAGCTGAACGTTTTGATATAAGATTTGTGTAGGTAGGCTTGAAACTGAGGGAGTGATGGCAGGTCAGAAATCATGTCCTGATTTTTCTGCTCCCACTTTAGTTTTGAACATTCCGCCATTCATTCCTATGGGACCAATTTCACCACAAAAACACTGATATTTCGTGAACTATTCGGCGAAACGTTCCACAAAGTAATAGCACACCAATCAGGAACAATCCGCACATTTCAGTATATTACTGTCTATGGAGTGTAAAAACTGTGGGAGGAGTTAGGGCGGTAAATTTGGCTATAATAATAAGAATATATATGTGAGATAACAGGAAGGGGTCGCCATGCAGGAACACTTAATGAGTGGGAGAGAAACCTTTTATAATGTGTGGGAGAGAAAACGTTTATAATGTGTGGGAGAGAAAACGTTTATAATGTGTGGGAGAGAAACCTTTTATAATGTGTGGGAGAGAAAACGTTTATAATGTGTGGGAGAGAAACCTTTTATAATGTGTGGGAGAGAAACCTTTTATAATGTGTGGGAGATAAATCTATTATAATGTGTGGGAGGGAAACCTTTTATAATGTGTGGGAGATAAATCTATTATGTGTGGGAGGGAAACCTTTTATAATGTGTGGGAGAGAAAACGTTTATAATGTGTGGGAGAGAAAACGTTTATAATGTGTGGAGATAAATCTATTATAATTTGTGGGAGGGAAACCTTTTATAATGTGTGGGAGAGAAAACGTTTATAATGTGTGGGAGGGAAACCTTTTATAATGTGTGGGAGAGAAACCTTTTATAATGTGTGGGAGAGAAACCTTTTATAATGTGTGGGAGAGAAACCTTTTATAATGTGTGGGAGAGAAACCTTTTATAATGTGTCGGAGGGAAACCTTTTATAATGTGTGGGAGAGAAACCTTTTATAATGTGTGGGAGAGAAACCTTTTATAATGTGTGGGAAAGAAACCTTTTATAATGTGTGGGAGGGAAATCTTTTATAATGTGTGGGAGAGAAACCTTTTATAATGTGTGGGAGAGAAAACGTTTATAATGTGTGGGAGAGAAACCTTTTATAATGTGTGGGAAAGAAACCTTTTATAATGTGTGGGAGGGAAACCTTTTATAATGTGTGGGAGGGAAACCTTTTATAATGTGTGGAAGAGAAACCTTTTATAATGTGTGGGAGGGAAACCTTTTATAATGTGTGGGAGAGAAACCTTTTATAATGTGTGGGAGAGAAACCTTTTATAATGTGTGGGAAAGAAACCTTTTATAATGTGTGGGAAAGAAACCTTTTATAATGTGTGGGAAAGAAACCTTTTATAATGTGTGGGAAAGAAACCTTTTATAATGTGTGGGAGAGAAACCTTTTATAATGTGTGGGAGAGAAACCTTTTATAATGTGTGGGAGAGAAACCTTTTATAATGTGTGGGAGAGAAACCTTTTATAATGTGTGGGAGAGAAACCTTTTATAATGTGTGGGAGAGAAACCTTTTATAATGTGTGGGAAAGAAACCTTTTATAATGTGTGGGAGATGAATCTATTATAATGTGTGGGAGAGAAACCTTTTATAATGTGTGGGAAAGAAACCTTTTATAATGTGTGGGAGAGAAACCTTTTATAATGTGTGGGAGAGAAACCTTTTATAATGTGTGGGAAAGAAACCTTTTATAATGTGTGGGAGATAAACCTTTTATAATGTGTGGGAGGGAAACCTTTTATAATGTGTGGGAGGGAAACCTTTTATAATGTGTGGGAGGGAAACCTTTTATAATGTGTGGGAGGGAAACCTTTTATAATGTGTGGGAAAGAAACCTTTTACTCTTACAGTGGCTTTTCCTACATTGCTCTTCAGCTTCCCAGAAAAGTCTCTCCTCATCTCCTCCACACAGCAAGTGGCCATTATGGAGCAACTCAGCACTGGTTTTGTAATCTTGTGGGATTCCTGCAGAGACCCAATATTCACAGAAACGGTCCCTGAGCCCTTTTGGTGAACTGTACGTCTAAATGAGACCTGGTGTTTTCCCACAACATGGGGGGTTAATATTGGGGATTCTATGATGATCCCAATAGAAGGAAACCTATTGAACTCTGTCTAGGCACAGAGTGACACAACATGGAATTATCGCCGTCTCCAGCCAGGTCAATGGCAGGCGTTAGAATTTGGAACCCAGACTGCACAGTCCATGGCCACCAGCAATAAACAGCCCAAGAGAGGAGAGAGGCTTTCTATCACTAAATAATTTGTGATTTCTTTCTTTCATGGGCCCCGGGCCCCACACCTACTGAGAAACTGAATCCAGCCCTGAAGGTAATCTGAATGAAAATGCAGAAATGTCCCTGACCAGCAGTTATGATGATAAAGATGGACTCGTTGTGGCAGAATAACTTGCCAACACTTCCATCTCGTGGCTCCACAGAGATCACTGATCTTTCTGAGTTCCATCCAGATGACACGACTGTCGTATCGATCATTCGAGGAACAAAGCAGGTACATGGCAAGCCTTCTGTTATGCGCTTGTCTTCAGTCTACAGATATATCTGCATGTTGTCACTATCGTAGTGCTTGTATGGTTTTTTCTCTTTACGAAGATGTGAACAATGTCAGTTCTACAATATATTCCAAGTAAGTCAAGTTTGATACTTAAAGTCATATTACACTTTTTTGCTTGTTGAGAAGCTGCTTGAAGCACTTACATGGCATTCTGCCTCTTCTAAAGTGCCTGTGTTTCTAACATCTCATTTCAACCCGTCTCCCAATTACTAGCCTTGATTGAACCCCAACCCTTTACTTCCAGGGTCCCGTGAAGCCCTGCTGGAGCCACACTTCAGGGAAATGAATGAGCCCTATGTGAGGATGCTGCCTGTGTGCACAGGGGGCACCATCCTCCTAAAGAAGTGACCTGCAATGGCTTTCCAATGGGTCCCACATGACTGATGGGACTAGTAGTAGAGAGCTCAAGTCTCATGGTAGTGTAGTACCATCTACAGTGATCATCTGTCTTTTATTAATGTGTTCAGTGCACACTCTGTGACAAGAAGTTCAGGGAAGTGGTACACAGAAGACTGGATGGTGAGGCTGTAATATAAATAAAAACTCATTTTCTCCGCAGTTATTCAAAGGGAATCATTCATTTTTTTTGTGTGTGTGAAATATATCTATTCTAATGTTTTGTATGTAAAACTTAAAAGACTTTAGTACCATTGTAAAGCAAGGGGACATACAGTATCTGCTCTTTAATTCCTGCCCATCCCTCAGGTGATTCCTTGATCCAGCAAAGGGTATGGGGTCCCCAGCATCCCATCACTGATCATTCAGGGAACACTTGCAGGGCATCCCAGCCTGGCCTTAACAATACTTTTCAGAATCCTCTGATATCAGTTCTCAGGCTTAGCTGTCCATGGACCCCACTGTGACCTCAATGTAGAGGGTAGTTTTCAGGAGATATCCCCATATGGGCTAGAGGATGGAGTAGTCTGCACAAGAGATTCCTTTTTAAAGGTTTTCTAAACAAGTGAACGTGAGATACAGGTCAGCCTCCCAGAATGGTGACGGCATAGGGCTCACTCTTATAATCAGTTTAATAACAATGTATAGAGGGAACCAAGCCAATATGAAAAGTATAGAAACCAGTCTAGACAAAATGAGCGGCCCAAAGTCCACCATCCTCCCCCAGAATGCAGGCACTCCCAACATTACAAGTTTCCAGCCTCAAGGGAGAAGCTAATTATATGAAGAAACTCCTAATGTGAAAATATATGAAAGAGAAGCTCTTTATGTGATATTTGTAAAACATAAAACTTCCTTCTTTAATGTATGGTCAGATCCCTCATAAAGGGTGTGCAGACAAGGGAGCTCAGGCCAGAGATCTTACCCACAAAGTCCCTGATAGGATGAAGGATGGTACAGAGTTGTCCCCTGACACCTTCTTCCAACACTACCCATTATGGGTGGAGTGGCCCTTTATCTTGTAATAGGTTTTATGTACTTGAACCAGACAAAAAGGGATAAAATGGTGAAAAAAAAAATTGGAAGTGCAAGCAAAGACATTAGCCATGATTTCATTACCAGTGGAATATGTAAGCGTAGGTACGGTTAGTACCTGGAAAGCTGTGAAGTGTTAATCTTATTACATTAAGCATTTTAGATGAGTAAAAGGATGATTATAAAATGACCCGCTTCTTCGTGCTACTGATCTTTTTCACCCCTCATTGGCACACTTCATATCTCAAAGTCATTAATGTCATCTGCTAGGAACAATTAATGTGAATGTAGAATAATTACATTGGGGATCTTGGGACTCAGTGAATTTCATGCATTATTATTCAAGTTACGTTTTCTGAGTGCAATTCGAAATTCTTTTGTTCATCTTAGTAAAAGGCAATGTGAGTGAAGCATTTGTGGCCCACTTTATGTACTGGATGTACTGGTATAAGCACAAAATATATCACTGGTCGTCTGTGAATCCATTCTTCCCTTGTGATTGCTAAATGTGGATATCTGAGGGGCTCAGATGTTTATTTGAGATCAGCATTTTCCAAACGATGAATCTCAGCTTTATTAATTGTAATCAATTCAAAACCATCCAAACAGTGGAAATGACTCTAAAGTCAAGACCTGAAAACACTCCTTGTAGAGTTGTCCAACGTTCCTACAGCTAAAGCAGCAGCCAGCAGACCCAGCAAGTCTTCCAAGGCCCCGAAATAAGACGTTGCCTATAGGAAGTGCTTACCACAGAAGTAAGAGCAGTGCTATTGACCCCCCAGACTTCTGTGTCACCTATCTCATGGAATCACAGTGAGGATGTTGGCTGTGTTCACTTCTCTTATAGATATCATGGGGTGGATGAATAAGGAGAGATTGTACACGAACTTCATTCCACTCCAAGTCCAGCCTTCGTCTATGGCTAATAAAATCAGGCATAAACCTTGCACAGTTTCCAGTTTATTCTACACTATACTTTCTTAAACATAAAAATAACAAACAGGGATGTTTTCTGGTTTCTTCTGCCAGGACCAGGTTACATTGGTCCTATTCATCACTGTAGCAACCCCCCGAAGGAGGAAAATCCACAGTACTGGGGCAGGCTGACATTACTCCAGGGTGGATCCATAGTTGTAATAATGTTGGGCGCCACTTTTTGTCTTCTCCTGAAGTTTTATCTGCTCCAGGCTCACAGGCCGAGATTGTTAGTTCAGCTACCTTCAGTGACACATTTTTGCCATTAGGAAACCACTGGCAGCACTGTCTTCAGAGTTCCACAGCCAAGCACTGTGTATCTTCTTGCATTCCTTCCAAGGGAGTACCAGGATTCTCTGAGGGTCAGAAACTTTCCCCCTCCAGCAGGACATCTTCCTCTGCGACATTTAGAATTCATCTACAGGATATCTTCCCCTGGGACATTCTGGCATCATCTATGGAATATCTTCCCCTGGGACATTCTGGCATCATCTATGGAATATCTTCCCCTGGGACATTCAGGCTTAATCTATGGGACATCTTCCCCTGGGACATTCAGCCTTAATCTATGGGACATCTTCACCTGGAACATTCAGCCTTCATCTATGGGACATCTTCCCCAGGACATTCAGCCTTCATCTATGGGGCATCTTCCCCTGGGATATTCAGCCTTCATCTATGGGGCATCTTCCCCTGGGACATTCAGCCTTCATCTATGGGACATCTTCCCCTGGGATATTCAGCCTTCATCTATGGGGCATCTTCCCCTGGGACATTCAGCCTTCATCTATGGGGCATCTTCCCTTGGGACATTTAAACTTCGTCTATGGGACATCTTCCCCTGGAACATTCAGTCTTCATCTACAGTATGGGACATTTTCCCCTGGGACATTCAGCCTTCATCTATGGGACATCTTCCCCTGGGACATTCAGCCTTCATCTATGGGGCATCTTCCCCTGGAATATTCAGCCTTCATCTATGGGGGCATCTTCCTCTGGGACATTCAGCCTTCATCTATGGGGCATCTTCCCCTGGGATATTCAGCCTTCATCTATGGGACATCTTCCCCTGGGACATTCAGCTTTCATCTATGGGACATCTTCCCCTGGGATATTCAGCCTTCATCTATGGGAGATCTTCCCCTAGGACATTCAGCCTTCATCTATGGGAGATCTTCCCCTGGGATATTCAGCCTTCATGTATGGGAAATCTTTCCCTAGGACATTCAGCTTTCATCTATGGGACATCTTACCCTGGGACATTCATCCTTCATTTATGGGACATCTTCCCCTGGGACATTCAGCCTTCATCTATGGGGCATCTTCCCTTGGGACATTTAAACTTCGTCTATGGGACATCTTCCCCTGGAACATTCAGTCTTCATCTACAGTATGGGACATTTTCCCCTGGGACATTCAGCCTTCATCTATGGGACATCTTCCCCTGGGAAGCCTTCATCTATGGGAGATCTTCCCCTGGGATATTCAGCCTTCATGTATGGGAAATCTTTCCCTAGGACATTCAGCTTTCATCTATGGGACATCTTCCCCTGGGACATTCAGCCTTCATCTATGGGGCATCTTCCCCTGGGATATTCAGCCTTCATCTATGGGAGATCTTCCCCTGGGATATTCAGCCTTCATGTATGGGAAATCTTTCCCTAGGACATTCAGCTTTCATCTATGGGACATCTTCCCCTGGGACATTCAGCCTTCATCTATGGGACATCGTCCCCTAGGACATTCAGCCTTCATCTATGGGAGATCTTCCCCTGGGATATTCAGCCTTCATGTATGGGAAATATTTCCCTAGGACATTCAGCTTTCATCTATGGGACATCTTCCCCTGGGACATTCAGCCTTCATCTATGGGACATCTTCCCCTGGGATATTCAGCCTTCATCTATGGGGCATCTTCCCCTGGGATATTCAGCCTTCATCTATGGGAGATCTTCCCCTGGGATATTCAGCCTTCATCTATGGGGCATCTTCCCCTGGGATATTCAGCCTTCATCTATGGGACATCTTCCCCTGGGATATTCAGCCTTCATGTATGGGAAATCTTTCCCTAGGACATTCAGCTTTCATCTATGGGACATCTTCCCCTGGGATATTCAGCCTTCATCTATGGGGCATCTTCCCCTGGGATATTCAGCCTTCATCTATGGGAGATCTTCCCCTGGGATATTCAGCCTTCATGTATGGGAAATCTTTCCCTAGGACATTCAGCTTTCATCTATGGGACATCTTCCCCTGGGACATTCAGCCTTCATCTATGGGAGATCTTCCCCTAGGACATTCAGCCTTCATCTATGGGAGATCTTCCCCTGGGATATTCAGCCTTCATGTATGGGAAATCTTTCCCTAGGACATTCAGCTTTCATCTATGGGACATCTTACCCTGGGACATTCAGCCTTCATTTATGGGACATCTTCCCCTGGGACATTCAGCCTTCATCTATGGGGCATCTTCCCTTGGGACATTTAAACTTCGTCTATGGGACATCTTCCCCTGGAACATTCAGTCTTCATCTACAGTATGGGACATTTTCCCCTGGGACATTCAGCCTTCATCTATGGGACATCTTCCCCTGGGATATTCAGCCTTCATCTATGGGGCATCTTCCCCTGGGATATTCAGCCTTCATCTATGGGAGATCTTCCCCTGGGATATTCAGCCTTCATGTATGGGAAATCTTTCCCTAGGACATTCAGCTTTCATCTATGGGACATTTTCCCCTGGGACATTCAGCCTTCATCTATGGGACATCGTCCCCTAGGACATTCAGCCTTCATCTATGGGAGATCTTCCCCTGGGATATTCAGCCTTCATCTATGGGAAATCTTTCCCTAGGACATTCAGCTTTCATCTATGGGACATCTTCCCCTGGGACATTCAGCCTTCATTTATGGGACATCCACATTTTGTACAACTTCCTGATCATGCACTGTAGTGTTCACCCCCAAAGGAGCAACTGATGGATGGGACCGCTGATTCTGGATGACAACAACCCCCCTGGTGATGTCACGCTCTCTGACATACAAAGGCTAAAGAAAGAGGATTTATTTTAGGTACTTCTCCTCACAAAGCAACAACACAAAATACAGAATGAAAATAGTAATAAGCAATTCTGGATAACAATTTTATACAAAACCACAATGAGAGGACCTATTAAAATGTCTTGTACATGCAGCTTGAATTGAGGGCAGTCCTAACTAAAGGGGCGGTACTAAAAGCTAAAAAGTCTTTCAGTCTCTCCAAATCACTCCCAATGGACAATGTATAATTATTGGGGCCAAAGTTTCAGCCTTGCAGTAATCAGGTTTAAGGGGTTAACAATGCAGGGCATAAATATCCAAATTGTATCCAAAGGCAAGGTGACACTGTCCCTTTAGGAAGTGGGTAAGGAAATAGTGGCCCATGGCCTCTCATCACCATGCAGTCTGTAAAACAGATAATGAAGTTGTGGACTGTTGCCTCTCACCACCATGCAGTCTTTGAAATAGATAGCAAATTTGTCCTGTGGCCTTTCACTGCTATGTTGTCTATGAAATGGATATTGAAGTTGTGGCCCCTGACCTCTCACCACCATGCAGTCTTTGAAACAGATAACAAATTTGCCCTGTGGCCTCTCACTGCCATGCTTTCTATGAAATGAATAAAGAAGTTGTGGCCCATGGCCTCTCACTACCATGCAGTCTGTGAAGTAGATAGCAAGCTATGGCCCCTGACCTCTCACCACCATGCAATGTATCAAGTGCATAGCAAAGTTGAAGCCCATAAACTCTCACCACCATGCAACCTATGAAATTAATAAAGAAGTTATGGCCCCTGACCTCTCACCACCATGCAGTCTTTGAAATAGATAATGAGGTTTAGTCCCACGGCCTCTTGCCACCATGCAGTAATTAAGTCTCCTTCTGCTTTCTGGCATCCTGAACTAGTGGTGTTGGTGGTGACTCAGGACCCTGTAGTGATGATCTCTCATGGAACAGATGCTACCCCATTCCTCCAGCTCATTGGGTGTTTCCGACAACTGTGCCTTTCACACATATATGGCTGCCCAGTCTATCTCTGACACTGCAACAAACACTCAAGACTTCTAGCTTCCCAGCTCAGCAGCCCAGTCTCTGGTCATCTCTCACATCCCACTTAAGACTACCCTGAGCTGTTTCATCACTCTTGGCATGGGCTCCATGAGATCTAAAAATTATTTCAAGGGTTTCACCGAAGTAAGAGGGTTGAAAAGGCTGGTCCAGATGGAAACCAGAGTGAAATCAGATCCTTTACCTTCATAGCCACCAGCAGTGATAATATTACATTTCTGTTATTTTATACTCTACAATCCACTTCAACCTGAAATTCCAGTGTTGTGGTATTTATTATAGATTTGGTTCCTTCCCTGGGTAGATCGATGTGAGATTTCTTGGTGTCTAATCTATTATACTCTCGTCAGTACAAATGACAAAGTGCATTTCCACACCTCATCCAATCTTGGGCCTAGTGAGATTCAGTTGGACGTTTGGCCTGATGTCTATGGCTTAGTTCCCCGCATTATACTTTATGTATTGGTGAAGAGCAAGACCTTTCTAGAACTACCTGATAATGGATCAGTCATTGATTCTGGGGATCCAGTAGGACTTTCACCATGGTTTTGCTGCATCTGATGGGATGTGAAGTTCATTCCTAAAATCCAGAGAGGAATTGGGGAAGAGTTAGATTATAAACAGACTAAGTTATTACTAAACGAGCCAAAATAATATATTCCCTGTGAAAGGTATATGTTTAGACACGCTGCCCGAGATCTGGCTGGAAACACTACCATGAAAATAATGTGACTTCGAACATATCAGAGAGGTCATTGAGAAATGAACCTCTCAGCAAGGCAGGAGACAGCTTAGAGAATCTCATTTATTACTTAGTAGTTTACTAGAGATTGCCAAAACGATGGAATTATCGGCGCTCCAAGCTTGGCGTCAGTGAATGCAATCTCCAAGCCTGCATACAATCACAGGGAGACCGGATACCGTTGTGCAACAGAAGTCATTTCTATGGAAACAGCACCATGTGTGGCAGAAAGGGTCTCCAGAATTGGCGGTGCTGTAGCACGGATCATCATTTGCTAGGTGTGTGGGAATACGGGTCATCTGTCAGCCGCAGTAAAATCGCTGACAATCACTCTTACCAGGTGATGATGACGATGGAGATCGCATGTCGGCAGACATAGGGGCCACATCTGATTCTGCATTCATTTTAATGCTTGACCATCTTCAGGATGGAACGCCTGTTGGGAGGTTAGGGTTACAGTCACAGAATTAGGGGTGCTTAGGAAGAGAATTGGGGGAGTGTAGGACATTCCCTGTGAAGGCATTCCCCGATTCTTCCATTTTTGCCTTAATTTGTCATATGAGTTGCCACTGCTAAAAGCCTGAAGGCTACATTCCCGTTTTCTGGCAGAATTTCACTTTTCATAATAAATAGAAACATTTTCTAATGTCATTTGTGGCCCAGCCATCCTAATGTACTTATCTCTCACCTATCTCATCCATAGACACTTTGAACTTCCATCTCTGTGTGAATGTTTGAAAATGTTTTCTGATTCCATCACCACTGTTGCATCACAGAAGAGGCTGTTATAGGCCACGCCTCCCTCATTACTACACCACCTTCCATCTACTTTCTGTACAATCTGATTGCACAATCTCCTTTAGATCTCCTATTAGCTATATAGTGTCTGATATGATACGAATTTAATAGATTGTTCGGTTGGGTCCTCCGATTCCATAGTTCTAATAAATCTATTTCAATTTAGATTGCATAGTGTTTGGCCAGCTTTGTATAAGTGCATAGGAGGGAGTGGATGGAGACTCTCAGCTGTCAGGCTCCATTCACATCTCCGCATAGCGAGAACTCACATTCCCACATGCATTTTTTGGGGGGCATTTTGCAGTGTTTCCACTCATCACACATAGGGCAGCCCAATCACTTAAATGTGCTGCCATACACGTGTGTGTTTGCAGATTGTTTGACGCAAGGCAAATGCATGGCGCTATCCGTGCTTGGGGTGCCTTTAACATTTAATGACAGCGAAAGCGTTTTGTAGCATGTTTCTGAAACGCACTGCAGCACACTTTTTCTGTGTGGTTTGCCATGCATTCAGAAACACAGGTGTGAAAGGAGCCTCATTGTTGTAAACGCACCAATTTCATGCCCCATTCACACCTGGTGTAGTTGGAGCACACTTTTTTTGGCTTGTTTTTCCTGCAACACGCATAGCACAGCCCATTGATCTCTTCCAGGGCACACTTCTCCTGTTTTCAATACTACAGCTCTGATCCACATAGGCGGTGATTGCTCAGCTCATGCACACTCTGCCAAATGAACGATCAATGCAAGATAAAGATAAGGTAGAAAACAAAAACAATGGCTATCTTAGTGAAAATGATGATTGTGTTGGGAACACATACCTAAGGTGGGTGGGAGCCATCTCCTGGAGGAGGGGGGCAGGTGCAGGGTGTGTTAATGAGGTCAGCTGGTGAACTACTTCCTTCTACTGGTTCTCCCATCCTGAATATGTAAGGTTTAAATAGTTCATAAACAGAATAAATGGAGTCTGGAACCGGAGCTGTAGGTTTCTCACTGTTTTTAGTAAAACCTTTGTATACAAGACATTTTGCAAGCGTATATGAAATGAGCCAAGTGCAAGCTATAGGGCTCTCTACCTTAGATTAGAAGTCTTTCAACTTCTTGGAGGCTGACAAGTTCACAGAGAAAATGACGGATGTCATCAGTGTGCATGGGCCCTATAAATGACCTGGAATGGGCATCCTATCTGTCAGTTTGTCTGGAGAGGCTCCCATCTGTCCAGGCTCTGGTAGTCAACTGTTGTATAATGTATAGACATTTGACTTCTCTTCCATGTGGCTTCTTCAGTTCTCATGAATATCAGGGACATTCCAGCATTGACAGCCACATGCATAACTCATGGTCATCTAATCACCACGTAACATGTCAAGGCTGATTCCTATTGTCCAGGAACATGGTGGAAGCTGTAAAGGTTTGTGGACCCCCTTCCCTATTCTAGGTACAGAAACCAATTCCTTGGTGCCATGAAGTCTGGGACAGATGAGCATTCTTTGAGTTACATAATAATGTATGTTTTTTTATGGTTCTGCAATTTTGGGATAAGCACCTTGTATGTTTGACACATTTGACCAGCACTATACTGTATATTTTCATTCTTTGAGTTACAATGCTCATTGTTGTCATATTTGTCAATATATGCACGGACGGTGACAGATGATTTTGAGGGCCCATACCCCTGTTTAGGGTTGGTTGTTCAGTTTTATACAAATGACCTCCTTCCACCTCTTGTAAACCAAATGTCCTCTCTGTGCAAAATCCTTGTTCTGGAAGAGTCAACAATTGTCCTCACTAATGTGAATGACTTTGTCAGTAGGCTTATGTAGCACTAAACCGCGCAGGGCTCACTGAGTTTTGGGTCCCTCTATAGTCCTGCACAACACATGCATTGTCCTTAGACCTTGCACACTGGAGTCAGTAAACAATCCTTGAGCTTGTTTTTTTCGGTTTTCTTAAGGGGTATTGAACATGGATAGGGTTTAGGAATGTATGGAATGCCCAAGGACATTGCAACTTGAGGACAACTCCTTAGCAACTATGTACAAGTCTACAGACAAAGATTCTCTTCTTGGGGAGCTCTCCAGCCCTCCTGGAGTGCCACCTCAGACCCCAGTTTAATTTTCCTCTTCACCCAGCTGCCTGAGGGAATCCTTGAGCAAGGGGGCCTAGAAACTGACACTTCAGCAAAGCAGTTCCAAATAATGAGCTAGTTGGTGGGAATTGCTTCTGACTGCCCTCTCCCGTTATCCAGCCCAGGGGGTGTAGGAGTACTCACACTGTCCTCCCTGTCAGCTTGTTGGGTTGTGGCTACCTTCAGGCCTTCTGTTGGGCTGACTCCTTTCTTGCTGCTCAGGACGTCCCTTTTAGAAGATGGTGGTGCCCTTTTTTTTTAGCACTTGCCTATAGGTAGGCCCCTTCCCTGGGCCCCCTCCCAGACTTCAAATTATAGCCTTCACTCCAATCTTCCACCCAACACTACTTCTACTGCTGAGCAGGTTCAGTCATACTTTAAGGCTGTCCTAGCCCAATGTCAAAACTCCTGCTTGGTTATTGAAGAGAGTAGTCTGAGTATGCAGATCAGCCCCTCCTTATACTCGCCCACTGCCTTCTAGAAGCTTCTCAAGTCTCTAAAGCATGGGGAGGTGTCAGGGAACTGATGTGCAGAGCCCTCAGTCCTGACCTGAAAAAAGACTTGGCTGACTCATCCCAGACTGCTTCTCAGTCTCTGACTAAACACCTATCTAGCTCCCCCTAGCTAACTAGAGGGGCACTACACTTACAATGAATTCCTTGTAAACCCGGTATTTGTAATCACAGTGCATGTCAGTAAAGGCATACCAGCAGACAGGATGGCTCTTCTGGATGGTGTCCTGATGTTCCTTTACATGATTCATGTTCCTCTACATGCATGTAGGAAATGTACATGTACTGAGCCTGTGCTATGCTTCAGTGCTGCCTTGTCTACAGCATTCCTGTGCATACTCTGCATCTGGCTACTGTTACCGACCCAGCCAATATCCCGCCTATGTATCTGCACCTGACCCATCTGCCTGTGTATGACCTGATTTGTTTGATTCTGTCCTCATCACTGCTGGACTGCCTGCTGTGAGCCTCGGCCCCTATCCACTGCTGAGTGCTGCATTCATATCAATGGGAATCTGTGATCAGCGCCGGATTAAACTCTCTGGAGGCCTCTAAGCAGTGGAAACCTCGGTGCCCCTCACAGGTTTCTGGAGGTTTCTCCCGTGTGTGCTCTAGTGGGATAACATTGAACAGAGTGCGCACGTCGGCCGCTAGCTGGAGATGACCATCAGTACTGTACATTACATAATCGCTACTATATATTATATCATCGCTACTGTGTATTATATAATCATCACTGCTGTATATTACATCATCATTATTGTATATTACATCATTATCACTGTACATTACATCATCGCTACTTTATATTACATCAGTACTGTATATCACATCGCCACCACTGTATATTATATCATCACTGCTGTATATTATATCATCATCACTGCTGTATATTATATCATCATCACTGCTGTATATTATATCATCATCACTGCTGTATATTATATCATCATCACTGCTGTATATTACATCATCATTATTGTATATTACATCATTATCACTGTACATTATGAAAGGAATCCCCCCTTTCTTATTCCTTGTATATTCTTTGTGCTGTGCAGTGTCTGGGTGTGGCACGGGCGTGATCGGGCAATCAAAGTAACCAACTCTCAAGTAGGATACAAGAAGATTGCAAAGTTTATTAGTACATCATAGCTTATATTGACGAAAACCACAAACCCAAAGTATCCAATAGCAAAGCAAACCCAAATTATCCAATAGCAAAGCAAACCCAAATTATCCAATAGCAAAGCAAACCCAAATTATCCAATAGCAAAGCAAACCCAAATTATCCAATAGCAAAGCGTACCTTTCTCTTCTTCTACCCGGATACTAGACAAAGGTTAACTTTCCCTAAACGGTTAAACCTCAGTCTGTACATTCTGTCTATTTGATTATGTCCCCAGATCTCTTATCTGAGTATCAATCTACATTTTCTACGAAACTTTGAAAACACCTGCAATGTAGCTTTCATCCTTGTACAATTGCGGTTGCATCTGTTACATACACATTCTAAAATTTCCATATGAGCTTGAAAACAATGTTGATATTTCTTATTTCATTTACTTAAAACATTACTCTAACTCTTATAAGAATGTAAGCATAATGAAAACAAAATGGTATACATGAATCAATAGCCCTAGCTCATATGTTCCCACACATTATATCATCACTACTGCACATTACATCATCTTTTGTGAACAATTTAAGAAAGTTTTGTTGTCATTTTCTTTCATGATCAATATTCTTTTGATTGGCTGTTGTGGGCCCTTTATCAGCATGGGGCCCATAGGCCGGTGCCTACTCTGCCTATTTGGCTGTGAACTGTCACCATAAGACGTGATGGGAACTGTGACCTGCGTCCTCCATTCTGCACCGACGATACATGTCCACGTTCCCTGTAGAGACATTTTGGATTTTATTTCTAATGTCTGGCTTATCATCACTATGAGAAAATATAAATAAGTAAGATGGAAATGTTGCTCTTTGGGGACGGCTCCATGAGTGCTGATACTGATGCATTGATTACAAGTCGGCTACTCTGAGAAACGGTCAAAAAGCTTTTCATTTAGGCTCGTGTACCATATTATTCATCTGACTTTTATGATATATTATGCATGAACTTTTAAAATTTAATGCGCCATGTGTTTTTTTCTTTCTGGTCCTGAAGGTGGTAAGTTTCTGCTTGTTTGGCAGAACTTATGGAGGATCGCCTTTAAGTTTATCTGACGGAATTAAACAGAACTTGTCAGAAAAGTCAGATTTTCTATCTGCCCCTCAGGCTGGAGTTTTGCTGACTTCATGTAAGGGTTCAATGCTGGGTTCATGTAAGGATCGACTCCAATGATATCGAATGATAAGAGTTTCCATTTCATACAGAAACTTATTTCAGGAGTGTCACTCGGAGGAAGACGGAACCTCTGCCAGGAACACTTTACAACCAATCACATAACTAACCCATTTCAAGAAAACAAAAAAATGTTCTGTTTATAGGGTTCCCATGATGAAAGAATGAAAATGTGGAAAAATGATAAAAATGAGGAGCCGGGTGTGGGGACTTCAGAGTGTATCATCAGGGAACATTGGAACCCAGAGCAGAAACAAATGTCATGCAGGCGGTGGCACAGCTTATACAGATATGAGTTTGTAATTGTGAACAGTAAGAGAAGGGTCAGTCATACACCTCTGCCAGACAGCACAGCCAGGAGGGTGGAAAATGGTGGGGTCACCTCCCCACCCTCAGCCTGCTGATTGGACAATGATGGAGCAGCATCTGATCAGCTCTGGTCACTCTCTCACCTCCTGTATGCACATGTATTTGCAGGAGAGTCTGATTGGCTCCTCATGCTGCCCCTCCCTCTCCCAGTGATAATGATAGGAGGCAATGATCTACGTCTGCTAGTTGTGTGTAAAATACAATTTCTGACTTTGATGGAACACACAACTGTATGAAATGGTGTTATATTTAATATCTGTAGGGAGTTCAGCATAAATACCGAGTAGGTAGAGACAGCCAGTTATTCTGGATATGGTTGACTAATCTGCTAATTTGGTGTCATCTAATTTCCAGAAATGTAAACAACAGCAAAAGCTTAAACACATAAATACAATATGCTGCGACCATTGCATGTATAGTCGTGTGTTCAAGGCTGGCTTCATCTATAGGATTAATATCAGTAGGGATCAGCAGAATGCCGGACCAAACGCAGCACTTCTGCATGCAGTCCCCATTATTACCATGTGTCTGCAAGGGGGCAGCTTTCATTTCTGTCATCAGATTATTGCTTCCCTAACAAATCAAATAATTGTGTCATTCAGCCTTACCAGTGAACCTGCAAGAGAGACAGAATCATGTCTGACAAAGCCACTAGCCTTCATCTCCCACATGGCATTGTAGGGGCCTAATGATTGGCTGCTGGGACCCCAGGCACAGGGATGCCTCTTCTGCATGGCAGGGAAGTGGACATTGTGGGCTCCTGGCTGGAAAGTGCTGTCAGATGAGACAATGGAAGGTATGTACCATCAGCCTCAGCCATCCATTTCTTATTAAAACAAAGGATGTACCTCCCTAGAAAAGTCAGATTTACCAAAACCCCCTGATGAGGCTCACCGAACCTCAAATCCACATAAACATTTGTTACCAGTGCCCCTTAATTGTCTATGAATGCTTACCAAACACATCCTTCTGCTTTCTGTTTGCAAAACTTGGCTACAGATTTTACAGAAGATATAAAATGAAGCACCAATGTAATTGTACATCACCCAGTCCAAGGCTGTGCATCTCAGTGTCTGGTACATGTCTTCAAACGTCATTGGAACCTCATTCTGGCTTCAGAAAGTCTACTTCAGGCCTAATGGGTGCCTTTTAGTATCTGAAACACTTCTTCAGGTCCGATATCATTACATGACTTTATTAGGTGCTAGTAGTCCCCTCCGGATACACTTACCTGTGGCTAGAATGTGTTCTTCATTTTATAAATTTCGCCATTGAATGTCATTTGCTTTAATCCTTAGACTATATTCAGTGCACCGGATGGTCAATAGAAAGGCAGAAGACCCCTTTAATCTTGTAGCTTACCATGTGACATAAAATGACTATTTTTCATAGATTATCTTCAACCAAAAGAGTCTTATACTGTCTGCATTAGAGAAGGCCATGGGCATTCAGAGGCTGTCGGGTGTCTGAGAACAAGCAGATCTCCAAAAATCCTTTATTTCAGGAGATTAGTACACTGTGATGAATATTTCATTGTATAGGACTACATAGAGAACTATTGGCACTGATTGTCCTGAGGCTGGTGGTGCCTGCAGACTGCAGCTCTTCTGTCTTACCTCTTCATTCACAAGACTCGAGTGTTCTGACCAGAGTAGATGAAGGTAAGGAAGCATGTCCGCCCTCAGATACCTAAAGGTGGTGGTAAGCAGATCATGTGATATCTTTTCCAGCAGGAGATCTGCATGAGCCAGAGACCTGAGTTTTTTTCTAGGAGCGCATATAATTGCTAGGCTGAGGCTTGGAGTTTTTTGAGGAAAGTCCTCCCCATTGACTACAACTTGCACCTCTATTTTGGATTGGTACCTCAAGGTGTAGATGAAAAATATTGAGTGAAAAGACAGTATTTGGCATCACTCACTTCTCTTTGCAGCAAAGCAGTTTTTCTTCCTTGCCTCTCCACATGCGGTCGGTGAGTACTGCTGCTAATATATAAATCCAGTATAGGAAGGGTGACATCACTGGTGCCACAATTCTCTTTCCTCAAAGGTTGGTGGTCTGTTTCCAAGAACACTTGCCTCCCTGAGCTGGCACCATTTTGGTGGCTCATATTAATAATCATTTTAATTTGTTTTGCTTCCTTTAAAAAAAACTCAATTTCTTACCGTATAACTGCACATTTAAACTTTTGTTGAACTATTATTTTTATTTTACATTTTTTGTGTTTTGTTTTTTATATTTGTGTGTTTTTAAAGCTTATAATAAAGTTATCTTGAAGCAGGCTTCCGTTCCTCTAGATTTCCAGTCCAAAGAGGCACATGCCAAGGTTGGCCAATGTCTTCCATCCTCTTGGCCCTTGCATTGGAGCCCCTAGCCATAGTCTTCAGCAAAGCCCCACTGTAAGGAGCCTGGACATCGATCATAAATGATGTATATTCATGGATGACATTACTCTCTATTTTACAAATCTACTAATTTCTTTACCTAATAGGACTTATCTACATTTGAAACCATTTCTGGTTTACAGGTCAACCTCAATAAATCAAAAGCCCTAAACCCCTCGTGGCCTCAAAGTTCAGTCTTTCTTCCTCTTCCACTGATTGCCTGAAATATTTGAGGATTCATTTGTCTTCCAGTCATGAGACTCGGTACACATTGTGGCCGTTTTGTGACAAATCCTGGAGTGGATGAAAATGTTTGCAGATATTATGATTAGAGATGAGCGAATTATTCAAAAATTCGATTCGGCTGATTCGCCGAATTTGAGGAAGAAATTCGATTCGATGCGAATTTATTCGCTACGAATTTAACTTATAAAAAGGGTTTCTAGGCTTCAGAGAGCCTTTAAATTAGTGCAGAACACTGTACCTTTAATTTAAATGCCCTTGGAGATGAGGAAGGAGAAGGAGAAGGATGAGAAGAAGGAGAAGGAGAAGGATGAGAAGAAGGAGAAGGATGAGAAGGAGGAGAAGGATGAGAAGCAGGAGAAGGAGAAGGAGAAGGATGAGAAGAAGGAGAAGGATGAGAAGAAGGAGAAGGAGAAGGAGAAGGATGAGAAGAAGGAGAAGGATGAGAAGAAGGAGAAGGAGAAGGATGAGAAGAAGGAGAAGGAGAAGGATGAGAAGAAGGAGAAGGAGAAGGATGAGAAGAAGGAGAAGGATGAGAAGAAGGAGAAGGATGAGAAGAAGGATGAGAAGAAGGAGAAGGATGAGAAGAAGGATGAGAAGAAGGAGAAGGATGAGAAGAAGAAGGATGAGAAGAAGGAGAAGGATGAGAAGAAGGAGAAGGATGAGAAGAAGAAGAAGAATGAGAAGAAGAAGAAGGATGAGAAGAAGAAGAAGGATGAGAAGAAGAAGGAGGATGAGAAGAAGGAGAAGGATGAGAAGAAGGAGAAGGATGAGAAGAAGGAGAAGGATGAGAAGAAGAAGAAGGATGAGAAGAAGAAGAAGGATGAGAAGAAGGAGAAGGATGAGAAGAAGGAGAAGGATGAGAAGAAGAAGAAGGATGAGAAGAAGGAGAATTCCAAGCCGGCAAAAAGGGTATCTGCAGAGCTCCGCTATTTCTTAGCGGAGCTCTGCAGATACACTTAGCGGAGCTCTGCAGATACACTTTTTGCCGGCTTGGAATTCTTCTTATTTTCATCCTACTTCTTCTTCTTCTTCTTCTTCAGCCTCATCCTCATCCTCAGAAGAAGAAGAAGAAGAGGATGAGGATGAGGATGAAGAGGAAGAAGAAGAAGAAGAAGAAGTAGGATGAAAATAAGAAGAATTCCAAGCCGGCAAAAAGTGTATCTGCAGAGCTCCGCTAAGTGTATCTGCAGAGCTCCGCTATTTCTGACAGTTCTCTGACATTCACTCCATACAGCGGTTGAAACATTGTATCTATTTGTTTCCATAAATGGAAACAAATAGATACAATGTTTCAACCACTGTATGGAGTGAATGTCAGAGAACTGTCAGAAATAGCGGAGCTCTGCAGATACACTTTTTGCCGGCTTGGAATTCTTATTTTCATCCTACTTCTTCTTCTTCTTCTTCTTCTTCATCCTCATCCTCTTCTTCTTCTTCCGAGGATGAGGATGAGGATGAAGAAGAAGAAGTAGGATGAAAATAAGAAGAATTCCAAACCGGCAAAAAGTGTATTTGCAGAGCTCCTCTAAGTGTATCTGCAGAATAGAGGAGCTCTGCAGATACACTTTTTGCCGGCTTGGAATTCTTCTTATTTTCATCCTACTTCTTCTTCTTCTTCTTCTTCTTCTTCATCCTCATCCTCAGAAGAAGAAGAAGAGGATGAGGATGAAGAAGAAGAAGAAGTAGGATGAAAAGAAGAATGAAAAGAAGAAGAAGAAGAATGAAAAGAAGAAGAAGAAGAATGAAAAGAAGAATGAGAAGAATGAAAAGATTCTTCTTCTTCTTCTTCTTTTCATTCTTCTTTTCATTCTTCTTCTTCTTTTCATTCTTCTTCTTCTTCTTTTCATTCTTCTTTTCATTCTTCTTTTCATTCTTCTTTTCATTCTTCTCATTCTTCTTTTCATTCTTCTCATTCTTCTTCTCATTCTTCTTTTCATGAAGAAGAAAAGAAGAATGAGAAGAATGAAAAGAAGAATGAAAAGAAGAAGAAGAATGAAAAGAAGAATGAGAAGAAGAATGAAAAGAAGAATGAAAAGAAGAATGAGAAGAATGAAAAGAAGAATGAGAAGAATGAAAAGAATGAAAAGAAGAAGAAGAATGAAAAGAAGAAGAAGAATGAAAAGAAGAAGAAGAAAAATGAAAAGAAGAAGAAGAAGAATGAAAAGAAGAATGAAAAGAAGAAGAAGAATGAAAAGAAGAAGAAGAAGAATGAAAAGAAGAATGAAAAGAAGAAGAAGAATGAAAAGAAGAGGAAGAAGAAGAATGAAAAGAAGAATGAGAAGAATGAAAAGATTCTTCTTCTTCTTCTTTTCATTCTTCTTTTCATTCTTCTTCTTCTTCTTTTCATTCTTCTTCTTCTTCTTCTTTTCATTCTTCTTTTCATTCTTCTCATTCTTCTTCTCATTCTTCTTTTCATTCTTCTTCTCATTCTTCTTTTCATTCTTCTTCTTCTTTTCATTCTTCTTTTCATTCTTCTCATTCTTCTTTTCATTCTTCTTTTCATTCTTCTTCTCATTCTTCTTTTCATTCTTCTTCTTCTTTTCATTCTTCTTTTCATTCTTCTTCTCATTCTTCTTTTCATGAAGAAAAAAAGAAGAATGAGAAGAATGAAAAGAAGAATGAAAAGAAGAATGAGAAGAAGAATGAAAAGAAGAATGAAAAGAAGAAGAAGAATGAAAAGAAGAATGAGAAGAAGAATGAAAAGAAGAATGAAAAGAAGAATGAGAAGAATGAAAAGAAGAATGAAAAGAAGAAGAAGAATGAAAAGAAGAATGAGAAGAAGAATGAAAAGAAGAATGAGAAGAAGAATGAGAAGAATGAAAAGAAGAATGAGAAGAATGAAAAGAAGAATGAAAAGAAGAAGAAGAAGAATGAAAAGAAGAAGAAGAAGAATGAAAAGAAGAATGAAAAGAAGAAGAAGAAGAATGAAAAGAAGAAGTATTCCAGTACAGCAAAAAGTGTATCTGCAGAGAGCTCCGCTATTTCTGACAGTTCTCTGACAGTTCCTTCACATGTACAGCGGTTGAAACATTGTATCTATTTATTTCCGAATAAAAACATCTGTATCCTAAATGGAAACAAATAGATACAATGTTTCAACCGCTGTACATGTGAAGGAACTGTCAGAGAACTGTCAGAAATAGCGGAGCTCTCTGCAGGGACACTTTTGCCGGCTGATCGGGAAAAATCCGATTCGCGCACCCGAATTATGCAAATATTCGGATTCGACGCGAATCAAATTTTTCCTGAAATTCGAAATGAATTCCACTTCGCCTGGTTCGATTCGCTCATCTCTAATTATGATCTGGTAATCTGATGAAATGATTCCTCCTTTCGGGATGTTGTCTGTATGTGTCACATCCCAGATACTACGTCAGTTACAATAGTAAATGGGGGGAAAGCCAAGATTGGTGCAATATTGCTCTAAGTCCCCTACAAGTGAAATTGGTATTCTGCAATCCACTACGCCTTACCACGTCACCTTAGATGTGGAACACAGAAGAGCAGAACATTCACACAGGAGGAGAGGTCTGTGTTGGTGTTTCTTCTTATTTGGCAGCTTACTATTTGAGAAGGAAAGTGAAAGGGCTCATCCACACCACATGCATTGGGCTGAATTGCTCAGCACGGACCCCGCTGATAAGCTGAAATCCCTTCTTTTCAATGCGTTTATCAGAGTTTAGGGAAAATGCTCTTGGCTCCTACAGTAATAATGAATACAATACTTAAAAAAAAAAATAAAACACATCAACTTAAGTGTATATAGAGCATGTCAATGCACCTTACCGCTGCACAAGAGCTTACATCCAGTCTCATGGTGTTGTGGCCTCACCTTACTAATCTTGCTTCTTTCCATCACTTGCACAGTCCCTTTGTGGATGAACAGTTCTACACCCCATGCTGGGACATAAAGTGACGTCATGAAACTAGTGCTGCATTCATGTGATGATTGGTATTTTCCACAAGTGAAGTCATAAGCTTCCATGTCATCACATTTGTGGCTACAAGCGGTAGGAACCAATCACACTGCTTTATAGAAAGGAACGTACATTAATATGCATTGTGATGTCATGATGTGACCTTGTGAGGCACGTTCCTGTGAAAAATACGGGTCAGAACCTTGAATTTCCCATATGTCTCATGTGTACATGCATATTGCTTTCAGAACTTTGTACCAGATATGTCAGAGCAGTCCTTGATTTTTCTCCGGTGATGAGCACTTACCGAGATCTTGGTACTTACATATCCCTGCAGCATGCAGAGCCCTAGGAGGGGAGCAGGCTGCTTGTTGCTGGGAAATGCCATCAATCCTCTACTGTGGGCATTACAGGGATGATCCTATTCTTCTCATCAGCAGTCGGTCCAGAAGAGTGATGACATGCTGCCTATAGTCATCCAACCAGAAAGAAGGACCCTAGGAGGGCGGACATCAGACCTGTGCAGCTCCATGGGAAAGGAAAATATGAAATGGGGTGATCACCTCAGTGGATAGCAAACTTATACTTAGCAGTTTAAAAAAATGGAGTTGGCTTTTAAAGCTGATCATGATTTGTTTCAAATGCCACTTTATGCATGACAAACCTCCATAGACCCCGTCAGTGTGGACAGTATGGTCACCGGATAATCTGGGACCACCCACAGGTAGAAGCTGAATACAATGCAACTTTATTGAAGGATAAGTGAACTACAGAGGATGTTTTTTCAGTATTTTGGAGCCCTATCTCAGCTAAAAGCTAACACAATCTCAGGGAACATGGAAGATACAGGGAGGGTCTAGCTAGAACTGAACTAACTAGCACGAAACAGGAAGGGAGGACACAAGGTGATACCAAATTACATAGGTAAACAAGTTGTAATGACCCTAAGCCACCACTAGAAGTCAACCTATATAAAAAAAAAATAGTAATCTGATGCAGTTCTGTACAACATAATAAAATATACAGAGAGCTGGGTCAGAACACTAGTCCATGGCGGATAAAAAATATGAAGAAAAACAAAATACATCAAATTCCTGGAAGAAGAGATAAAATCCGGGATGATCTTTGACACTGAAGTACCGATACCAGAAACAGTCCTCAAAGGTATGGAGTCACTTCAGTCGCATCCCTGGGGGGAGGAGTGGAAAGGCCTCTCCTCATCTGGAGTCATTCCGGAAGATTCTGTCATCAGGAGGCTCAGCGGTCACCCTGCGGAATGGAGAATGAACACTGAGGTGAGGTGTGTACCCCACTTTTATCAGTGCAACCTGTTCCCCGTATTTACTAACCTCACAAACTTCCCGCTCCACCTACTATCTCTTACAGCGGCAATGCCATGACATGTTCTGAAAATGACAATACACAGGACTTAACAAATACACAATGCCCCTCCCAGCACAAATCCTCCTCCAAAATCTCCTCTCCTGGCATGAATCCTCCCCCAAAATCTCCCCTCCCAGCACAAAACCTCCCCCCAAATCTCAAATCCTCCCCCCAAAAATCTCCCCTCCGTGAACCAATCATCCCCACAAATTCTCCCCTCCCAGCACAAATCCTGAACCCAAATCTCCCCTCCCGGCACAAATCCCTCAAAATCTCTCCTCCCAGCACAAATCCTCCCCCCAAAATCTCCCCTCCTGGCACAAATCCTCCCTGAAATCTCCCCTCCTCTCACAAATCCTTGCCTAAAATCTCCCCTTCCAGAACAAATTTTACCCTCAAAATCTCCCCTCCCGGCACAAATCCTCCCTGAAATCTCCCCTCCTCTCACAAATCCTTGCCTAAAATCTCCCCTCCCAGAACAAATTTTACCCCCAAAATCTCCCAGCACAAATCCTCCCCCCAATGCTATTCTCTCAGCACAAAAATTCCCAAGGAAAAATAGACCCCCCACAACAAAATACCCACCCAGCAAGAATACTTCCCCAACCAGCAACAATAGACCCCCCACTTTAATAGACTCCCCACACATTAGTAGATCCCCTGGCAACAATAGACCCCACATAAATAGACCCCCCCATATTAATAGATCCCACACCAGAAACAATAGACCCCAATATAAACAGACCTCCCCCACACTTTAATATATCCCCCCAGCAACAATAGACCCTCCAGATCACCAGCACCCTTTGTAAACTGGTGGCCAGCGGTGATCACTTCAGTGGAACTCTGTAGATAGTAAGACGTTTCATAATGGTGGCATTAGTATGAGAGGCGTGGCACGTGGTTGGACCAAGCACCATGCATTGCCTGATCCTATCAAACTGCCAACAAAATCATCCAATAAAAGAAATGATTGGAACAAAATATCATCGGATTGTAGAGCATTCAGTGCCAGATAATTCCTGTGTTAACACCCCAACAAATCCCGCACGCTCTACGCGAAATGTCGCAACTCTTATCAAACCTTTGGAGAGACGTTCACTAAATTCCGGAGAAGCCGACGAGTTGTGATAAGTATATCTATGTGCCAGGAAATAACAAATGAGCTCCCCATAGCTGAACAGGGAAATTAATTTTGTATACCAAACAAAGTGTCCGGTGAGAATGAAGCTCTCCATTATCAGCTAATTTGGGTTCCTTATCTGATGGTGGAGCTTCATGGAAGAACGCGCTTCTTGCTCCATCTATCTTCATGTCAGGCCCAGGCAGGCCAGGCGGTTTGTTATACGGAAATTTATTGGTACTTTGGGAAGCCGCGAGTCCTTCTCCAGTTATCTCCCCTTTCCAAATGTAATTTCTGATGACTGTGACAAAACGGCAGACTTTGAGGAGAGCACAGCAGATTGCAGCACATACAAATGGCGGCTGCCTTCCTCTTCCATCGTGGAGGACTTCTGTCATCCCACTTTGTTACGTTTCCTCCAAACTATAGTTGTGTTCTTATTACACATTTATTTCATTTCCTCCAGCGTGAATGGTGACTGTATTGTATGGAAAGAGACCCTGTCACCAACCTCAAAAGGTGAGAAAAAGAACCCAAAACTCAAGTACTAAATCGCTTCATTGGAGTGTTTTTTCCTTCCCATAAATTGTTTTGTCTCCTTGCAAAGTCAAAGTACTGTCCGTGCTGGCCCAGTCCCTCCACCCCTCCCCCGCTTATACAACAGAGGAGTGATAGGGAATACTATGGAGTAACAGAACGTGTAATCAGCCAAATGATGAGACAGTAACTTGCAGATTATTAAACGGGTTCAAAGCAGGGTCAGGACGGCACAGAGTGCGCATACGCCGCAGAGTAATACAGAGCAGGGTCAGGACGGCACAGAGCGCGCATACGCCGCAGAGTAATACAGAGCAGGGTCAGGACGGCACAGAGTGCGCATACGCCGCAGAGTAATACAGAGCAGGGTCAGGACGGCACAGAGCGTGCATACACCGCAGAGTAATACAGAGCGAGGTCAGGACGGCACAGAGCGTGCATACGCTGCAGAGTAATACAGAGCAGGGTCAGGACGGCACGGAGCGTGCATACACCGCAGAGTAATACAGAGCAGGGTCAGGACGGCACAGAGCGTGCATACACTGCAGAGTAATACAGAGCAGGGTCAGGACGGCACAGAGCGCGCATACACCGCAGAGTAATACAGAGCGGGGTCAGGACGGTACAGAGCGCGCATACACCGCAGAGTAATACAGAGCGGGGTCAGGATGGCACAGAGCGCGCATACACCGCAGAGTAATACAGAGCAGGGTCAGGACGGTACAGAGCGCGCATACACCGCAGAGCAACACAGAGCAGGGTCAGGACGGCACAGAGCGCGCATACACCGCAGAGTAATACAGAGCAGGGTCAGGACGGCACAGAGCGAACATACACCGCAGAGTAATACAGAGCAGGGTCAGGACGGCACAGAGCGTGCATACATCGCAGAGTAATACAGAGCAGGGTCAGGATGGCACAGAGCGTGCATACGCCGCAGAGTAATACAGAGCGAGGTCAGGACGGCACAGAGCGTGCATACGCCGCAGAGTAATACAGAGCAGGGTCAGGACGGCACAGAGCGTGCATACACCGCAGAGTAACACAGAGCAGGGTCAGGACGGCACAGAGCGTGCATACACCGCAGAGTAACACAGAGCAGGGTCAGGACGGCACAGAGCGTGCATACACCGCAGAGTAATACAGAGCAGGGTCAGGACGGCACAGAGCGTGCATACGCTGCAGAGTAATACAGAGCAGGGTCAGGACGGCACAGAGCGTGCATACATCGCAGAGTAATACAGAGCAGGGTCAGGACGGCACAGAGCGTGCATACGCTGCAGAGTAATACAGAGCAGGGTCAGGACGGCACAGAGCGTGCATACACTGCAGAGTAATACAGAGCGAGGTCAGGACGGCACAGAGCGTGCATACACCGCAGAGTAATACAGAGCGAGGTCAGGACGGCACAGAGCGAGCATACGCTGCAGAGTAATACAGAGCAGGGTCAGGACGGCACAGAGCGTGCATACACCGCAGAGTAACACAGAGCAGGGTCAGGACGGCACAGAGCGTGCATACACCGCAGAGTAACACAGAGCAGGGTCAGGACGGCACAGAGCGTGCATACACCGCAGAGTAATACAGAGCAGGGTCAGGACAGCACAGAGCGTGCATACACCGCAGAGTAATACAGAGCGAGGTCAGGACGGCACAGAGCGAGCATACACCGCAGAGTAACACAGAGCAGGGTCAGGACGGCACAGAGCGTGCATACACCGCAGAGTAACACAGAGCAGGGTCAGGACGGCACAGAGCGTGCATACACCGCAGAGTAATACAGAGCAGGGTCAGGACGGCACAGAGCGTGCATACACCGCAGAGTAATACAGAGCAGGGTCAGGACGGCACAGAGCGTGCATACACCGCAGAGTAATACAGAGCGAGGTCAGGACGGCACAGAGCGAGCATACACCGCAGAGTAACACAGAGCAGGGTCAGGACGGCACAGAGCGTGCATACACCGCAGAGTAACACAGAGCAGGGTCAGGACGGCACAGAGCGTGCATACGCCGCAGAGTAATACAGAGCAGATGAGGAAAGTTGCACAAACATGGCCTGCCGACAGTAATGTGACTCCGTCAGGGTAACGTGGTTACGTAGCATAGTCTCTATACGATTGTATAAGAACAGAGTCTAGCTGAGAATCAGCACTTCAGTAATACAGGTCAGGTCACAGACAGTTACTAGTGATGATCCTCATAGGCAGCGCCCCTCTCATTGAAGTCCCGGGTAGTGCTGGTAACACAGGTGAGCGGTTTGATAGATCCCAGGCCTGAGGACACAGGAGGGCACCATTGGATCTGCAGTACTCGAGTCGCCATTGGAGAGGGGCTCCCCACAGTATCTGGGTTATCCGGAGGAGCTGTGTGCCATTCGGCTTCATGATTTTAGCACCCATCACATCCTGCCAGCCGGCTTCATAGCCAGCAATTCTGTATTTCTGGCTGTCCTGTTGTGGGCCATTAAAATTGAATGACTGTTAGTATCTGTCTGTGTAGAGCAGAGAAGCTCAGGCTGGGACTGGGATTCCTATTCATAGAATTGTGTAGATGGAACTATTTAAAATGAGGAGAAATCACTTTCATTCATTTGCAGACACAGAATTCGGAGGCACCTATGATGATAGTTGTTTGATGAAACAGAAGTTTGTGTGTTTCGGCGCCATAAAAACGTTATTTATTTTCTTCTCTTTGTATGTGAATGATTATTTGCATTTCAACTAGAATTCTGAATAGCGCGCACCAGAGTACAGCTTTGTGCCACTCGTGCCAGAGAGACGACAATGGAAATATAACAAGTAATATGTTACTTAAAGTTGATGGAAGAAAAGGCGAGAGGAAAGTCCTTTATGTGAAGACGAAGCTTTTTCTGTGGCAGCCTTAATGGGGCATAGTCAAATGGAGCGTCCCTGATAACAGACTCCTCTCTGCTATCTCACTTCTACATCAGTTGGATTGAATTTCCTGCATATTGCACATTTCCAGACTTCCATTCTCTCTTCTTTCATTGACACGACAAGGTCAGGCATAGATATACTTATAATTCAAGGTTTTAGAATGCAACAGACATCTGCAGACTCAAAAAGACCGTATTAAAAAAGCAAAGACCGGCTGCCAATTGTATTCATTTTTATGTTGCAGAAACAGAAATCTCTGGGACCTTTTACTGAAATCATCTGAGTATATGTCCGACGTATCACCAGATACTATAGTCAATACTGCAAGGAGAGGAATAGCATCCACCATATTATTGATCATCTTAAAAAATAAAATAGTAACAACAATATTTTATCCAATGATGTCAGTAAAAGTAAGACAGCATGTCCGATACAACCCAAGACATCTGGTCAATCACCCACCGTGACACACCAATATGTCCGATACAACCCAAGACATCTGGTCAATCACCCACCGTGACACACCAATATGTCCGATACAACCCAAGACATCTGGTCAATCACCCACCGTGACACACCAATATGTCTGATACAACCCAACACATCTGGTCAATCACCCACCGTGACACACCAATATGTCCGATACAACCCAACACATCTGGTCAATCACCCACCGTGACACACCAATATGTCCGATTACAACCCAACACATCTGGTCAATCACCCACCGTGACACACCAATATATCCGATACAACCAACACTCTGCAGACCACATCTGGTCAATCACCCACCGTGACACACCAACATGTCCAATACAACCCAACACATCCGGTCAATCACCCACCATGACACACCAATATGTCTGATACAACCAACACTCTGCAGACCACATCTGGTCAATCACCCACCATGACACACCAACATGTCCAATACAACCATACACTCTGCAGACCACATCTGGTCAATCACCCACCATGACACACCAACATGTCCGATACAACCCAACCATTCTGCAGACCACATCTGGTTAATCGTCCACCATGACACACTAACATGTCCGATACAACCCAACACTCTGCAGACTATATCTGGTCAATCACCCACCATGACACACCAACATGTACAATACAACCCAACACTCTACAGACCACATCTGGTCAATCACCCACCATGACACACCAACATGTCCAATACAACCCAACACTCTGCGGACCATATGTGGTCAATCGCCCACCATGACACTCCAATATGTCCGGTACAACCCAGTACTCTGCAGACCGTATCAGGTCAATTGCCCACCATGACACTCCAACATGTCCAATACAACCTAGTATTCTGCAGACAGTATCAGGTCAATTGCCCACCATGACACACCAACATGTCCAATACAACCCAACACTGCAGACCACACCTGGTCAATCACCCACCGTGACACACCAACATGGCCGATACAACCCAACACTCTGCAGACCACATCTGGTCAATCACCCACCATGACACTCCAACATGTCCAATACAACCCAGCACCCTGCAGACCATATGTTGTCAATCACCCACCATGACACTCCAACATGTCCAATACAACCCAGCACCCTGTAGACCGTATCTGCTCAATCACCCACCATGACACTCCTCCATGTCCAATGCAACCTAGTACTCTGCAGACCGTATTTGATCAATTGCCCACTATAACACTCCATGTCCAATACAAACTAGCACTCTGCAGACTGTATCTGGTCAATCACCCACCATGACACTCCAACATGTCAAATACAACCCATCACTCTGTAGACCATATTTGGTCAATTGCCCATCATGACACTCCAACATGTCCAATACAACCCAGCTTTCTGCAGACTGTATCTGGTCAATCGCCCACCTTGACACTCCAAGATGTTCAATACAACCCAACACTCTGCAGACCACATCTGTTCAATCGCCCACCATGACACACCAACAATGTCCGACACAACCCAACACTCTGCAGACCATATCTGGGAAATTTAGCACCATGACACACCAACATGTCCAAGACAACCGAACACTTTGCAGACCACATCTGATCAATCGCCCACCATTACACTCCAACATGTCCAATACAACCCAGCACTCTGCAGACCGTATCTGATCAATCACCCACCATGACACTCCACCATGTTCAATACAACCCAGTACTCTGCAGACCGTATCTGGTCAATTGCCCACCATGACACTCCACCATGTTCAATACAACCCAGTACTCTGCAGACCGTATCTGGTCAATTGCCCACTATAACACTCCATGTCCAATACAAAAAAGCACTCTGCAGATCATATCTGGTCAATCTCCCACCATGACACTCCAACATGTCAAATACAACCCTACACTCTGCAGACCATATCTGGTCAATTGCCCACCATGACACTCTAACATGTCAAATACAACCTAACACTCTGCAGACCATATCTGGTCAATCCCCCCCATGATACTCCAAAATGTTCAATACAACTCAGCACTCTGCAGACCGTATCTGGTCAATCACCCTCAATGACACGGACATGTCATATCTCCACCACAATTTTCATCAGACTCTGATGACCTTTGAATAGGGATTTTTCAGGTTCATGTTCTCAAAGTGTAAAAGAAACATTTTGCTTCTTGGCCTTTTTTGGCTAAGATCAAGTGTAGTTTCGGCTCCTTGTTTCTTAGCCAGAAGGTGCCTGGGGTACCCGAGGGTCGGCCTTGGGGGGAGCGTCTCTCTTCGGAGGGCCCCCCCTTGCTGCTATTGGCCTAAGGCTTAGTCCCCAGGCAACGGGTTGCGATCGCCCCCACCAGTCTCCCTAGGGTGACTGGTGGTGGGTTGGCGGTAGGCGGACTGCAGGTATGGCGTCAGGTGCTCCGGATGCACTGAATACCCTGAGGCTGGTGGCGGCCGCCGAGCCTAGATGAAGGAACGTGGGTTTGTACTTCATTCAGAAGGAATTGATTGAAGACTGTTTAGGTATGGCAAGAGAATCCATCTTTTGCGTGCAATGTTTCCCCAGTACTGGTTTGTATGACGTTACATTCTGCAAGAGGGAAGATTTGCAGACAGTGTTGCTTCGGATGGGCGAGAAAGAAGGTGCGGACGCTTTGGAAGGAATCACGGTCATGAGCAGTGAGACGAAGGTACGGGTGCCAATAAATGTTCATATGTTCAATCCTTTTGTGAGAGATGAGGAGATCCGGGCTTTCCTCATGAGGTATTGCGTGTCTGTTTCAGCAGGGGTGAAACAGACAAATGTGTTGGGCACGTTCAATGGGCACCGGAAATTTTGGGTCATCTTTAAGCCTGACTTGGGGGGTGCAGGAGGCGTATGCCACCCCCCTCAGACCTTCTCCATTGGCAGCAATAGGGGATACTTGTGGTATCCAGGGCAACCCCGATTCTGCAGGCAGTGTTTTGCCTTCGGTCACACTAAGGACCAGTGCGAGGCCGGGCTGGTGTGCCGCAACTGCTTTCAGCAGGGACACAAGACATCTGAGTGTGCAGAGAGGAGGAAGTGCCACATATGTGGCAGTTGCAACCACCTGGCGAGGCAGTGTCCCAAGGTGCCAAAAACCGCCGCGGAGGTGGTTGAGGCGGAGGGCGTTAGACCTGAGCCGGGGACGCTGTCATATGCGGAGGTGATAAAGGGGGCGGCCCCTGGACAGGATCAACCCATCCCAGAAGGGACTAGAAGGCTGCCCGAGGAAGAGGTGGGGCGAACGGAGGTTTGCCTGCCTACGGAGGGTGAGCCTGGTCCCTCCTCTGTGGAGGCCGGAGGCTTAGAGGGGGCTTCTCCCGGAATAGGGGAGGATGTCCCTGAAAGCTTGATGGTGGAGGGGGAAGTGTTGCAGGATGTGGCGGAGACTGATGAGGAGGAAGTTGCTGGGATGGAGGTAGAGCAACTCTCCCTAAATAGAAAGATGGAGGCTGCGGGGCCTGTCGCTCCCTCTCAAGCGATTGATGTCTTCCCAGATAGCCCGGCCGCAGGGGGGTCAGAGCTTGCAATTGAGTCTGACTCATCCCAGGCCTGTACAAGCACTGGTCAGGCAGCCTGCCTGCAGGAGGTGATGGGGAGTGGGAAAACGGAACCTGGGGAGAAGGTCAGAAAAACAGAGGCTGAGAGATTGGAGATGCCCGGTGTTAGGTCGGAGGAGGGGCCTAGGCTCCGATGTGCGAAAGCCAGAGGGAAGGCGAGTAAAAGGTGATGTGAAGAGTGAACCTTCTACATATAAACTATGCAACTGCGGATATCCTCCTTGAATGTGAGAAGCATTGGATCTGTACACAGGAGAGCGGCGATCTTTCAAATTCTTGCCGGATACCATTTTGATATTCTTTGTGTGCAGGACTGCAACATGCGGGAGGAGCCGTCAGTGGCCAAATGGACCTATGGGGAAGCCATATGGTCCTTGGACCAAAAGAAATCCAGTGGGGTTGGGATTTTGTTCAGAAACTCAAAAATAAAGGTGTTAAGGAAGGTGGAGGTGGAGGTGGGGAGGTGTTTAGTGGCTTTCTGTGAGTATGGGGGGGTTTTGTTTAAAATTTTTTGTGTCTATGCACCTACTGATAGGAAAGGGAGGGTGGAGTTATTTTGTAAAATGAAATTATTTTTGGGGGGAAGGGATCCTACTATTATTTTGGGGGATTTCAATTGTATATTGCATGCGGGTGATAGGTGTGGGGGTGGGGGTGGTAGTGGTGGCGGGGTGGATAAATCTGGGAAAGATTTGGGGGATATTCTAAAAATTTTTGGTTTAAGGGACGTGGGGGAGGGAGGGGGGTGTACATATTTTTCAGATAGGGGGAAGTTACAGTCAAGGATTGACTTTTGCTTTCTGTCAAAAAATTTAGGAGTGGGGTCCTATGTGGTCCAGAGGGAGGCCTTCACGGACCATGGCCGGATTGAATGTGTGGTAAGTATGAAGTCTGAGGTAATGTATGGGAAGGGAGTATGGAAGTTGAATGTGGAGTTATTGGAGGATGAAAGGATTCAAAATGAATATGTGGTGTTGTTTGAAAAGTTGAGAAGGAGGAGGAATGATTTTAAGAATGTGGTTGAATGGTGGGAATGGGTGAAAGTGAGGACGAAAGTGTTTTTTATAAAAAAAGGGTGTGAGAAAGCAAAGAAAGAAAGGGAAACGTATGAATGGTGGCAAAAAAGATTGAGATATTTGGAAGAATTGAGAGAGTGGGGGGAGAATGTTGGGACTGAATTGGTGGAAGCTAGAGAGAAATTGAGGATGTTTTTGGAGCGGAGAGGGAGAGAGATTGTGTCACAGGCGAGAATGGTGGTGAAAGAAAAGGATGAGAAGTGTACAAGTTTTTTCTTTAAGAAGGTGTATGGTGGGAAAGTGGAGATGTCTGGAGTATTGGATGAGAATGGATGTGAGGTGAAGGGAAATGATAGGATGAGTGGAGAGGTTTGGAAGTTTTATAAAAATGTATTTTCTGAGACGAGAAGGGATGAGAGAATTGAAAGTGAAGTTCTGAATGAGGTGGAGGGATGTTTGGAGGTGGAAGATAAGGAATGGTTAGTTGAGGATGTGAGGAAGGAGGAGGTGGAAGAATGTTTGAAAAGTATGAAGAAAGGGAAGACGCCGGGGAGTGATGGTTTGCCTGTTGAATTTTATAGTGTGTTTTGGAAAACGATTGGGGAATGCGTGTTTGAGGTGATTGAGAAAGTTTTGGTGGAAGGAAGAATGGCGAACTCGATGGCTGAAAGTGTGATTGTACTACTGTATAAGAAGGGGGATAAAAAAGACCTAAAAAATTGGAGACCGATATCATTGTTGAATGTTGATTATAAGATTGTGGCGAAAATGTTGGCGAATAGGATACGTATGGTTATGGAGAAGTTGGTGGGAGAGGAGCAGGTGTGCGCGGTGCCAGAAAGGTCGATTGGGGAGAGTTTGGTGAGTTTGCGTGATGTGTTGTGGTTGTGTAAGGAAAGAAAGCAAGAGGTGGCTGTGTTAGCAGTAGATTTTGAAAAAGCATATGATAGGGTCCGGCATGATTTTATGGTTAAGGTGTTGGAGAGCATGGGGATGCCTGGTAGATTGATAGGGTGGGTGAAGTCTTTATATAGGGGGATGGTGAGCAAGGTGTTGGTGAATGGATGTTTGACGGAAGAAATAGGTATTGAATCTGGTGTGAGGCAGGGCTGCCCATTGTCGCCCGTGCTGTTTGTTTGTGTGATTGAGCCTTTAATAAGGATGTTAGTTAAAGATAAATGTGTGAGAGGGGTGGAGGTGCCTGGTAGTAGTGGGAAGAGTTTGAAGGTGATTGGATATATGGATGATGTGACGGTGGTGTGTAGAAATGTAGCAAGTCTGAAGAGAGTGAAATTGTTGATAGAAATTTTTTGTATGGCAAGTGGTTTCAGTGTGAATATGGAGAAGAGTGAGTGTAAGTTGTTTGGTGAATGGAGGGAGCGTGAACAATGTGGATGGAAGCTGTGTGTGCGGGGGGGGGGGGGGGGGTGAGGTGTTAAGTTTGATGGAGATTTGTATGGGAGGGAGAGTTGGCAGGATGTGTTGGCGAGAATGAGGAAAAAAATTAATTTTTGGTCTATTAGGACTTTAACTTTGGAAGGGAAGGTGGTGATTGTGAGATCTGTTGTGTTGCCTATGTTATTGTTCTTGTATTATGTGTTTCCAGCCCCGGATCGAGTTTTGAAGCAAGTGATAAGAATGTGTTATGTGTTTTTCTGGTCATCAAAGATGGAGAAATTGCGGAGAGTGAAAGTGATGAAGAGCGTGACGAATGGTGGAAAAGGAATGATAAATATTGAGAGATTTCTGGTGATAAAGTATGTAAGTATGTGTGTAAGGTTGAGTGGGAAAGAAAATTTGGCAGGTTGTATGGTTAGGTATGCGGGGGGGGGAGTGTTGAGAAGATGTAAGTTGTGGGAGGTGGATCTGAGGAAGCCAGTATGTTTTCATGCGCCATGGTTTTATGTGAGGATAGAGAGGTGTGTAAGAAGGTATGAATTACATGAGGTAACGCGTTGTAAATGGTGTGAGAGTAGGAAGGTGATGAAAGTGTTGGATGAGAGGGAGGAATTGGAAGGAATTAGTGGATTGAATGTAGTTCAGAGTGAAAAGGTGTGGAAGAAGGTAGCGTGTAGATGTTTGGTCAATAGACAGAAAGATATTGCATGGATGAGTGTGCATGGATGTTTACCCACAAGAGAGTTTCAGAGGAGAAGAAGATTGGTTGATAGTGAAGTATGTCCGAGAGAGGGGTGTGGAAGGATTGAAAGGGTGGTACATGTTTTTTGGGAATGTAGTTTTGCTAGAAAGGTGTGGAAGAAAATGGAAAAAATGGTGGAAGGGCTGACAGGAGTGGTGAGAGTGACATATGAGATGGTTTTGTATGGGTTGTGTAATGTGGGGAGGGAGGAGGAGAGAGTGTTGTGGATAATTGTGAATTGTGTGAAAGAATGCCTGTGGGATGTGCGTAATATTTTGATCTTTAGACAAGAAAGAGTAGATGTGAAAAATTGTGCGGCCATGGTCCAGGGACGGATTTACAACTATGCTTACTTTGATTTTAAAAAGCTTGGTGAAGCTAGAGCAAAAGTCATCTGGAAGACTCAGGAGTGGAGGAACTGGTGTATATAGGTTGCGTATAATTTTTGTGATATTTGTGTGGGGGTTCGGTTGGAATGGAAGGGGGATGGGGAGTGGGAGGGAAGTTATGTATAAAGTGGGAAGTGGGAGGGAAGTTATGTATAAAGTGGGGTTTTTGGGTTTTTCTCTTGAGGTTATGTTTGGTATGTTTTGGGCTTGGTGGTTGGGAGTTGCATAGGTATTAAGGGGGTGGAGGGTATGGGCGGGATTATGTAAATATGTTTTTTTTTGGTCCTTTGGGCATTTTGGTTATGTGATTATGTTGTAATGTAAAGGGAGGGGGAGGTGGGAGGTTGTGAGGGGAGGTGGGAGGCGGAAGTATTTTGAGGGGGTATGTTGAGTTATGAATGGGAGGCTAAAATGGTTTTGATGGTGGTAAGGTGGTCGCTATGAGTGGAAATGGGAGGTTTAAGAGTTGGGTTTGTTGTGCTGAAGGGAGGAGAGTGGTCAAAAACCTTTTGGTTTTTGTGTGGTGTACTGGTGAGGGAGGTTGAAGGGGCAGTACTATAAGGATAGATGTGATTTGTGCGTGATATTGATTTCTTTTCTTTATTTTTCAGACTGGAATGGTGAGAGGGACAGCGGTGAAGGGAAAGCACACGATGAAAACTTGTTTAGAAGAAGGGAAAGGAATCGAGGGAAAGTTTCGTGTGATTTGAGGGAGGGGGGATTGTGTGTGTTTTTGTTGTTGTGAGATTCTTGTTGAAATTGTATTTCTGATGGAAAGATTTACTTTCATTTATGTAAATATTTTTATGACATTTTAAATAAAAGAATTAAAAAAAAACTCTGCAGACCGTATCTGGTCAATCACCCTCAATGACACGGACATGTCATATCTCCACCACAATTTTCATCAGACTCTGATGACCTTTGAATAGGGATTTTTCAGGTTCATGTTCTCAAAGTGTAAAAGAAACATTTTGCTTCTTGGCCTTTTTTGGCTAAGATCAAGTGTAAAGCCCGTTCCTATCAGTGCCCAGTAGGGGCGCTCTGCCATCTGTTCATGACCAGAAGGGGCTCTCCGCCGTCATTCTGTCCTTTTGGCTGTATAGATTCTGTGATGGTATGATGGGATCCAATGGGACTTTCTTCATGGGAAGCAATGTGAATTAAGCCCCTATTGGGCAAAGTGTAGTACTTCCTTAGTATGGAGGGAGAGGGGCCCATCAGTAGACCAGAATGCCCTTGTCAGGAGTCTTGTGCCCTGGGGGTCAAAAAAGTCCTTCCTCTTCTGGGGAGGGGGGGGGGGGTTGAAGCACCCTGTGCATTTTTTTTGAGTGTGTTCACTTACCTTTTTCTAGTTCAGGCGATGTTTAGTTTTTATTCCCCACAATGCAAGAAAGGAGAATAGTGTGTAAATCTTTCAGATGTTCTGACAATGCAGCCACAATGATTTCCAGCACTGGTAATACATATCTGGGATGTCATTGAAATGATTTCCATTTTTCTTGTGTCGTAGAGGTTGATTTGATAAATGTCAATATGTGATAAATTTGATAAATGTATTTCATCTGTAAGTCACCTATATTGTATGGAACACCCTGCAGGATGTTAATTGGACACCAGATGGCGTTGTGCAGCTCAGTCATACAGACTTTATTGGCCTTGTAGGCTGATAGTGGGACTTCACAGTGTAAGAACGAGCTAACAAACTAACTTCCAGAAGAGCTACCTAATGGGCAGGGGTAAATAGAGAAGCCTGGGAAGCAGAGATCAGGAAGTGAACAGGGAGAGCAGGAGTGAGGAGAAGGCTGTGCGGGATGCTGGGGGTCCGGGCCAGGTCTGCGCCCAGAGGATCCCTCTGACTGGAGGTTTCAGATACTGTCAGTAGGGGTTGAGACTTCCAGATCGGGGTCTGGCAAGACAGGGAACCAGAAATGACTCGGCGACCCCTGAGGGGGTAGTGCTCCATGTGGGCAGTAGAGGCTTCCAGACAAACACTTGGATTTCTTTTTTCTGATCGTCGCTCACAGAATAGAAGTCATCCACTTGAGTGAACGGGTTTGTTTCATGTTTTGGGAACAGTTATTCCTTCAGAGGCTTTTAATGACAAATGTCTTTCTTGGAGGAGGCAGAGGATGGAGACATTTCACTGCTGTAACCCTTTTATATAATTATCTGCCATCAAATGTGCTGAATCAAAGATTGACAGACAGACCAAGATGTCTACCCGAGTCTTGTCACGGTATGCATAAAGAAATGCCCGCAGCGATAAAAGAAGAAAAGAATTAGCGAAGGGCAGGCATGACTAGGCCCAGAGTGGGAAGGAAGATGTGTGAGGGTTAATGATTGTTTGAAGTTGGTAAAGGATAGCTGGGGGATCTGGTTGGTAGAGGAGAGTGTAGGTGGGGTCTCCTGCACTTTAGGGTGGGGTGTTCTGGGGAGGGGCGTCAGTTGGGAGCTGGATGTGGGAGAGAGAGAGCTTCCCTCCCGCCCGCCCTGTTTGGTGAATGTTGTGTTCCTCCTGGGGGGGGGGGGGTTATTTTGGTTCCTGGGCGGTGGTTGGTCTTTGGAGGCGGTTCTTATCTTGGAGGTACAAAATGGTGTGGGACCCATCGTTGGTATGGTGTGCCCGGGAACATTCCCAGTTAACCGAGGTTTAACTGGAAGGTGGTGGTGCTGCACTGCAGACGGTATGGTTGTCTCCGAGCTGGTTGGTTGCGGCTGGAGGCCTAGTGGAATATGGTTGTCCGCAGGTGCATTTCGGATCGTTTTGGGGGTGCCTTTAAAGACCAACGACAACTCTTTATGTTTTCTGTTATAAGGAATGGTTGATGTGTTTAAACTTGATTTGTTAATAAAAGGCCGTGCTGGCCATTGTACTCCAAAATTGGGGTTGTGTTTTCTGTAAGTATAGTAAGTAAAGGGGATTGGTATGGAAGGGTAAAGGGTAACGGTGGTGTAGTGGGGTCTGGATGAACCTATCTCGGGTGCACTAGTCATGATTTAAGTGGAACTTTCCCCATAACAACTTGATAAAAATAATATAATGTATGTCCTGTGCTATATACAGCACTATATACAGTATCAGTGCTATATACTCTACTATGTCCTGTGCTATATACAGTATCAGTGCTATATACTCTACTATGTCCTGTGCTATATACAGTATCAGTGCTATATACACTACTATGTCCTGTGCTATATACATTATCAGTGCTATATACTCTACTATGTCCTGTGCTATATACAGTATCAGTGCTATATACACTACTATGTCCTGTGCTATATACATTATCAGTGCTATATACACTACTATGCCCTGTGCTATATACACTACTATGTCCTGTGCTATATACAGTATCAGTGCTATATACACTACTATGTCCTGTGCTATATACAGTATCAGTGCTATATACTCTACTATGTCCTGTGCTATATACAGTATCAGTGCTATATACACTACTATGTCCTGTGCTATATACAGTATCAGTGCTATATACACTACTATGTCCTGTGCTATATACAGTATCAGTGCTATATACACTACTATGTCCTGTGCTATATACAGTATCAGTGCTATATACACTACTATGTCCTGTGCTATATACACTACTATGTCCTGTGCTATATACAGTATCAGTGCTATATACTCTACTATGTCCTGTGCTATATACAGTATCAGTGCTATATACACTACTATGTCCTGTGCTATATACACTACTATGTCCTGTGCTATATACAGTATCAGTGCTATATACACTACTATGTCCTGTGCTATATACAGTATCAGTGCTATATACACTACTATGTCCTGTGCTATATACAGTATCAGTGCTATATACAGTATCAGTGCTATATACACTACTATGTCCTGTGCTATATACAGTATCAGTGCTATATACTCTACTATGTCCTGTGCTATATACAGTATCAGTGCTATATACTCTACTATGTACTGTGCTATATACGACACTATATACAGTACTATGTCCACTTACCTCTGGAAGATTTCCCCCCTTCATGACCAGAGCATTTTCTGGTATTCAGCACAGCGCTACTTTAATTGGTAATTGCACGGTCATGCAACGCTGTACCCAAATGACATTTATATCCTTTTTTTCACACAAACGTTCTTTTGCTGGTATTTGATCACCTCGGGGTTTTTATTCTTTGCGGCATAAACTAAAAAAAGACTAAAAAAACCCCAAAAAACTATTTTCTTCTTCCTGTTATAAATGATATCCAATAAAATCAAATTTCTTCATAAATTTTGGCCAAAATGTATTCTGCTCCGTGTCTTTGGTAAAAATCCCAATAAGTGTTTACTGATTGGTCTGTGTCTATAAACTATGGGATATATATCTGAAATGGATGAATCTCGATGTATTGATGGCTGATCAGCAGATCGGTGTTATACCCACCGCTATATCCTGCTGTATATTGCCAGGGATGATTTGTAGTCTGTGTGGGAGGGAGAGTGGAGTGTAAGCTCTTCTGCATTCACTGTGATTTCAGAACCCTCCACAGGGATTGGTAGGACTTTTTTGTGTTTTTTTGATGCTGTTTCATCATTTTTGTTCTTTAATTGCAGTTAGTCATTACATCCATTTTTTTTCTTCAGTTTAAAGAGATTTTATTTTGCTCAAAGTTTTTTTTTTTTTAAAGTTATTTTATTTTATTGGCTTTCATTCATTTATTTTGATGTGTTGGCAGCAGCAGAGTAACGTCGTTGTTGGCACCACAAAATCTCTCTGTGGAGCGGAGCGCTGTATATTATTGTAGTGCAGTTTCGTCCACAAAGGCACCAAGGTTTCCTGGTCCCCCGAGCAACACACTCCCCACATACAGCTCTTCACATAGCTTCTAATAAAAGGAGGGAATGAGCCCCATGTGAACATGATGTCTGGGAGCCCCAAGGGACAGACAAAAGTCTCTCCATGGAGGGGGTGAGCAGTATCTATACAGACCATAGCGGTGGTTGGGGTGGAGCATTGAGAGGCAGCGCCCGTGTGCCTTTGTTTTTTGGCACTGGGTGCGCTATACAGACAGAAGTTGGTGAAGTAAGTCTTCAAACCTCCATGGCCCTCCTCATCTGTCTCTCCGGGGTAGAGGAGCTTACAGTCATCAGTAGCTGCTAAACCACCCCAATTTGACTCCTTCTCCATAGTTACTCCTGCTATTGCCCCCCCAGCTGGCTTGGAGGAGTCGGCGGTGTTATTAGAGCTCAGTGACAACCATCTGCTGCAAAGGGAGGTGCAGCAATTAAGGGATCTCTGCTGCCAGGATGGACTTTTATGGTATAACCTCAGCATTGTAATAGGAATACAAACAATACTAATCACTGACAATCCAACAGAAGATGACTGGAAAATCTCATTCCATGCTGTAAGTGCTGCCTGTCTGCCAGACACCTCTTCCCTCCACTTCCTGGATTCCCAGCATGCTTTGCAGCGTCTCCATTTCTAAGGACTACATATCCCATAGTACCTTGCTTGTACTGACCCCGCCTCCTGAAACCCCTCCTCTCATGAGGCAGGCACTGTGAAATGTGTGACACAGCAGTGCCTATTCACAGGGCATAATGGCTCCGTGACCCAGAATTTTAGGAAGAAAATGTGTGGGAGGAGTCTGGAGATCACTGAGGACAATGTGGGGATCGGATTTTATACTTTGACCAGAGATACACTTTCACTGAATCTGAGGTTGAGGAGAAGAGCAATGGGAGTGTAGATGGAGGTGACAACTGGCAGGGAGAACCAACTGACAAAGATGGTCCTGCAGCCTACTGCCAAGTGGTGGGGAGGGGGATGGTGACGGTGAGGTCTCTGATCATTCCTGGACACCCCGATATATCAAAGGAACATGAAGGAAAAGCACATCTCCACCACAGGATGTCATCCATGGGCCGATCCCAGAGGATGGAGTGAGCAGCTATCATCTACCTATGGACGGCAGAGCTCCATGGGTGCAGGGTTCTGCTCCCCAGAATCTGGCTCTGTTATCGCTGGCTCTGTTATCCCTGGCTCTGTTCCCAAGAATATGGCTCTGTTATCCCTGGCTCTGTTATCCCTGGCTCTGCTCCCCAGAATCTGGCTCTGTTATCCCTGGCTATGTTTCCCAGAATCTGGCTCTGTTATCCCTGGCTATGTTTCCCAGAATCTGGCACTGTTATCCCTGGCTATGTTTCCCAGAATCTGGCTCTGCTCCCCAGAATTTGGCTCTGTTATCCCTGGCTCTATTCCCCAGAATCTGGCTCTGTTATCCCTGGCTATGTTCCCCAGAATCTGGCTCTGTTATCCCTGGCTATGTTTCCCAGAATCTGGCACTGTTATCCCTGGCTATGTTTCCCAGAATCTGGCTCTGCTCCCCAGAATTTGGCTCTGTTATCCCTGGCTCTATTCCTCAGAATCTGGCTCTGTTATCCCTGGCTATGTTCCCCAGAATCTGGCTCTGTTATCCCTGGCTATGTTTCCCAGAATCTGGCACTGTTATCCCTGGCTATGTTTCCCAGAATCTGGCTCTGCTCCCCAGAATTTGGCTCTGTTATCCCTGGCTCTATTCCTCAGACTCTGGCTCTGTTATCCCTGGCTATGTTCCCCAGAATCTGGCTCTGTTATCCCTGGCTATGTTTCCCAGAATCTGGCACTGTTATCCCTGGCTATGTTTCCCAGAATCTGGCTCTGCTCCCCAGAATTTGGCTCTGTTATCCCTGGCTCTATTCCCCAGAATCTGGCTCTGTTATCCCTGGCTATGTTCCCCAGAATCTGGCTCTGTTATCCCTGGCTATGTTTCCCAGAATCTGGCACTGTTATCCCTGGCTATGTTTCCCAGAATCTGGCTCTGCTCCCCAGAATTTGGCTCTGTTATCCCTGGCTCTATTCCCCAGAATCTGGCTCTGTTATCCCTGGCTATGTTTCCCAGAATCTGGCTCTGTTATCCCTGGCTATGTTTCCCAGAATCTGGCACTGTTATCCCTGGCTATGTTTCCCAGAATCTGGCTCTGCTCCCCAGAATCTGGCTCTGTTATCCCTGGCTATGTTCCCCAGAATCTGGCTCTGTTATCCCTGGCTATGTTTCCCAGAATCTGGCACTGTTATCCCTGGCTATGTTTCCCAGAATCTGGCTCTGCTCCCCAGAATTTGGCTCTGTTATCCCTGGCTCTATTCCCCAGAATCTGGCTCTGTTATCCCTGGCTATGTTTCCCAGAATCTGGCTCTGTTATCCCTGGCTATGTTTCCCAGAATCTGGCACTGTTATCCCTGGCTATGTTTCCCAGAATCTGGCTCTGCTCCCCAGAATCTGGCTCTGTTATCCCTGGCTATGTTCCCCAGAATCTGGCTCTGTTATCCCTGGCTATGTTTCCCAGAATCTGGCACTGTTATCCCTGGCTATGTTTCCCAGAATCTGGCTCTGCTCCCCAGAATTTGGCTCTGTTATTCCTGGCTATGTTTCCCAGAATCTGGCTCTGCTCCCCAGAATTTGGCTCTGTTATACCTGGCTCTATTCCCCAGAATCTGGCTCTGTTATCCCTGGCTATGTTTCCCAGAATCTGGCTCTGCTCCCCAGAATTTGGCTCTGTTATCCCTGGCTCTGCTCCCCAGAATCTGCCTCTGTTCCCCCGTACGCCACATTTTCAGGATCTGCCTAAAGCTTTTCAGGCATGGCATCACCATCAGCCATTTGGGTACAACAGGCAGGGCAGTTGATAAGGTAGTACAGCTGGCCCTCCTGTACCGGGCCTGGGCTCCATTAGTTCAAAAGGGGTGCCTGGGCCGGCTGTACTGTGTTACTGCTGATACTGATCTTCTTGTAGCTCCGCCAGCTTCTCTTCCTCTCCCTCCATCTGGCTGCCCTGCAGGGGGATCAGTATCTATGCCCCCCACTCTTACCTTCCCTACCCCTGTGCTGTCCCCTGTGTGCCCTTTGCCCCCCAGTGCTGGCGCCTTCCTTTCTCTCCTCTCCCTCCAGCTGCTGAGGGCACACAGGGCGTCACGTTCATCCGCCTTTTCCTGAACGGACCCATCTCTCCTGTGTATAATAAACTGTGATTGTGAATGAACAGGAGGCCTCAGAGTGCTTCCTATTCATTCGTACAGCTGAGGCTGCAGAGAAGCAAACTGAGGAATCCTCATTCATAAATAAATAAAATTCTAAAAAATAATAATAAAAAAATAATTAGGTTGGGTCTATTAGATCCTCCACTCCTCCTACCACTCCATCCCCCACAGCTATCTCCTCCTGTACCACTATCCCCTCCCTCCTAGATTGTAAGCTCCCAGGATCAGGGCCCTCGCCCCCCTCGTGTATTATATTGTTACTGTATTGTCTCATGTTCTGTCCCCACTATAATGTACAGCGCTGAGCAAACCTTCTGCCGCCATATAAATCCTGTATAATAATAATAATTAGATATTGGCTGTATAATTTATGCCATGGCTGCGAAGCAAAGCATCATAGCCTGTGTACAGCCTCTCCTGCGGTTGGTGGGTGGTAAAAGCACAGCACAGTTTTACCACTCCCATCATCACGTCTGGCCATGTGAATGAGTGCTTTGTAGGGATACCACATGTGAGACTTTTTGCAGTCTAGCAGCACAGAGGGGCCCAAAATCCAAGAAGCACCTTTTCTTCTTCCAAGAAGTCCACTCCTTTTTCCCCCCTAGTAAACCGTGTGCATCCATAGACACACACAGCATGCCACACCCACCTCACAAGATTTGACTGACAGCAATTAGATGGCTATTCTCAGTGTCTCCTGTGTGAGAGGACTAGGCTTTCGGGATGGGGGTAGAACAGGTAGCAGGTTGTTTTCCTAATGCAGACAATGCCTTAAGGTAAAACCATTTTGAGTTTAGAACCACTTTAACCCCTTCCTGCCGCTATCTCCTGGCCCTTTAAAAGAGTCTGAATGCCGGGAGGTGGGCATTCCGATCATGTGACCGCTGTGATTGGCAGTGACAGCAGTCACATGGTCGAGAAGCTCCCGATCCCAAGTATTCATCAGGAAGTTTCCAGTACTCGCCGGATACTGTGCTGGGAGTGTCTACATAGCGATGCATATATGAGGCCGCGCCGCGTTAGAGCCCTTCCCCCCCAGAGGACGCATATATGTGTACAGCCCGCAGGAAGTGGTTAACCCCTCGCCTACCAGGCACTTATACCCCCTTATTTACCAGGCCAATTTTCAGCTTTCAGCGCTGCCGCACTTTGATTGACAATTGCGCGGTCATGCAACATTGTACCCATATGAAATTTTGATCATTTTTTTCTCACAAATAGAGCTTTCTTTTGGTGGTATTTAATCACTGCTGGGCGCTTTACTTTTTGCGCTATAAATAAAAAAACTGCAAAAAATTTGAAAAAAAAAAAAGTTTCTTTGTTTCTATTATAAAATTTTTCAAACAGGTATTTTTTCTCCTTCACTGATGTGCGTTGATGAGGCAGCACTGATAGGCACTGATAGGTGGCACTGATGGGCACTGATAGGCAGCACTAAAGGGCACGGATAGGCGGCACTAATATGCAGCACTGATAGGCGGCACTGATAGGTGACACTGATGATGGGTACTGATAGACGGCACTGACTGGCATCACTGCTGGGCAATGACTGGCGGCACTGACTGGCACAACCGCTGGGCACTGACTGGCGCCACTGACTGGCAGCACTGCTGGGCTGGTGGGCAGCACTGGTGGGTGGGCACAGGTGGGTGGCACTGGTGGGCACAGGTGGGTGGGCACAGGTGGGTGGCACTGGTGGGCACAGGTAGGTGGCACTTCTGGGCACAGGTGTGTGACACTGCAGAGTGGCACAGGTGGGTGCACTGCTGGGCACAGGTGGGTGATCTGCTGGGCACAGGTGGGCGGAGCTAGTGGGCGCACTGCTGGGCACAGGTGGGCGGAACTTGCGGGTGGCACTGCTGGGCACCGATCATCAGGGCACCGATCATCAGTGCCCTGATGATCGGTGCCGATCCCCGCTCTGACAACTGCCGGTTCTCGGCAGTACTTTCCTCACGATCTGACAGCGTGAGGAAAGTGCAGCCGAGAACCGGCACTTGCATTTCCCTGTGATCAGCGTGTCATTGGACACCGCTGATCACGTGGTAAAAGGCCGCTGTGATTGGCCTTTTACCACATCACGTGATCAGCTGTGTCCGTTGGACACAGCAATCACGGAGATCGCCGGGTGCGCGCCCCCTGGGGCGCGCAGGAGAGCGCGTTCTGGGGGGCCGTCATATGACGTCCACTCAGAACGGGCCGCAGTGCAGCCGTCATTCGGCTATCTGCGGTCGGCAACTAGTTAATGACCATCTACATAATATTTCTGAGGCCCTGAAGAGCCAGGGCAGTACAGACACCCACAAAATCCCACATTTTGAAAAAGCAGACACCCCAAAAAATTTGTTTTGGGGAAACTTTTAATGATCTCCTTTTTTGCCACAGACTTTTCGAAAAAAGAAAATTTATTTTTTACACAAAGTTGTCAATTTAAAGTCCATATGACCCCTCACCATGTAAAACAGAAATACATTTGTGTGTAGTCTGACCATTGCAGGACAGGCGGGCTGTGAAGGGGCGTGTCAGCACAAGTGTGACTATTGGAGGACAGGCAGACTGTGCAGAGGTGTGTCAGCAGAAGTCTGATCATTGGAGGACAGGCAGACTGTGCAGGGGGGCGTGTCAGCACAAGTCTGACCATTGGAGGACAGGCAGACTGTGCAGAGGTGTGTCAGCAGAAGTCTGATCATTGGAGGACAGGCAGGATGTGCAGGGGGCATGTCAGCAGAAGGCTGATCATTGGAGGACAGGGAGGCTGTGCAGGGGGCGTGTCAGCACAGGTCTGATCATTTGAGGACAGGCAGGATGTGCAGGGGGCATGTCAGCAGAAGTCTGATCACTGGATGACAGGCAGGATGTGCAGGGGAACTTGTCAGCACAGGTCTGATCACTGGAGGACAGGCAGGATGTGCAGGGGGCATGTCAGTAGAAGTCTGATCATTGGAGGACAGGCAGGGGTTGGTTGTCTGAAAGGATGCTGAAAATATTGGCAATTAATGACACTGGAAAACTGGCACTGGCTGTGATCGGTGATGGTAACGCCGGTGACGGCTGTGATCGGTGATGGTAATGCCGGTGACGGCTGTGATCGGTGATGGTAATGCCGGTTATGACTGTTATGACGGGAGTCACTTTAGGTGGGGGGCACATGGAACCCAGCTCACTTTGGAGAGGTGGGGTCCGTCACAGCTGTGATCGGTGATGGTAACACTAGTGGTGACTGTGATCGGTGATGGTAACGCTGGTGACGACTGTGATTGGTGATGGGAACACTGATGACGGCTGTGATCGGTGATGGTAACACTAGTGGTGGCTGTGATCGGTGATGGTAACGCTGGTGATGGCTGTTGTGACGGGAGTCACTTTGGGTGGGGGCACATGGAACCCAGCTCACTTTGGAGAGGTGGGGTCTGTCTCAGCTGTGATCGGTGATGGTAACACTAGTGGTGGCTGTGATCGGTGATGGTAACACCAGTGACGGCTGTGATCGGTGATGGTATGCCGGTGACGGCTGTGATCGGTGATGGTAACGCCGGTGACGGCTGTGATCGGTGTGGGTAACACCGGTGACGGCTGTGATCGGTGATGGTAACGCCGGTGACCTCTGTGATCGGTGATGGTAGCGCCGGTGACGGCTGTGATCAGAGATGGTAACGCTGGTGACAGCTGTGATCGGTGATGGTAACGCCGGTGACCTCTGTGATCGGTGATGGTAACGCCAGTGACGGCTGTGATCGGTGATGGTAATGCTGGTGACAGCTGTGATCGGTGATGGTAACGCCGGTGACCTCTGTGATCGGTGATGGTAACGCCAGTGACGGCTGTGATCGGAGATGGTAACGCCGGTGACGGCTGTGATCGGTGATGGTAACGCCGGTGACAGCTGTGATCGGTGATGGTAACGAGGGTGACAGCTGTGATCGGTGATGGTAACGCCAGTGACGGCTGTGATCGGAGATGGTAACGCCGGTGACGGCTGTGATCGGTGATGGTAACGCCGGTGACGGCTGTGATCGGTGATGGTAACGCCGGTGACAGCTGTGATCGGTGATGGTAATGAGAGTGACAGCTGTGATCGTTGAAGGTAACGCCGGTGACGGCTGTGATCGGAGATGGAAACGCTGGTGACGGCTGTGATCGGAGATGGCAACGCCGGTGACGGCTGTGATCGGAGATGGTAACGCCGGTGAAGGCTGTGATCGGAGATGGTAACATCGGTGACGGCTGTGATCGGTGATGGTAACGCCGGTGAAGGCTGTGATTGGTGAGGGTACCGCCGGTAACGGCTTTGATCAGTGATGGTAACGCCGGTGATGGCTGTGATCGGTGATGGTAACGCTGGTGAAGGCTGTGATCAGTGATGGTAACGCCGGTAATGGCTGTGATCGGAGATGGTAACGCCAGTGAAGGCTGTGATCGGTGATGGTAACACCAGTGAAGGCTGTGATCGGAGATGGTAACGCCGGTGAAGGCTGTGATCGGTGAGGGTACCGCCGGTGAAGGCTGTGATCGGAGATGGTAACGCCGGTGAAGGCTGTGATCGGTGATGGTAACGCCAGTGAAGGCTGTGATCGGAGATGGTAACGCCGGTGACGGCTGTGATCGGTGATGGTAACACCAGTGAAGGCTGTGATCGGAGATGGTAACGCCGGTGAAGGCTGTGATCGGTGAGGGTACCGCCGGTGAAGGCTGTGATCGGAGATGGTAACGCCGGTGAAGGCTGTGATCGGTGATGGTAACACCAGTGAAGGCTGTGATCGGAGATGGTAACGCCGGTGAAGGCTGTGATCGGTGAGGGTACCGCCGGTGAAGGCTGTGATCGGAGATGGTAACGCCGGTGAAGGCTGTGATCGGTGATGGTAACACCAGTGAAGGCTGTGATCGGAGATGGTAACGCCGGTGAAGGCTGTGATCGGTGAGGGTACCGCCGGTGAAGGCTGTGATCGGAGATGGTAACGCCGGTGAAGGCTGTGATCGGAGATGGTAACACCGGTGACGGCTGTGATCGGTGATGGTAACGCCGGTGAAGGCTGTGATCGGTGAGGGTACCGCCGGTAATGGCTTTGATCAGTGATGGTAATGCCAGTGATGGCTGTGATCGGTGATGGTACCACCAGTGATGGCTGTGATTGGTGATGATAGGGGCCCCATGTGTGTGACAGAAATGGGAGTGTTGGCTGCTTACTGCAATCAGTGTTTACATTTGTGATTGCTGCAATTGGTCACATGGTACAGAGGCACTCTAATTGGCTCTGTATCTTTAGTGTGTGATCTGCACAGTCTAGTCACATGACTGTACCTAGAGGACATAAATGATTAAATCCTCCTTTCTCCTTTTTGCTTACATTTGTGATTGCTGTGAACGGCTATCACAGTGATCACAGGGCATACCGCAATTCCGAATGGCTCTGCCTTCTCAGCTGGTGTTCCGTGCCATCTAGAGACAGCCAAAGTATTGGCTTTGGGTGCACCGGCATGTACACAGATGCACACAAAGGAAGACAGACAGGTATGGAACAATAGCGTAGCGGACTGTTAGTTTTAATATAATGGCTATTCTGCAAGTGGTTAACAATGGACAATAGTTTATGTTTGTATATCATTCATCTTCATTTGGAAATTTGTGCAGAATATATCTTGCTGTTTGTATTGATCCTTTGACCCTACTTGAGTACATGAGGCGTGATTCAGAATTATTTTAGATACATGTGGCTCAGCTGTAATTCTTGGAATAGAAATCATTCATTTTCATTACCTAACTCTGACATTTGGGACCTATAAAAATACAGCTAATGTGTACATCATTTTCTCACAGAAAATAAATTTTTTTTTGTATAAAGATAGAATTTGCCTGCTCTCTCCCTCTTGAATTGCCTCATATGGAAAATAATTTGATTCTGTTCAGCTGGACTGTAGAATTTACAAATGATGTATCCAAAAACTAACAATACAGTAGAATATTTTGAGCTGAAATATGATTTCTCTGCTTTTAAAATGTAATACTATGTAAATGAATGAGATTCGGTGCGTACAATCTTTACAATTTTAACTTGTCTCTAAAAATAAATGTTGTATATTGTTATGGCTGTATGAAGACTATTTTCTCTTATTATAGAAGAGATTCAGTGCAGCACATCAAAACCATCAATGTGCAAAAAATACAACTAAAATATGACTTCTCCCTGCTTCTGAAATTTTCTTGGATTAAAAAAAATGTGGTTCTGGGAATCAAATCTGTTGAATGTTTATATAATATTTATGGATTTCATATTTCTGCCTAATAAATGCCTCATTTTATACAGTGTTCCTGGAAAAAAGTGGTAATAAACCCAAAACCAAAAATGTAATATAGTTACATAGTTCAACCAAACAAACAAAAAAAGTAATAAACTTATACCCACAGTTGATCCAGAGGATCAACCCCAAATCCACAATCTCAGAAAATGAGAATATTGTGAAAAGGTGGAATATTCTCGGCTCAAAGTGTCCCACTCTAATCAGCTAATTAAGCCATAACACCTGCAAAGGGTTCCCGAGCCTTTAAATGGTCTCTCAGTCTGGTTCAGTAGGAATCACAATCATGGGAAAGACTGCTGACCTGACACCATCATTGACACCCTCCATAAGGAGGGAAGGCCTCAAAAGGTAATTGGAAAAGAAGTTGGATGTTCCCAAAGTGCTGTATCAAAGCACATTAATAGAAAGTTATGTGGGAGGGAAAAGTGTGGAAGAAAAAGGTGCACAAGCAGCAGGGATGACCACAACCTGGAGAGGATTGTCAGGAAAAGGCCAATAAAAAGTGTTGGGGACTTTCACAAAGAGTGGACTGAGGCTGGAGTCAGTGCATCAAGAGCCACCACACACAGACGGATCCTGGACATGGGCTTCAAATGTCTTATTCCTCTTTTCAAGTGGCTCCTGAACAACAAACAACGTCAGAAGTGTCTTACCTGGGCTAAAGAAAAACAGACCTGGCCTGTTGCTCAGGGGTCCAAAGTCCTCTCTTCTGATAAGAGCAACTTTTGCATCTCATTTGGAAACTAAGGACCCCGAGTATGGAGGAAGAATGGAGAGGCCCAAGGACCCTGAGTATGGAGGAAGAATGGAGAGGCCCAAGGACCCCGAGTATGGAGGAAGAACGGAGAGGCCCAAGGACCCAGAGTATGGAGGAAGAGTGGAGAGGCACAAGGACCCCGAGTATGGAGGAAGAATGGAGAGGCCCAAGGACCCCGAGTATGGAGGAAGAATGGAGAGGCACAAGGACCCCGAGTATGGAGGAAGAATGGAGAGGCACACATTGCAAGATGCTTGTAGTCCAGTGTGAAGTTTCCACAGTCTGTATTGATTTGGGGAGCCATGTCATCTGCTGGTGTTGGCCCACTGTGCTTCATTAAGTCCAGGGTCACCGCAGCCGTCTACCAGGAGATTTTGGAGCACTTCATGCTTCCTTCTACAGACCAGCTTTACGGGGATGCTGACTTCCTTTTCCAGCAGGACTTGGCTCCGCCTACACTGCCAAAAGCACCAAAACCTGGTTCAATGACCGTGGGATTACTGTGCTTGATTGGCCAGCAAACTCGCCTGACCTGAACCCCATAGAGAATCTATGGGGCATTGCCAAGAGAAAGATGAGAGACATGAGACCGAACAATGCAGAAGAGCTGAAGGCCGCTATTGAAGCATCCTGGTCTTCCATAACACCTCAGCAGTGCCACAGGCTGATAGCTTCCATGCCACGCCGCATTGAGGCAGTAATTGCTGCAAAAGGGGCCCAAACCAAGTACTGAGTACATATGCAGCTTCTACTTTTCAGAGGTGCGATATTGTTCTATGTACAATCCGTGTTTTATTGATTGCATGGAATATTCTAATTTTCTGAGATTGTGGATTTGGGGGTTTCATGAGCTGTAAACCATAATCATCACAATGATGACAAATCACGGCTGGAACTATCTTGCTTTGCATGGAATGAGTCTCATATATTAGTTTCACCTTTTAAGTTGCTGCACTGAAATGAATGAACTTTTGCACCATATTCTCATTTTTCCAGTTTCATCTGTATAAACAGATCAAAACCTTTTAGCCTTATTAGATGTAAAGCTACTACCAAAGGAAATAACTTATTTACTGCCAGAGGTGTGAATAATCAAGTCATTTGGAATATCGGACTTCTAAGGCCCCTTTCACACGATTGGTCCAATGGGGTCCGCCTGTCCATTTTTCAGGAAGACCAGATTGGACTGTCCATTTTTCTCTTTGAGGTGCTGAATGTAAATAAACGTGTGTTCATTTTCACCCCCCTATGTCCAATCCAATCTGATCTGGCAAAAACAAATGAAAGGGAATCTGTTCCCCTCTGTCCAGACGGATTGGAGGGCAGCAAAGTGTAGATGAACAGCCAGTCTGTTTACATCCGACTGCCCATAAAGCACAGCGGGATGAGTCCATGTCTGACCTTTCATCTGCCTTCTCTGCTCAGCTCAGCAGGGGATCAGCAGATGGATCCCCCACCAAGAAAAACAGATCCTGTCCATTTGGAAGACACTGAGACGCTGAAAGACATTTACCAGAGAAAAACCAAACCTGTCACTAGCAATGAAGACAGGGAAGTCCTCCTGCAACTTTGGGCAGAATCAACATCATTCAATTCCAAACAAATCAATCATAACTGTTGGAGCCACTGAAAGGAAAATACCGTATCACAGGGAAACATACATTTCCAAGACGTTCAACAGGTTCCACTACTGCAGCTTGAGGTAAGATCAACAATACTATTTTTGGGCAAACCAAAAACCATCAACCACAAATACAATGGCTGGAAAACATTAAACATGTTGAAAACATGGCCACCTTGCTTCCAGTATGCAGCTTAGCTGGCTATACACAGAAAGATTTGACATCTGTCTGAATGAGAGAAAACTGTAGATTTCCTGAAGAGCTTGGATGTTGTGTTCTGATTGGCTGCAGTCAACCTTTGGATCCTCAAGTGAAGTTTGAGCCAGGTGGGGTCAGCAGGGGGTTGGGTTAGCCCTAAGGGTCAGCTTTGAAGAAACTTTCACAAGACATTTGAATGGATGGAGAATTATCTACTACAAGAAGGTTTGTGTATGAAGTAGACTGCGAGTTATGGTGATCACAAAGCTTTCTTCTGAAGGATACTGCGTGCTTTTGTGACAAATGATTTCACCAGTGAAGTTAGGTGTAATATTTAATCCCTGATCTCCATTATCTACCCTCTTTTCTGCAGGCAGATACGCATTTGCTGGTGCCTGATGACGCGCATATTCCTCGTGTTCCCCGACATACACAACCAGTAATGAATGAACCTGGCCTGTTAGTACTGAAAGCCATACAAGCTGAGAAAACAATTCTTAGGTTTTTACACAAAATGAAAGTCAATTTCTTTCAATGATGTCAGCCCCAGACACAGGGCAAAAGTAGACTCTTGGAAAGGCGACCCATTAGTGGTGCCTGATGGCAGCTGGATAGGTTCTGTCTTCATAAAATATCATTTAGTGACTCTACTAGACAAAGGATCGGATGCCACAGGTGGCTATATTTCGAAGGCATATTAGCAGATTGGGAAAATGATTCCGCAGATGTAGAAAGTATTTCTGAGGCTATCTTGTAGAACGATTCAGAATGTGCTCATGAAATACAAACAGAGGAGGACAATACAAAAATACAATAGAGGAGGACATTAGAGCCTCCACAGATGCAGAACAAAGACATGTCTGCACATAGCATGAAGTGCACACTCCGAGGCATATCTGAACATGAAGTAAGTGTGTTACAATGTTGCCACTTAAACAACTTCCAGGGACACCTTTTTTCTGAGTGTCCAGCAAGCCATTGCAGGCGAAGAATGTAATCAGGGGTGAAGCATTCATTTACAAAGGACAGATGGCATATTGTTAATGTCATGCCATCCTCTAATTAGGAATATGTAACAGAGATGTAGTTATGGGGCTAAAGAAATACAAAAGCAGATAAAAAATATATGCTGTGCAGGGCAGTAAGAAATGGCAGTGCAGAGCTAAGAAGTGTATAGTATGCAGTGGCAGGTTTGTCAGTGAGCAGTGTATAGTGGCAGGGTGGTCAGTGAGCAGTGTATAGTGGCAGGGTGGTCAGTGAGCAGTATGTAGTGGCAGGGTGGTCAGTGAGCAGTATATAGTGGCAGGGTGGTCAGTGAGCAGTGTATAGTGGCAGGGTGGTCAGTGAGCAGTATGTAGTGGCAGGGTGGTCAGTGAGCAGTATATAGTGGCAGGGTGGTCAGTGAGCAGTATGTAGTGGCAGGGTGGTCAGTGAGCAGTATATAGTGGCAGGGTGGTCAGTGAGCAGTGTATAGTGGCAGGATGGTCAGTGAGCAATGTATAGTGGCAGGGTGGTCAGTGAGCAGTATGTAGTGACAGGGTGGTCAGTGAGCAATGTATAGTGGCAGGGTGGTCAGTGAGCAGTGTATAGTGGCAGGGTGGTCAGTGAGCAGTATGTAGTGGCAGGGTGGTCAGTGAGCAATGTATAGTGGCAGGGTGGTCAGTGGGCAGTATGTAGTGGCAGGGTGGTCAGTGAGCAGTATATAGTGGCAGGGTGGTCAGTGAGCAATGTATAGTGGCAGGGTGGTCAGTGAGCAGTATGTAGTGGCAGGGTGGTCAGTGAGCAGTATATAGTGGCAGGGTGGTCAGTGAGCAGTGTATAGTGGCAGGGTGGTCAGTGAGCAGTGTATAGTGGCAGGGTGGTCAGTGAGCAGTATGTAGTGGCAGGGTGGTCAGTGAGCAGTATATAGTGGCAGGATGGTCAGTGAGCAGTATATAGTGGCAGGGTGGTCAGTGAGCAGTGTATAGTGGCAGGGTGGTCAGTGAGCAGTATATAGTGGCAGGATGGTCAGTGAGCAATGTATAGTGGCAGGGTTGTCAGCGAGCAATGTATAGTGGCAGGGTGGTCAGTGAGCAGTATGTAGTGGCAGGGTGGTCAGTGAGCAGTGTATGGTGGCAGGGTGGTTAGTGAGCAGTGTATAGTGGCAGGGTGGTCAGTGAGCAGTATGTAGTGGCAGGGTGGTCAGTGAGCAGTGTATAGTGGCAGGGTGGTCAGTGAGCAATGTATAGTGGCACGGTGGTCAGTGAGCAGTATGTAGTGGCAGGGTGGTCAGTGAGCAGTATATAGTGGCAAGGTGGTCAGTGAGCAATGTATAGTGGCAGGGTGGTCAGTGAGCAGTATGTAGTGGCAGGGTGGTCAGTGAGCAGTATATAGTGGCAGGGTGGTCAGTGAGCAGTGTATAGTGGCAGGGTGGTCAGTGAGCAGTGTATAGTGGCAGGGTGGTCAGTGAGCAGTATGTAGTGGCAGGGTGGTCAGTGAGCAGTATATAGTGGCAGGATGGTCAGTGAGCAATGTATAGTGGCAGGGTTGTCAGTGAGCAATGTATAGTGGCAGGGTGGTCAGTGAGCAGTATGTAGTGGCAGGGTGGTCATTGAGCAGTGTATAGTGGCAGGGTGGTCAGGGAGCAGTGTATGGTGGCAGGGTGGTTAGTGAGCAGTGTATAGTGGCAGGGTGGTCAGTGAGCAGTATGTAGTGGCAGGGTGGTCAGTGAGCAATGTATAGTGGCAGGATGGTCAGTGAGCAATGTATAGTGGCAGGGTTGTCAGTGAGCAATGTATAGTGGCAGGGTGGTCAGTGAGCAGTATGTAGTGGCAGGGTGGTCAGTGAGCAGTGTATAGTGGCAGGGTGGTCAGTAAGCAGTATGTAGTGGCAGGGTGGTCAGTGAGCAGTATGTAGTGGCAGGGTGGTCAGTGAGCAATGTATAGTGGCAGGGTGGTCAGTGAGCAATGTATAGTGGCAGGGTGGTCAGTGAGCAGTATGTAGTGGCAGGGTGGTCAGTGAGCAGTATATAGTGGCAGGGTGGTCAGTGAGCAGTGTATAGTGGCAGGGTGGTCAGTGAGCAGTGTATAGTGGCAGGGTGGTCAGTGAGCAGTATGTAGTGGCAGGGTGGTCAAAGAGCAGTATATAGTGGCAGGATGGTCAGTGAGCAATGTATAGTGGCAGGGTGGTCAGTGAGCAATGTATAGTGGCAGGGTGGTCAGTGAGCAGTATGTAGTGGCAGGGTGGTCATTGAGCAGTGTATAGTGGCAGGGTGGTCAGTAAGCAGTATGTAGTGGAAGGGTGGTCAGTGAGCAGTATGTAGTGGCAGGGTGGTCAGTGAGCAATGTATAGTGGCAGGGTGGTTAGTGAGCAGTGTATAGTGGCAGGGTGGTCAGGGAGCAGTGTATGGTGGCAGGGTGGTTAGTGAGCAGTGTATAGTGGCAGGGTGGTCAGTAAGCAGTATGTAGTGGCAGGGTGGTCAGTGAGCAATGTATAGTGGCAGGATGGTCAGTGAGCAATGTATAGTGGCAGGGTTGTCAGTGAGCAATGTATAGTGGCAGGGTGGTCAGTGAGCAGTATGTAGTGGCAGGGTGGTCAGTGAGCAGTGTATAGTGGCAGGGTGGTCAGTAAGCAGTATGTAGTGGCAGGGTGGTCAATGAGCAGTATGTAGTGGCAGGGTGGTCAGTGAGTAATGTATAGTGGCAGGGTGGTCAGTGAGCAATGTATAGTGGCAGGGTGGTCAGTGAGCAATGTATAGTGGCAGGGTGGTCAGTGAGCAGTGTATGGTGGCAGGGTGGTTAGTGAGCAGTGTATAGTGGCATGGTGGTCAGTGAGCAGTATGTAGTGGCAGGGTGGTCAGTGAGCAGTATGTAGTGGCAGAGTGGTCAGTGAGCAATGTATAGTAGCAGGGTGGTTAGTGAGCAGTGTATAGTGGCAGGGTGGTCAATGAGCAGTATGTAGTGGCAGGGAGGTCAGTGAGCAGTATGTAGTAGCAGGGTGGTCAGTGAGCAGTATGTAGTAGCAGGGTGGTGAGTGAGCAGTATGTAGTAGGAGAGTGGTTAGTGAGCAGTATGTAATGGCAGGGTGGTCAGTGAGCAGTGTATAGTAGCAGAGTGGTCAATGAGCAGTATGTAGTGGGAGGAAGGTCAGCGAGCAGTGTATAGTGGCAGGGTGATCAGTGAGCAGTGTATAGTGGCAGGGTGGTCAATGAGCAGTATGTAGTGGCAGGGTGGCCAGTGAGCAGTATGTAGTGGCAGGGAGGTCATTGAGCAGTATGTAGTGGCAGGGAGGTCAGTGAGCAGTGTATAGTGGCAGGGAGGTCAGTGAGCAGTATGTAGTGGCAGGGTGGCCAGTGAGCAGTGTATAGTGACAGGGAGGTCAGTGAGCAGTATGTAGTGGCAGGGAGGTCAGTGAGCAGTATATAGTGGTAGGGTGGTCAGTGAGCAGTATGTAGTGGCAGGGAGGTCAGTGAGCAGTGTATAGTGGCAGGGTGGTTAGTGAGCAGTATGTAGTGGCAGGGAGGTCAGTGAGCAGTGTATAGTGGCAGGGTGGTTAGTGAGCAGTATGTAGTGGCAGGGAGGTCAGTGTGCAGTGTATAGTGGCAGGGTGGTCAGTGAGCAGTATGTAGTGGCAGGGAGGTCAGTGAGCAGTGTATAGTGGCAGGGTTGTCAGTGAGCAGTATGTAGTGGCAGGGTGGTCAGTGAGCAGTGTTTAGTGGCAGGGTCGTCAGTGAGCAGTATGTAGTGGCAGGGAGGTGAGTAGTATGTAGTGGCAGGGTGGTCAGTGAGCAGTATGTAGTGGCAGAGAGGTGAGTGAGCAGTATGTAGTAGAAGAGTGGTTAGTGAGCAGTATGTAATGGCAGGGTGGTCAGTGAGCAGTATATAGTGGAAGGGTGGTTAGTGAGCAATGTATAGTGGCAGGGTGGTCAGTGAGCAGTATATAGTAGCAGGGTGGTCAATGAGCAGTATGTAGTGGCAAGGAAGTCAGTGAGCAGTGTATAGTGGAAGGGTGGTTAGTGAGCAATGTATAGTGGCAGGGTGGTCAATGAGCAGTATGTAGTGGCAAGGAAGTCAGTGAGCAGTATGTAGTGGCAAGGAAGTCAGTGAGCAGTGTATAGTGGAAGGGTGGTTAGTGAGCAATGTATAGTGGCAGGGTGGTCAATGAGCAGTATGTAGTGGCAGGGTGGTCAGTGAGCAGTATGTAGTGGCAGTATGTAGTGTTTAGATCCACCCTTACGTGTTTCGTCTCACATCTTCTGAGGTTTGTTCTTGGACCCTAACCCTAGGGTTTGGTATGGTGTGCAGCCATTACCAGTATAGGGAGACATGTTTGGTGGTGATTTAAGCACTGGATGTGGCCATTTCAAGAGTGTATTACCACAGTGGACTTTTCTTGCTTGATCTACTTTGGGACAATGCAGATATCGGTTTACATTCTTTTATTGTTATGGGTATATTTGGTCTGACAGACAAAAGATGAATAAAGCACCTGGACTGGATTGGCGTAAGGCTAACGTGGTGCCTATATTTCAAACAGGATCAAAATCGCTATCGAGTAACTACACACCAGTGTTTTCCCCAGTTATACTTACAGTATATTGCTAAAAGTATTGGATTCAAGTGTTCCAATCCACTCCATATCATGTGATTCAGGTGTTCCAATCCCCTCCATATCATGTGATTCAGGTGTTCCAATCCCTTCCATATCATGTGATTCAGGTGTTCCAATCCCCTCCCAATCATGTGATTCAGGTTCTCCAATCCCCTCCATATCATGTGATTCAGGTGTTCCAATCCCCTCCATATCATGTGATTCAGGTGCTCCAATCCCTTCCATGGCCACAGGTGTATACAATCAAGCACCTAGGCATGTAGATTGCTTCTACAAACATTGGTGAAAGAATGGGTCGCTCTCAGGAGCTCAGTGACTCCAAGCGTGGTCCTGTGATAGGTGGCCACCTGGGCAATAAGTCCATCCGTGACATTTCCTGGCCACTAAATATTCCACGCTCAATAGTTAGTGGGATTATAACAAAGTTCGAATTAACTGGGAACAACAGCCACTCAGCCACCAAGTGGTAGGCCACGTCACATGACAGAATGGGGTCAGCGCATGCTGAAGCGCACAGTGCGCAGAAGTCGCCAACTGTCTGCAGAGTCAATAGATAAAGTCCTCCAAACTTGGTGTGGCCTTCAGATGAGCCCAACAACAGTGCGTAGAGAGCTTCATGGAATGGGTTTCCATGGCTGAGCAGCTGCATCCAAGCCTTCCATCACCAAGTGCAATGCAAAACGTCGGATGCCGTGGTGTAAAGCACGCCGCCACTGGACTCTAGAGCAGAGGAGACGTGTTCTCTGGAGTGACCAATCACGCTTCTGTGTCTGGCAATCTGCTGGACATGTCTGGGTTTTGCGGTTGCCAGGAGAACAGTACTTTCCTGATTGCATTGTGCCAAGTGTAAAGTTTGGTGGAGGAGGGATTATGGTGTGGGGTTGTTTTTCAGGGGTTGGGCTTGGCCCCCTAGTTCCAGTGAATGGAACTTTTAACGTGACATTTTGGACAATTTCTTGTTCCCAACTTTGTGGGAAGAGTTTGGGGATGTCCCCTTCCTATTCCAACATGAATGCGCAAAGCAGTGCACAAAGCAAGGTCCATAAAGACATGGAGGAGCCAGTTTGGGGTGGAGGAACTTGACTGTCCTGCACAGAGTCCTGACCTCAACTCCATAGAACACCTTTGGGATGAATTAGAGCGGAGACTGCGAGCCAGGCCCCCTCCCCCGACATCAGTGCCTGACCTGACAAATGTGCTTCTGGAAGAATGGTCCAACCTTCCCATAGACACCCTCCTAAACCTTGTGGACGGCCTTCCCAGAAGAGTTGAAGCTGTTATAGCTGCAAAGGGCGGGGCCAACTCAATATTGGACCCTACGGACTAAGACTGGGGGGCCATTAAAGGTCATGTGCGTGGAAAGGGCGGGGCCAACTCAATATTGAACTCTACGGACTAGGACTGGGAGGCAATTACAGGTCATGTGCTTGGAAAGGCAGGCGGCCCAGTACGTTTGGCAACATAGTGTACCTAGGTGGATGCAGCATCGGTCCCCCGCCGGCTCTAAGTGTGATCACATGATCATTGATCCCTGAGTTCTCAAAGCTGTTCTGGCACCTCCAGACTGTCCATAACTTTACAGGGTGCCTCCGACTGTCCATAACTTTACAGGACACCCCGAGACTGTCCGTAACTTTACAGGGCGCCTCCAGACTGTCCATAACTTTACAGGGCGCCTCCAGACTGTCCATAACTTTACAGGACACCACGGAACTGTCCATAACTTTACAGGGCGCCTCCAGACTGTCCATAACTTTACAGGACACCACGGAACTGTCCATAACTTTACAGGGTGCCTCCAGACTGTCCATAACTTTACAGGACACCTCCAGACTGCCCATAACTTTACAGGACACCCCGAGACTGTCTGTAACTTTACAGGGTGCCTCCAGACTTTCCATAACTTTACAGGACACCTTGGGACTGTCCATAACTTTACAGGGCGCCTCCAGACTGTCCATAACTTTACAGGGCGCCTCCAGACTGTCCATAACTTTACAGGACACCCCGAGACTGTCCGTAACTTTACAGGGCACCTCCAGACTGTCCATAACTTTACAGGGCGCCTCCAGACTGTCCGTAACTTTACAGGGTGCCTCCAGACTGTCCATAACTTTACAGGGCACCATGGGACAGTCCATAACTTTACAGGGCACCTCCAGACTGTCCATAACTTTATAGGGCGCCTCCAGGCTGTCCATAACTTTACAGGGCACCTTGAGACTGTCCATAACTTTACAGGGCGCCCAGAGACTGTCCATAACTTTACAGAGCATCTCCGGACTGTCCATAACTTTATAGGACACCCCAAGACTGTCCATAACTTTACAGGGCGCCTTGACTGATATAAGTTTGAGACTCACCGTATTTTCCGGCGTATAAGGTGACTGGGTGTATAGGACGACCCCCTAATTTTCCAGTCAAAACAGGTTTTGGGCTATACCTGCCATATAAGACTACCCCCCTTCCCAGGCGACACCATTTAAAAACATCAGATTTGATTAAATATACACCCACTAATCTGTCAGCCCGCTGGATGTGCGGTAATACTATATATACAGTATCGGCTACACACAGTATACCGCGCTGAGCCAGTCACGTCGAGCGATATATTCTATTAATGAATACAAAGCCTGCTCAGAGAGGCGGGCTGATGATGTCACAACCTCAGCCAATCTGAGCAGGCTTTGTATTAATTAATAGAATACATCACTCGCCATGATTGGCTCAGCACGGTATACTGTGTGTAGCCGAAGATACCGTACATACAGTATAATCGCACATCTAGCGGGTTGACAGATTAGGGACGGTCGTTTTGAGCCAGCTTGCCCCAAACAAACTAAAGGTTCACATTGTATACCCCGCGTGTAAGACGACCCCAAATTTTTGTTTTATGTTTTTAAGTATAAAAAGTCGTCTTATACGCCGGAAAATACGATAAAGTTCCTCTGTTTCTGAAGACCCTGAGCTGAAATCCTGAAGAGAAACAACTGAAGGGACCCCAGTAGATCGCACTTCAGGAGATTGTTCCCATCATCGCACGCTCAGCTTTGTCATAATGGAATTGTCATGAAATAAAACGAAGTGTACAAACAGATTTTCTATTGTAGCCGAGATTTTACAATCCGCACTTTCTATTCTGTCCTGTCCTGCTCAGAGAAATCCATTTCTTATTTTATCACACAAGACACAATCTGTTTCCTCGCATTCTATTACACCTTCAGCAAATTAAGTAAGTAAAATCCTTTCACTTGGGATGTGCATGTCCCAGGCGCTTTATTATCTCCCCGTAGATGGGACTTGTGAATGATTTGTGTGCGCTACACACACGAGAGATAAGGAGATTTTTCAAAAGCAATTACTGAGAGAACCCGTTTTAATCATCACTGTTTCAATTTCTTTCTAAAAGTTTCCTTGGGCACATAAATCAAATGCAATTTCTTCTTTATTCCTTGTCAGTTTTGTGTTTGTGAAATGCCGTTATTACAAAGTCTTTGTCCAGTTTTGCATAATAAACCTGCACACGGCATAGATCATTTGTTGGAAGTGACCACAAGTGACAAGCGGTAGTCCAGAAGCTTCCACTAAGACCAGCTAAATAAAAACTCCAAAATGTAAAAGCACAAAGGCCAGTCCTGCTGATCATAAGGAAGACAGCGGAGAGCTTCAGTCTGTGAGACGTTGGGAATCCAGGAATGAATAAATGAGGAACGGAACCTGATGTGTCAAGTTAGAACGTTGGGAATCCAGGAATGAATAAATGAGGAACGGAACCTGATGTGTCAAGTTAGAACGTTGGGAATCCAGGAATGAATAAATGAGGAACGGAACCTGATGTGTCAAGTTAGAACGTTGGGAATCCAGGAATGAATAAATGAGGAACGGAACCTGATGTGTCAAGTTAGAACGTTGGGAATCCAGGAATGAATAAATGAGGAACGGAACCTGATGTGTCAAGTTAGAACGTTGGGAATCCAGGAATGAATAAATGAGGAACGGAACCTGATGTGTCAAGTTAGAACGTTGGGAGTCCAGGAATGAATAAATGAGGAAGGGAACCTGATGTGTCAAGTTAGAACGTTGGGAATCCAGGAATGAATAAATGAGGAAGGGAAACTGATGTGTCAAGTTACAACATTGGGAATCCAGGAATGAATAAATGAGGAAGGGAAACTGATGTGTCAAGTCAGAACGTTGGGAATCCAGGTATGAAAAAATGAGGAACGGAACTTGATGTGTCAAGTCAGAACGTTGGGAATCCAGGAATGAATAAATGAGGAACGGAACCTGATGTGTCAAGTTAGAACATTGGGAATCCAGGTAATAATAAATGAGGAATGGAACCTGATGTGCCAAGTTAAAACATTGGGAACCCAGGAATGAATAAATGAGGAACGGAACCTGATGTGTGAAGTTAGAATGTTGGGAATCCAGGAATGAATAAATGAGGAAGGGAACCTGATGTGTCAAGTTAGAACGTTGGGAATTGAGGAATGAATAAATGAGGAAGGGAACCTGATGTGTCAAGTCAGAACGTTGGTAATCCAGGAATGAATAAATGAGGAAGGGAACCTGATGTGTCAAGTTAGAACATTGGGAATCCAGGAATGAGTAAATGAGGAAGGGAACCTGATGTGTCAAGTTAGAACATTGGCAATTGAGGAATGAATAAATGAGGAAGGTGTGACGAACCGTCCTTTTGTTCATAACATTTTGCCCTTTCTGTTCTGGTTTTATCCCCTTTGTAAAGCAGTTTATGTTTCACAGACATTCTACACTGATTGTTTAGGGAAATGTGACCTTGTAGTCTTTCACTTCTAATAGAGTTGCTACTGTATTGTTGTATTGTAGGGTTTGTTGTGGGTGGGGAAAACCTGGTGCCGGGCTGTCTGGTGGGGATGGGGATAAAGTTGTATATACTGAGCTGTGTTTAATAAAGAGTCATTCATTTTCACCCTACACAAAGTTCTGACTCGTAGTTTGGGAGAGCAGGGAAGGGAGTGTTTTTAGCTATAATACCTGCCTTGGGAGAGTGCTGGAAGACTTGCCGGAAGAGGGGACCATTGGGTGAGACGCACTGCTCTGCACGAAGAAGCCCAGGCGGAACGGTTCCGCCACAGAAGAGAACCTGATGTGTCAAGTCAGAACATTGCTGGAGCAGAGGCCGATGTGGATCTCCTATAAATAACCCAATTCCAGCATGTGACCGCATACCAAGAACCAGAACATAACGGAACGCCAAGAGATGGAGGCCAGCACACAAGAAGAGCGTTGCCCAGACATTGCCTCCCTGTGGTCTGATATGGAGGACCCACATCCCAATATGCAGAGATCCTTGTCTTCTTCATACAAGAAATATATTGTGGGTTTCTCTGAGATTGGAATGCAAGGTCTCACCCACATGGGGCTTTGCTCAGCTCCTCTGGACCCTTTTGTTCCTTGCAGCTGTAAACATGCACCTAAAGCCATGTTTGGCACATGTGTCTGGGCAGGTTTAGGCATGTCAAGCATGTGGCCATTGGAATGAATGAACGCTCAGAGGCTCAACACGCTTAGCCTTTTGCTGCATTTACTGACATTTACAGGAGGTTTTTCTGCTTGTTTTCATGTTGTCTTTCAACCTCTAAACGCTCCTCTTCTAACACGCCTGGAAACACTGAATACAACACTCAAACATGAACACAGCTCTCATACATGAAAATAACACTCAAACATGAACATAGCGCTCATACATGAACACAACACTCGTACATGAACACAGCGCTCGTACATGAACACAGTCCTCATACATGAACACAGCCCTTGTATATGAACACAGCGCTCATACATGAACACAGCCCTTGTATATGAACACAGCGCTCATACATGAACAGTACTCATACATGAACACAGTCCTCGTACATGAACACAGCCCTCATACCTGAACACTGCTCTCATACATGAACACAGATCTCATACATGAACACAGAGTTCATACATGAATATAGCCCTCATACATGAACACAGCCCTCATACATGAACACTGCTCTCATACATGAACACAGACCTCATACATGAACACAGAGTTCATACATGAATATAGCCCTCATACATGAACACAGACCTCATACATGACCACAGCCCTCATACATGAACACAGATCTCGTATATTGTATGTCCATCATTATAGTTTGTTCAGGAGATGAATGTTGTGCTCCTGGGTTGGGGGTACAGACACGGCAGACATCACCAATCCTGCCCTTCATAGGTGAGATATCTGAGTGGCCCCTCCCCCCGGGACATTTTCCAAAACCGACATGAATAGTCACGGGAGAATTTTGGAAGTTTTGAATTTGATTTTTAGAACTTTTCTTCTGCTAGCGGACTTTCACCCCTGACTGTGTGTCAGATGGACCTCAGCGGAGAGACCTCCGGCCACAAATGAGGGAATTATTCAAAGGCGAAGATTGGAGGGTCTGAGTTCCCCTCGGAGACCATTACTGACTGACATCTATTGTGTCTGAACTTGGACTGTTCATAATGGGATGGGGATTCATGAATAAACTTCATATACATGTTACACGTGTAATACTTTCCCTGGAGACACGGAATTGTCTTGTGGCTGCACACCTCAGGGTGACTTACCTCTCTCACCCAGCCCTCAGGGTGACTTACCTCTCTCACCCAGCACTTACTGACACACCCGGAGGTAGCTTGAAGAACTTATCAGGCCAAGCAAAGCCTAGAAGGGGAGAAGGTTAGCAGGTTCATACCAACAATAGGACAACAGCAGAACTCTGAGAGATGTGCTTAAACCTGCAGTATTCCCAACATCAGCAATTCACAGACCTGACCAGCATTTACCTGGAACTGTATATAAGGACGCTCCTAACTTGCTATAACAGTCCCTGTGATTGAGGTCCTTGTAGAAAGTGTTCCCAACAAACAACAGTGTAAGGGACCGCCCGGCGGTACCACTAGCTCTCCACTGATCGGACGTTCCCAGTGTACGGAGTCTAAGCCCCAGAGTACTTGTTCACCAGGGCCCCTGATGGTAGGGATGGACTTGGAGTACCCTGGGACCAGGTCGTGACTACTGAGGACACCCGTCAGTGGTAGGGGTATTCGCCAGGGGCTCCCACGGGAGAGAGCCAGGTATGAGGAGGTCTGGAGACCCCGTTGAGAGGGATGGATGGATGGATGGCTGAGCAGGTGCAGGGTCATACAAGCCGGGTCGGTAACTATGGGGACGGTGCGGTACAGAGCAGCGGGCAAAGAATAGTCGGGTCACACGCCAGGTCAGCAACAGCAGGTCAGATCCAATAGGGGGCATTCAGGAGAGAGGTCAGGCAAGCAAGGGTCAAGAACAGGAGAAACAGCAAGGTCAGGGCACAATCCGGGTCAGCAACTTACTTTCACAGGTTTCACAGGTACACAGGATTCAAGAGACCAGAAGGCACTGAATGACAGCTCAGGGCCGTTTAAATATCCCGCCCTGCGCTGTCATTGGTGCCAGGCGCGCGCCCGTGGTCTCTACTGCGCATACGCGAACCTGGTTGCCGTGGTCGGCCAGGTCCCGGCGCCCGCGTCCCTGCACAGGGCGGTGCACTGCGCCTGCGCCGAGCCCAGCGGCGCGGCGATCCCCGACATTGCCCCCCCCCCTACGGGCAACCTCTGGATGCCCACCCGATCTCTCCGCCATGGGTGATCACGAAGAAACTCCCAGACTAGTCTAGGTGCGTGGACATTATGAGCCGGTTCCCAGGAATTGTCCTCTGGACCATAGCCCTTCCACTTAATTAGGAATTGGGTCTGGCACTTAAGGATTGTTTCCACCTCAAATTCCTCTTGTCCTTCGACCGTTATGGCCTCCGGGGGTCTGGATTCTCGTTCTGGGAAGGCATCTGGGATCACTGGCTTCAGCAGGGATACATGGAAGACTGGATGAATTCTGAACGTGTCCGGAAGGATAAGCTCATATGCTACTTCGTTGACCATCCGCTTTACCCGAAAAGGACCCACAAATTTAGGTCCCAATTTTTTAGAGGGACAAAGCATCTTTAAATTGGTTGTGGCCAACCACACCTTCTGCCCAGGCCGCAACGCCAAATCCCCTCTTCGTTTCTTGTTAAATGCTTTCTTATTGTCCTCTTGGGCCCGAGCGATGGCTTCCTGGAGTATTTTGTTATTAGCGGAGAAGAAGGTCAACGCACCCTGCGTCGCTGGAACTGGGCATTCAGAGACCAAATCAGGGAGAAAGACAGGGTGAAACCCATAATTAGAAAAGAATGGGGACTGCCCCGTTGCAGAATGGCTTGCGTTGTTATAAGCGAACTCCGCCAGGGGTAAGAGTGACAACCAATCATTCTGCAGGAAAGACGTGTAGCAACGCAAGTATTGCTCCAGGGTCTGGTTCGTCCTCTCGGTCTGACCGTTGGTCTGAGGGTGGAACGCAGAGGAGAGGGACAACTTGATGTCCAGGGCCTTGCACAGAGCCCTCCAAAATTTAGATGTAAATTGGACCCCTCGATCAGAGACGATGTCCTCAGGTACTCCATGAAGTCTAACGATCTCCTGGATAAATATTCGCGCCGTCTCCGCTGCTGACGGAGTCTTCCTTAGTGGCACGAAATGAGCCATTTTGGATAGGCGATCAATGTCATGGAAATTTTGTATTGTTGGTTGGACTTTAAATGTGTCATATATTCGTGTTATTCATATGTCTCTCGTGTGGCTTAATTAAAGCTCTGAAGGCTGCAATTGGGCCATGCGCATGTACAATGTATGTATTACAGTACTCAGCTCGGTAATGGATGAGATGGCAGATCTGCGCTTATAGACCGGCGTGTATACCACCATTCGATGCGAATGCCGCTGGCAGTAGACCGCGGGCCTGTATCCACATATCAGCAGCATAGTACCACATGGACTTCATAACGCAAGGCGCCAAGCAGTACGAACTCCGCATGTAGGCTTATGCATATCTTACAACCCATTACCAACCTGAAACTATATCTGGATGGATGTGTTTTAATAAAGATCGTATCGGGCCCATCCAGGTACAGACTGATGTTTCTAGGGAATGCTTGTACAGGGAATGAACATACTGCTAGGAGCTGGAACAAGAAATATGCTCTCCATAGAGGGCTCATGGGGGGGAAGGGGAGGAGATATGCTCTCCACAGAGGGCTCATGGGAGGAAGGGGAGGAGATATGCTCTCCACAGAGGGCTCATGGGTGGAAGGGGAAGAAGTCTGCTGACCTCAGAGGGCTCATGGGGGGGGACCAGTGATAGATAATAGGAAAGGCTATGCTCCAATCAGAATGTACTTCCTGTGTATAGGCACTCCGCATTGCATTGTTATGTGGGAGGGAATTTACCTTATTCATGTGGGGGGGCGTGTGTGCTTGTAATAAAACCGGGGGCTGAGTCTGAAGCCAGGCGCTATGTCAATTCCAACAGCAGCCTGAAAGTGTAGTGTGATCATTTCCAGGTATAGGGAGCTCCAATCACCCACATCTCAACAGAAGCTAAAAGTAGTTGGATGGGCAGGAATCGTGTAGTTTAGCTGCAGTCGTGGTAAGCGATATTCGCACAGCTCTATGGGGGATTTCTGCGCATCCAACTGCGAGTACTCACGGTAAGGAGAAATTCGTTAAAGTGAATTTCCAAGACAGTTTGGCGAGCCAGTGGATACTAACACGTATTCTGGGATAGCTAACCAAGTACGAGGGGGGAATGAGCCATCATGAACTAGCAAAAAGGATGCTGGCACATTTCAGGTCTCTCTGCCATTAAGAGGATCGCTTTTTGCGCGTTCGTGTGGCTGATTTCGCTCTCTGTTAGCTAACGTGAATTTCCGCTTAGCAAGGACCTTTATCCTAAAATCTTGATTTGTGGGTGAAAGACGAGGGTTTGTCTCTGCGGAGAGCAGCAGGGGGCTGGGTTTGGTTGGCTGGATTTGGTCAAGTTTAAAAATCTTCCAACCAAAAATTAAACGGGTATATGTTTTAGTGGGTAAAAGTTGTTGCATAGTGTTAGGTAAGTATTTGCGGGTTGTAGGTACTGTGGTGATTGCTCTACCCCCCTCCACGTGAGGTAATTATTACAGTGCTGAAAGGTTTAGGTTAATTGGTAACTGTTGTAAGATCTCTGTGTGTATGTAGTCTGTGCAATGTTTTGTGGTACTACTGCTCCCAGCAAGCATGCAGCAGGGGGTCCTTTCTGTTACATGTGCATGTTAGTGTGATATGTTGGTGTTTTATGTCTGTTCTGTGATTGTACCAAATTGTGTTGTATGTGTGCTGTATATTGCTGTGTAATTGTCCAGTGTATGTTCTGTCCAAAAGTCTGTTTTATGTAAGAGGTTAGAGGCAATTTTGAGGCTAGTGTCTACCATGTGCTCCTCTGTGGGGGGCCATTCTAGTGTCTACCATGTGCTCCTCTGTGGGGGGCCATTCTAGTGTCTACCATGTGCTCCCCTGTTGGTGGCCATTTTGTTGACTACCACATGTGTTCCCTGTTGGTGGCCATTTTGTTGCCTACCACATGTGTAGTAATCTCTATGCAATGTGCATGAAGTTTCCTATATGCATTTGACCCATTTTGTGTTTTTAATCCAAATTTTTACAGTTTAAGTTGTTTGCTTTTAGCTTTAAATTTGCGTATTGCCAGCCAATTTAAAGTGTGTTAAGCGAGTTTTCCCCTCGCGTGTTCCACATTTAGTGAGTGCGGTGAAGTCTGGGTTTTTGCACATAGATTTCTTGTATAGTGATTATGTTTTTGTTGTGTTTTTCTTGTTAAAAGTAGTTCCTTATTGTAAAGCGGGTTTGTTTTAAAGCTGCTGCGTTGCGTGTTTCGCGTCCAGCAGACTTTTTGTGTAAACGGTTCTAGGTGGTTGCAGTGAAGATCGCGTGTGTAGCGCAGATCGTTTAGCGGCGCTGATAGGATTGATTTTCGCGTCAGCAACGGGTTATTCTTGGTGCAGTTTTTCGGTTTACCTCTGTGTAATTGTTTTACTGTGACACGTCCCGTGTTTTTCATAAGGATCCACTTTGTCCTTTTTAACGGTTTTTCAGGTTGAAAAGGGGTTTTTCTGTGTGTATTAGGAAAGATTTTTCTTTACACAAATTTCCTAAAGGTCAGTTAGCAGGTTTCCGGCCAACCAGTGACCCCGAAGTAACATCCAAGAACCCCTCTTTTTGTTTTGACTTGTGTTAGCTACTGTGTGCAGGGAGAGAAAAGCCACTTTCATCATTGTGCGGTGAGGCCTGCCAAACACAGTGGGTGATGAGAACCACATAAATTGCGCTGTGCGAGTGGGCGGTCCAGGGAAGTGTAACGCTTAGCCTGGTTACCACAAACACTTCGGGTGGTCAGGATCACATAAATTGCGCTGTGGGAGGGGTGCTCTCAGTCTGACCGCCACTTGATGCTCTTCGGGTGATCGATAAGAATCACATAAATTACGCTGTGCTGGGAAAGTGGTGGAATCAGGCCTCTCGGTAGGATCCCACCGAGTGCTCCAGGGGGTAAACAGGTACCCGGACGCGGGATATATACCAGTGACTAGTCACGATGGGCAGTAGTCAGTCCATGAAGAGAGAGGGGGAACCAGCCCTCTTCAGGGTAAGGACAGCTGCACAACTGATGAAGGTGAGTTTGGGGGGGAAGTCTACAGAACCCCTCAAAAGGTGGAATAAATGGTCGAAGGGTACCAGATGGGAAATTCCCCGGGAAGGTACATTTGACGCATGGAGGTGGGAAAAATTCATCTCTGAATTTGGACCACGAATGCAGGCGTCAGAACTAGAGATCGCACAGCTATGGCTTCACAGGTCAATCCGATTAGGGAAGCAGGGCATACATAAACTGGTGTCTGTCTGGAAGAACCAGGTGATGTATACCTGGCCTCCAGAGGGAATAAAACAGGAGGATCCAGTGTCAGAGGTGGAGGAAGCTCTTTCAGGGCTGACTCTACTAAGGCAGGCAGGATCAGGGTCTGCTGGGGTTCCCGAACAACCAACAGTGGCTGAGAGAAGTATAACTGCACCTGTCTCTTCTGTTAGTGACGTCACTCTTGACGTACTTTCCGTGTCTTCTGTATCTATGCCTCAGCCTCTACCTCTCCCTTCTCCCTGCTTCACCCCACCTCCTTCTGTTTCCAACTATGAAGCCTTCTCAACAACCGATTTGCAGACTATCTGTGAATCAAGGGGAATAGACACCCGGTTAAGAAACAGGGCGGATTGCATCAAAGCGCTACGAACCACTGATCAGACCCCTGCCCCCCAGCTATACCCTGATCTGAGGGACCTCAAACCTGAAGGTGCAGTAAGCGAGGTGGTTAATCTAAGCCCACCGATGAAGCTGGGCCAGCCCTTGCACTCTTCCCGGACCGAGGCCTATCCAGTCAGGGTGCAGCAATTTGAAGGTCCTCCCAATGCACAGGGGGAACGGACTTTAGAGGAACGGGTAGTTTGGCATGTCCCCTTCACCCTGGCAGAGATCCACACTATTCTGGCTGAGCTCCCGGACTATCGAGTCAATCCAAGAGGATTTGCTCGAATGTTTGGACAAAACCAGTTCAGCTATGGTATGAGCGGGTCAGATTGTGCGCAGATCCTGCGGGCGAAGATGGGCATGGAAGTGGCCAGTGCAGTGATTGCAGGGTGCTCTATAACCATGCATGAGGAGATGACTTCAGGGGGCAAAGAGTTCTGTACACAGCTAAAGGCAAAGCTTCCAGAAATGTATGGTGCTACCTCTACTACGGACATGATGAAGCTCACCCAGGGTCCTAATGAGGAAAGCGCCTGCTTCTGGCGCCGTCTCAAACAGACAGCACTAGATGCGGATCTGGAAGTTGGACCTGATGCTCCAACTGAAGGGGTAAAGGTGACCGCGACGCACATTCTGTTGCGGGCCAAATTGCGGGCATCGATACTAAAATTCGGGAAAGGCTGGTTCTGGCCCGACCCGAATATAATGAAATTTCTATCCCTGCTATCCTTTCCACTCTTGCGGCAATAGAGAGGGAAATGGATAGAAGAAAACAGGACAAGGCCAAAGTTCTTATGTCCCAGACCCCACACGAAAAACCAAGGGATCTGGGTCATAGGAAGGATAGGCCCCCACCCAGGTGCTTCCAGTGCCACCAAACGGGGCACATGAGGAGGAGCTGTCCCCAATTACCTAAAGGTCGATGGCAGTTCATTCCTGATGAGTCCTCCGCCCCTGTGACCACCATGGTAAGTAACTCCTATGAATTCTCATAGGAAGTTGACAAATCGGTGTCGGCCCAGATCCATCTTTTTCTAGAGGAATTAAAATATCCCCTCCCTTGCCTCACCGACACCAGTGCAGCAAGAACAGTCCTGCGAAAACAGGACATCCAAGGCAAGGTACCCCTCTCAGGGGAAAGCCCTCCTAACCCCCACTAACCTCACTATCAAACGATGCACTATTCTTAACCCAGCTTCTCTTCTTCCTGTGTCGGAAGATGAGAAGGGGGGGGAGGACAGCAATGACAGTGCTGAATTTTGCAACCCGACTAACAATACTAACACCTCTTCTGCTAACATGTCTTCTTTGTCCACTACTAACCTCTCTTCCAAAGGACACGACTGCATTTCTTTGGTGGAACTGGAGTCAGCGGCGACACACCCCATATCACCCCGAGAGTAGCGGTAAGGTTGAACGTCTTAACGGAATCCTTAAAAACAGGATCTCCAACATCATGGCCGATATCCAAAAACCTTGGCCTGAGTGTCCCCCCATTGCCCCCTATTCCATCTGGAATGCCCCTTGGCAACCACATGGGCTGTCACCCTACGAGGTGTTGTTTGGGGGACCTCCCAAAAACAGGGTTGTACTTTCCTCAACAATTGTCATCTTTGCATTCACAGCTTACAGGTTATGTGCAATCTCTGCAACGGGAGCTGCAGAAGATACACTATCGGGTTCGCGAATCGCTCCCCGATCCAAATGCAATAACAGGTGTTCTTTCTATTGAGCCAGGTGATTGGGTCGTCCTAAAGAAACATCAAAGAACCGGACTCGAGCCACGGTTCACCATACCAAGTCCAGCTGACGACACCTACCTCACTCAAGCTCGAGGGACGAGACAACTGGGTGCACGCAAGCCACTGCAAGAAGCTTTTCAGCTACACCAGAGAATGAGGGGTGTCATTTTCCTTTTTCTTTTTGTTTGTATGTCTTACATGTGTGTGAACGCAGGAAAAGACGGCAGATACCCCAACCTTTTATTTAAAATGCATCTGCGTTTAGCCAGAACCGCCAACAAAACCAACTGTTGGGTATGCTCTAAGCCCCCACCCAGTCATCACATGTCCGCAATGGCCGCTGTTCATGCCCTATATGACATCCGCGTCGGCATGAAAAAGCAAGGGACCCCTGGTCAGCCCCCACGTAGACATTTGTCGGTAGAACTTAATGACACATTTTTAGCAGGTAACATCAGTTTCAGCACCAATATTAGCTCTAGCTCCTGTAGGGCCCTCACCAGTCCATTATGGGTAACTGGACAGCTAGGCAGCCCTCAGGTGTGCTTTAACATCAGCTTTGGCACAGGTAACAAGTTTGTTGGGACTACCACCTGTGAGGGAGGTATAACTGTCAATCTGACTAACCAGACTTCCCTTCTGAGTAACCACACTGACCGACCAGACCACGTGTGTTGGAAGGACGGATGTGATGTGCAGACTGAGGGAGCAATCCCCCAGTCTGTGCAACTGTTGCTCAGTGCCAGAGGCCGAACGAGGAACTCCTCCTGCTCTGCTCTGACAGGTCCATACTATTTTCTGTGTGGTTCGGCAGCCTATAGAACATTTCCCCAGAACGCGAAAGGTTCGTGTGCCCTCATAAAGCTAGTCCCCGCATCCTATGTAGTGATGGATCATGAAGAGTTGATGGTCCACAAGAAGGTAAGGATGGCAGGGAGAGTTCGCAGGGAGCTGTTCTCTGAGGGCGACCAGGCATGGGCTTGGTTCCCCTCATGGACAGGATGGGGAATAGAACTTATGAAGTGCCTGAACAATTTTTCTGTCATCGTGGATAGTATGTTTAACGAGACCGTAGAGGCTGTCAGAGAAATTGCCCAAGAACAACGGCAGATGGGAATTTTAGTGCTTCAGGAGAAGATGGCCCTTGATTACCTTTTAGCCGCCAAAGGGGGGTTCTGTGAGTTCATCGGAGAGGATTGTTGTACTTGGATAGAAGACACCGATGACAAGGTCCAGGCCCATATGGACAAAGTTAGTGAACTACAGGGAAAAGCTAGAGCTATAGCTAGTGAGGGTTGGAATCCGTTCAAGGGTTTGGGAGGATTGGGAGAGTTCCTGTTCTCCATCGGATCTTGGTTGAAGGAAGTGGGAGTGTATATCCTGATGCTTCTCTTTTTCCTCTGCCTCTTATATGCCGCGGTGAGATGTTCCTGTTGCCTCATCGACCGTGTAAGCCAAGCTCGGGCAGACGACCACATCTCCATGCCCGCTCCTGGGATCCCACTCCAACCACTGATCGGAGGAAGACCTCACCAACCAACCACCTTCTCTACAGATTACGTCCTGGCTTCCCTCTAATTTATCTCCCTGAAGACCACATTCTCCAAGACCTCCAAGCAAGCTTCAAGCCTCATCATGGTTTGTGTCTGCGATTTGGAAAACTGTCTGGGTCGAGACCAGCCTTGTGTGGCCCCGTCTGCAGGGGCAATTTGAGAATCTGCTGCTGGATCTCCCCAGACCACCGTGGGATCACAAGCCTTATTCATACCACAAGTCTGTTTGTGGTTTTTGCAAGAGCCTTCCTGTAGTGAAGGTTCCAACGCTCTTGAGGATCATTGCTTCAATCAAGCCTGTTTGCGTCGAGTCTGCGCCGGGTCTTGTTGTTTCAGGTACCCCATGGAGCTTTATTCTCAGGGACAACTACAGGAACTCTTTGAGGTTTTGAGACTACACCCATCAAGCTGAAGAAGATCAAGAAGGGACACGAGGAGAATATGATAAAACAGGAGGGAATGTCATGGAAATTTTGTATTGTTGGTTGAACTTTAAATGTGTCATATATTCGTGTTATTCATATGTCTCTGGTGTGTATAATTAAAGCTCTGAAGGCTGCAATTGGGCCATGCCATGTACAATGTATGTATTACAGTACTCAGCTTGGTAATGGATGAGATGGCAGATCTGCGCTTATAGACCGGCGTGTATACCACCACGGCATTCGATGCGAATGCTGCTGGCTGTGGGCCGCGGGCCTGTATCCACATATCAGCAGCATAGTACCACATGGACTTCGTAACGCAAGGCACCAAGCGGTACGAACTCCGCGTGTAGGCTTATGCATATCTTACAACCCATTACCGACCTGAACTGTATCCGGATGGATGTGTTTTAATAAAGATCGTATCGGGCCCATCGAGGTACAGACTGATGTTTCTAGGGAATGCTTGTACAGGGAATGAACATACTGCTAGGAGCTGGAACAAGAAATATGCTCTCCATAGAGGGCTCATGGGGGGGAAGGGGAGGAGATATGCTCTCCACAGAGGGCTCATGGGTGGAAGGGGAGGAAGTCTGCTGACCTCAGAGGGCTCATGGGGGAGGACCAGTGATAGATAATAGGAAAGGCTATGCTCCAATCGGAATGTACATCCTGTGTATAGGCACTCCGCATTGCATTGTTCTGTGGGAGGGAATTGACCTTATTCATGTGGGGGGGCGTGTGTGTTTGTAATAAAACCGGGGGCTGAGTCTGAAGCCAGTCTCTATGTCAGTGATGGCGAACCTTTTTGAGCCCGAGTGCCCAAACTGCAACCCAAAACCAACTTATTTCTTTCAAAGTGCCAACACTGCAATGAAACCTGAATATCGAGCTTTTGGTTTAGAAAAAAACAACTCGTACAGTAGTGCAAACTAATTAACAGTACAGGGATGACCAGAGACTGCGGACAGTACAGGGATGACCAGAGACTGCGGACACAGTACAGGGATGACCAGAGACTGCGGACACAGTACAGGGATGACCAGAGACTGCGGACACAGTACAGGAGATGACCAGAGACTGCGGACACAGTACAGGGATGACCAGAGACTGCGGACATAGTACAGGAGATGACCAGAGACTGCGGACACAGTACAGGAGATGACCAGAGACTGCGGACACAGTACAGGAGATGACCAGAGACTGCAGACACAGTACAGGAGATGACCAGAGACTGCGGACACAGTACAGGGATGACCAGAGACTGCGGACATAGTACAGGAGATGACCAGAGACTGCGGACACAGTACAGGGATGACCAGAGACTGCGGACACAGTACAGGAGATGACCAGAGACTGCGGACACAGTACAGGAGATGACCAGAGACTGCGGACACAGTACAGGGATGACCAGAGACTGCGGACACAGTACAGGGATGACCAGAGACTGCGGGCACAGTACAGGGATGACCAGAGACTGCGGACAGTACAGGAGATGACCAGAGACTGCGGACACAGTACAGGAGATGACCAGAGACTGCAGACACAGTACAGGGATGACCAGAGACTGCGGACAGTACAGGAGATGACCAGAGACTGCGGACACAGTATAGGAGATGACCAGAGACTGCGGACACAGTACAGGAGATGACCAGAGACTGCGGACACAGTACAGGGATGACCAGAGACTGCGGACACAGTACAGGGATGACCAGAGACTGCAGACAGTACAGGAGATGACCAGAGACTGCGGACACAGTACAGGAGATGACCAGAGACTGCGGACACAGTACAGGAGATGACCAGAGACTGCGGACACAGTACAGGAGATGACCAGAGACTGCGGACACAGTACAGGAGATGACCAGAGACTGCAGACAGTACAGGGATGACCAGAGACTGCGGACAGTACAGGGATAACCAGAGACTGCGGACACAGTACAGGGATGACCAGAGACTGCGGACACAGTACAGGGATGACCAGAGACTGCGGACACAGTACAGGGATGACCAGAGACTGCAGACACAGTACAGGGATGACCAGAGACTGCGGACAGTACAGGGATGACCAGAGACTGCGGACACAGTACAGGGATGACCAGAGACTGCGGACACAGTACAGGGATGACCAGAGACTGCGGACACAGTACAGGAGATGACCAGAGACTGCGGACAGTACAGGGATGACCAGAGACTGCGGACACAGTACAGGAGATGACCAGAGACTGCGGACACAGTACAGGGATGACCAGAGACTGCGGACACAGTACAGGGATGACCAGAGACTGCGGACAGTACAGGAGATGACCAGAGACTGCGGACAGTACAGGAGATGACCAGAGACTGCGGACACAGTACAGGAGATGACCAGAGACTGCGGACAGTACAGGAGATGACCAGAGACTGCGGATAGTACAGGAGATGACCAGAGACTGCGGACAGTACAGGAGATGACCAGTGACTGCGGACAGTACAGGGATGACCAGAGACTGCGGACACAGTACAGGGATGACCAGTGACTGCGGACAGTACAGGGATGACCAGAGACTGCGGACACAGTACAGGGATGACCAGAGACTGCGGACACAGTACAGGGATGACCAGTGACTGCGGACAGTACAGGGATGACCAGAGACTGCGGAAACAGTACAGGGATGACCAGAGACTGCGGACAGTACAGGGATGACCAGAGACTGCGGACACAGTACAGGGATGACCAGTGACTGCGGACAGTACAGGGATGACCAGAGACTGCGGACACAGTACAGGGATGACCAGAGACTGCAGACACAGTACAGGAGATGACCAGAGACTGCGGACACAGTACAGGGATGACCAGAGACTGCGGACACAGTACAGGAGATGACCAGAGACTGCGGACAGCACAGGGATGACCATAGACTGCGGACACAGTACAGGGATGACCAGAGACTGCGGACAGCACAGGGATGACCAGAGACTGCGGACAGTACAGGAGATGACCAGAGACTGCGGACAGTACAGGGGATGACCAGAGACTGCGGACACAGTACAGGGATGACCAGAGACTGCGGACAGCACAGGGATGACCAGAGACTGCGGACAGTACAGGAGATGACCAGAGACTACGGACAGTACAGGAGATGACCAGAGACTGCGGACAGTACAGGGATGACCAGAGACTGCGGACAATACAGGGATGACCAGAGACTGCGGACACAGTACAGGGATGACCAGAGACTGCGGACACAGTACAGGGATGACCAGAGACTGCGGACACAGTACAGGAGATGACCAGAGACTGCGGACAGTACAGGGATGACCAGAGACTGCGGACACAGTACAGGAGATGACCAGAGACTGCGGACACAGTACAGGGATGACAAGAGACTGCGGACACAGTACAGGGATGACCAGAGACTGCGGACAGTACAGGAGATGACCAGAGACCGCGGACACAGTACAGGAGATGACCAGAGACTGCGGACACAGTACAGGAGATGACCAGAGACTGCGGACACAGTACAGGAGATGACCAGAGACTGCGGACAGTACAGGAGATGACCAGAGACTGCGGATAGTACAGGAGATGACCAGAGACTGCGGACAGTACAGGAGATGACCAGTGACTGCGGACAGTACAGGGATGACCAGAGACTGCGGACACAGTACAGGGATGACCAGAGACTGCGGACACAGTACAGGGATGACCAGAGACTGCGGACACAGTACAGGGATGACCAGTGACTGCGGACAGTACAGGGATGACCAGAGACTGCGGACATAGTACAGGAGATGACCAGAGACTGCGGACAGCACAGGGATGACCAGAGACTGCGGACACAGTACAGGGATGACCAGAGACTGCGGACAGCACAGGGATGACCAGAGACTGCGGACAGCACAGAGATGACTGCTGACCTTTGGGGAGGGAGGGGGAGCGGGTACCTGAATTTGACAGGTACCCGCTCTTACTTCCGCAGAGTTTTTTTTTATCTTACCTGTTCCTCGATCCAGCCGCGCGCTGTCTTCCCGGCTTCCGTAGTGTGGGCGCTCGTCGGACAGCCGGATGCCCAGTGCGCATGCGCGAGAAGCGCTGCGCTTTGTGATTGGTCCGGCGGCTTCTGGGATCTGTCATGTGTCCCAGGTACCGCCTTACCATTCACAAAGAGCACTGCTTCTTGTGCATGCGCACTTGGGACCCGGCTGTCACGCACACTACAGCCGGGAAGACAGCGCGCCGCTGGATTCTCCTGGCGTGCCCACAGATAAGTCTCGGCGTGCCGGCTGTGGCACGCGTGCCACGGGTTCGCCATCACTGCTCTATGTGAATTCCAACAGCAACCTGAAAGTGTCGTGTGATCATTTCCAGGTATAGGGAGCTCCAATCACCCACATCTCAACAGAAGCTAAAAGTAGTTGGATGGGCAGGAATCGTGGCGTTTAGCTGCAGTCGTGGTAAGCGAGATTCGCACAGCTCTATGGGGGATTTCTGCGCATCCAACTGCGAGTACTCACGGTAAGGAGAAATTTGTTAAAGCGAATTTCCAAGACATCAATGACCACCAGAATTGCTGTGTGGTCTTGCGACGGTGGGAGCTCGACTATGAAGTCCATCACGATCCTCTGCCAAGGCCGTTCGGGAATCGGCAAAGGTCGCAACAGCCCCCAGGCTTTGCTCCTCAATGGTTTGCTCCTCTGGCAGATGGTACAGGATCTCACGTAGCGCTTGCGATCTTTAGCCATGTTTGGCCACCAAAAAGAGCGCCGGAGAAGCTCCAGAGTCTTGACTGGGCCAAAGTGTCCTGCCAGCGGGTGATCGTGGCAATGCCCCAAAACCAGGGTCCGGACCTCCTCAGGTACCACGATTGAATTTTCCTTCCACAGGAGTCCCCCCTTGTTCTGGAGGGATACCCCAACTGGGGTTGATGCTTCTATTAGCTTGGAGCGAAGGTCCGTCTGGAGCGCCAAGAAGTTCACTGAAGACAAGATAGTGTCGGGTACCAGTTCTTCTTCGGAGTCCTCATACATACGAGATAGCGCGTCGGGCTTCGTATTTTTAGATCCGGGCCTGTAAGTAATATGAAAATTAAATCTGGAAAAGAACAGGGCCCATCTTGCCTGCCGTGGGCGTAGACGCTTGGCAGTCCTCAGATACTCCAGATTCTTGTGGTCTGTGAAAATCAATATGGGGTGTGAGGCACCTTCCAGCAGGTACCTCCATTCCTCTAACGCTGCTTTGATAGCCAGCAGCTCTCGATCCCCGATATCGTAATTCTTCTCCGCTGAGGTGAGTTTCCTCGAGAAGAATGCTACGGGATGGAGTAATTATTTGGTGCCTTTCCGCTGAGACAGGATGGATCCTACCGCATTCTCCGATGCATCTACCTCCAAGATGTAGGGCAGGGCCGCGTCCGGGTGGTCCAGGATGGGTGCCGAGGTAAATAGCTTTTTCAGAGCTTCGAAGGCTTCTTGAGCCTCCGGTGTCCATTTGAACCGGTTCCAAGTTTGGTTAGTTGAGTAATGGGGGAGACCAGACCCGAGAAGTTCTTGATGAACTTCCGATAAAAGTTTGCGAACCCTATAAACCGTTGGACGCCTTTTTTGTCCATGGGTTCAGGCCAATCTAAAATTGCAGAGACTTTCTGGGGGTCCATCGCGACCCCCGCAGTGGAGATAACCAGGCCTAGAAACGTGATGCTAGATTGCTCGAAGCAACATTTCTCCGCCTTGGCATATAACCCATGCTGCCGCAACCGCCCCAATACCTTTGCCACATGCATCCTATGATCCTCCAGGGAGGGTGAAAAAATTAGTATGTCGTCCAAGTAGACGATAACGAAGACATCCAAAAAATCCCTGAAGATGTCGTTCACGAAATGTTGGAAGGTGGCTGGTGCATTGCACAGCCCAAATGGCATGACCAGGTATTCAAAGTGGCCAAACCGGGTGCGGAAAGCCGTTTTCCACTCGTCCCCCTCTCTTATGCGTACCAGGTTATAGGCCCCCCTTAAATCAAGCTTTGTGAATATAACTGCAGCCTTTAGGCTCTGAAACAGTTCTGGTACCAATGGCAATGGGTAACGATTTTTGATCGTGATTCGTGACCCTGTTCAGCTCCTGGTAGTCGATACAAGGTCTCAGGGTTTTGTCTTTTTTCTCCACAAAGAAGATTCCCGCTCCTGCTGGAGAAGTGGAGGGGCGGATGAATCCCTTCTGGAGGCTGTCCTCAATATATTCCTTTAGGGCCCCCAATTCAAGCTCAGATAGGGGGAAAATTTGCCCAAAAGGAATTTCAGAGCCTAGTAACAGGTCGATTGGACAGTCATACGGGCGGTGGGGGGACAGAGTATCGGCTCCCCGCTTACTGAACACGTCCAGGAACCCATGATAGGCTGCGGGAATAACCTGTTTCAAATCGGAGTCTCCTTCGGAGCATAGGAGAACTCGGGGCCCTGCGGGGCCCGAAGTGCGACAATGTTCCCGACAGTATGGGGAAGGGAACGAGATTGACCCGGTTTCCCAGTCAATCTGGGGGTTATGGGCCCGTAACCATGGGAGCCCCAGAATGACTGGGAAAAGAGGTGACGCAATAGCGTCCAGGCGGAGGAATTCCTGGTGCTGGTTGGCAATGGTAGTGGCAATGGGGGGAGTTTCCTGATTAACTACCCCCGATTTTATCTGGGAACCATCGGCCAAAAAGATGTTGAAGCCCTTCTGTCTGTGTTGGAGAGGGATACCCTGCTGGTGAGCAAACTCTAAATCCAGGAAACAGCTGCATGCCCCCGAATCAACTATGGCTGTCACCTCCACGGTCCTTTCTGGAAGCTGAAAGGAGAGGGGCACTACTAAGTATTGAGGAGGACAGGTATTGCTAATAGACAATGAAGAAAAACGGGTGCACTTACTTATTTTCTGAGGGCAGGATCGCACCATATGACCAGCTTCACCGCAGTAAAGGCAGAGGTTCTGGGCTCGTCTGCGCTGGCGTTCCTCCGGTGGTAATTTAGGCCGCGCCAGGCCTAGCTGCATAGGTTCCGGAACATCTCCTGGTGGTGGGTTCTGGATGCTTTGTCGGGTTGGTGGGCTGGGGCCTAGGAATGGACCCCAGGTATTTCCGCGACCCTGGCTGGACCTCTCGAGCCTGCGTTCCCGCAGTCTTCGGTCAATCTTAATTGTCAGGGCAATAAGGTCTTCTAGAGACTCGGGAACCTCCACCCGGGCCAGCTCATCTTTCAAGGGATCGGAGAGCCCCATACGGAACTGGTGCAACAGAGCAAACTCGTTCCAGCGTGTGTCCCCCATCCACCGCCTGAAATCAGAGGCGTATTCCTCTGCCGCCCGCCGGCCCTGTCGGAGCGCATATAAGGTCGCTTCGGCAGAGGCTGCCCGCTGTGGGTCATCATACAAGATGGCCATTGCTTCAAAGAAACTATTTACCGATCCCAGATGAGGATCACTGTTTCCCCTTAGCCGGTGGGCCCAATCCTGGGGTTCACCCTGTAGTAGTGAAATAATGAATCCTACTTTCACATTTTCGGTCAGAAAGGTACGGGGTTGTAGCTCAAAGAACAAGAGACAGGAATCACGGAATGACCGGAAGCGTGTGCGGTCCCCGTGAAAACGCTCCGGTAAGGGTACTCGGGGTTCCGCCATAGGGAGCGGGGCGGAAGCTCCTGAGACTGGCTCCTGAGCTACCAGGGCCGGGGGTGCAGAAACCGGGGCCTGTGGGGCAGGGTCAGAAATAGAGCAAGTCTGGAAGCGATTTTCCAGCTGCATACATCTGTCCTGCAGGGCCGTTACGGCCTGCGTCAAATTAGCTAGGTGCCTGCAAATCTCCTCTAGCGGGAAGGGCCCTCCTCTAGGCTCAGTCATGGCCTTCTGGTACTGTAAGTGACCGCCCGGTGGTACCACTAGCACCCCACTGATCGGATGTTCCCAGCGCACGGAGTCTAAGCCCCAGAGTACTTGTTCACCAGGGCCCCTGATGGTGGGGATGGACTTGGAGTACCCTGGGACCAGGTCGTGACTACTGAGGACACCCGTCAGTGGTAGGGGTATTCGCCAGGGGCTCCCACGAGAGAGAGCCAGGTATGAGGAGGTATGGAGACCCCGTTGAGAGGGATGGATGGATGGATGGCTGAGCAAGTGCAAGGTCATACAAGCCGGGTCGGTAACTATGGGGACGGTGCGGTACAGAGCAGCGGGCAAAGAATAGTCGGGTCACACGCCAGGTCAGCAACAGCAGGTCAGATCCAATAGGGGGCATTCAGGAGAGAGGTCAGGCAAGCAAGGGTCAAGAACAGGAGAAACAGCAAGGTCAGGGCACAATCCGGGTCAGCAACTTACTTTCACAGGTTTCACAAGTACACAGGATTCAAGAGACCAGAAGGCACTGAATGACAGCTCAGGGCCGTTTAAATATCCCGCCCTGTGCTGTCATTGGTGCCAGGCGCGTGCCCGTGGTCTCTACTGCGCATGCGCGAACCTGGTTGCCGTGGTCGGCCAGGTCCCGGCGCCCGCGTCCCTGCACAGGGTGGTGCACTGCGCCTGCGCCGAGCCCAGCGGCGCGGCGATCCCCGACAAACAGATTACCTTGTGCAATGTTAGTCTCTTGCCAGATGCAGGGAGCCCCCTTCTGGACATTTGTTTCAGTTCAAGGCCTCAGAAAGAAATAGGAGTTGTTGTGATTTCTCTCTTTCAATCCCGCTAGGATAGTCCCTGTTCTTCCTTACAAGCAGTGGGAGTGTCCTCTAGTACATCTGATCTCACCAGGCATCCAAATCACTTTTTCCCCAGGGAGAAAGTTCCCATCCTTGAGGTAATGTCCTATGCAATGATCAGTCTCACCTGATTGTGGTCAGCTATGGCAGGGATTCATTCAACCATTAACAGCAGCTCAGTTTTTTTTCCCACACATAGGTTTGCTTCCAGGAAGCCCTCTCCTTTCCTCCCAGGAGTCTGCAGACACACTCCTCCTTGCTTTGTTGTATCAGCCAATCAGCCAAAATCTTCTACTATATGGAAATAAAAAATCTTCCAGAGGTTCTAGTCTTCCACCAAATCCATTATATAGAAATAAAAATCTTCCAGAGGTTCTAGTCTTCCACCAAATCCATTATATAGAAATAAAAATCTTCCAGAGCTTCTAGTCTTCCACCAAATCCATTATATAGAAATAAAAATCTTCCAGAGGTTCTAGTCTTCCATCAAATCCATTATATAAATAAAATCTTCCATAGGTTCTAGTCTTCCACCAAATCTACTATATAGAAATAAAAATCTTCCAGAGGTTCTAGTCTTCCACCAAATCTACTATATAGAAATAAAAATCTTCCAGAGGTTCTAGTCTTCCACCAAATCCATTATATAGAAATAAAAATCTTCCAGAGGTTCTAGTCTTCCACCAAATCTATTATATAGAAATACAAATCTTCCAGAGGTTCTAGTCTTCCACCAAATCCATTATATAGAAATACAAATCTTCCAGAGGTTCTAGTCTTCCACCAATCCATTATATAGAAATACAAATCTTCCAGAGGTTCTAGTCTTCCACCAAATCTATTATATAGAAATAAAAATCTTCCAGAGGTTCTAGTCTTCCACCAATCCATTATATAGAAATACAAATCTTCCATAGGTTCTAGTCTTCCACCAAATCTACTATATAGAAATAAAAATCTTCCAGAGGTTCTAGTCTTCCACCAATTCTACTATATGGAAATAAAAATCTTCCAGAGGTTCTAGTCTTCCACCAAATCTACTATATAGAAATAAAAATCTTCCAGAGGTTCTAGTCTTCCACCAAATCCATTATATAGAAATAAAAATCTTCCAGAGGTTCTAGTCTTCCACCAAATCTATTATATAGAAATACAAATCTTCCAGAGGTTCTAGTCTTCCACCAATCCATTATATAGAAATACAAATCTTCCATAGGTTCTAGTCTTCCACCAAATCTACTATATAGAAATAAAAATCTTCCAGAGGTTCTAGTCTTCCACCAATTCTACTATATGGAAATAAAAATCTTCCAGAGGTTCTAGTCTTCCACCAAATCTACTATATAGAAATAAAAATCTTCCAGAGGTTCTAGTCTTCCACCAAATCCATTATATAGAAATAAAAATCTTCCAGAGGTTCTAGTCTTCCACCAAATCTATTATATAGAAATACAAATCTTCCAGAGGTTCTAGTCTTCCACCAAATCCATTATATAGAAATACAAATCTTCCAGAGGTTCTAGTCTTCCACCAAATCCATTATATAGAAATAAAAATCTTCCAGAGGTTCTAGTCTTCCACCAAATCTATTATATAGAAATACAAATCTTCCAGAGGTTCTAGTCTTCCACCAAATCCATTATATAGAAATACAAATCTTCCAGAGGTTCTAGTCTTCCACCAAATCCATTATATAGAAATACAAATCTTCCAGAGGTTCTAGTCTTCCACCAAATCCATTATATAGAAATACAAATCTTCCAGAGGTTCTAGTGTTCCATCAAATCCATTATATAAATAAAATCTTCTATAGGTTCTAGTCTTCCACCAAATCTATTATATAGAAATAAATATCTTCCAGAGGTTCTAGTCTTCCACCAATTATACTATATGGAAATAAAAATCTTCCAGAGGTTCTAGTCTTCCACCAAATCTACTATTTAGAAATAAAATCTTTTATACATTTTTGCAATAATTTTGAAACTATATTTTGTATTATTTTTTTAATGTTCTTTCATAAACCCTTCAGATGTGTTCACGTTTCCATGGCAACTCTGCACTCCCCTTCTTAGTGATGTTGGATTTGTGGTATCAGTTTACAGATTACTACACCATCCAGTGTACAGAGGGATGCCGATGTACCCAATGTGGCTAATGACACCCTCCATGCAGATCTTACCCCCATGTATCCATGCTGAGGTAGGCCTAACAAAGGTCCTATATGTTCCTTCTTGGGGACATTCCAAGGTACTCTTCCGGGATATCCTCTCTTGTATAAACCATAAGCTATCCTCCAGAGAACATTTCATAATATTGTTGACTCTTTTTTCCTGAATTTTGAAGATTTCATTTTTATATTTTAGGTCATTCAGATTCTATATATTATTAAAAGAATTATAACAACTTATTTCTTCTAAAATGTCTTTTCAAATAAGAAACAGAAAAAACTGCGCCTGACCAAAGTTCATCAAAGTATAGAACATTATTATTACCCCAAGATGTTTAAATATCCTGATCTGACATCTAATCCTAACCCTAACCTATCCCAAAGTTTACATCTAACCCTAACCTAACCTGACATCTAACCCTAACACCAACCCTAACCATAACCCGAACCTGACACCAACCCTAACCTAACACCAACCCTAATCTAACCCTAACCTAACCTGACATCTAACCCTAACACCAACCCTAACCTTAACCCGAACCTGACATCTAACCCTAACCTGACACCAACCCTAACCTAACACCAACCCTAATCTAACCCTAACCTAACCTGACATCTAACCCTAACACCAACCCTAACCATAACCCTAACCTGACACCAACCCTAACCTAACACCAACCCTAATCTAACCCTAACCTAACCTGACATCTAACCCTAACACCAACCCTAACCATAACCCTAACCTGACACCAACCCTAACCTAACACCAACCCTAATCTAACCCTAACCTAACATCTATCCCTAACCTAACCTGACATCTAACCCTAACACCAACCCTAACCTGACATCTAACCCTAACACCAACCCTAACCATAACCCTAACCTGACACCAACCCTAACCTAACACCAACCCTAATCTAACCCTAACACCAACCCTAACCATAACCCGAACCTGACATCTAACCCTAACCTAACACCAACCCTAACCTAACCCTAACCTAACCCTAATCTAACATCTATCCCTAACCTAACACCAACCCTAACCTAACCCTAACCTGACATCTAACCCTAACCTAACACCAACTCTAACCCTAACCTGACATCTAACCCTAGCCCTAACCTAACACCAACTCTAACCCTAACCCTAACCTGAACCTGACATCTATCCCTAACCTAACACCAACCCTAATCATAACCTGAACCTGACATCTAACTCTAACCCTAACCTAAATCCGTTTTAACCTCCCTAGCAGTCTGATTATGTCAGTATTTCTGTGCTCAAAGCGGTACATTTTTTTAATGAAAATATGTTGTTTTTTTATTGTAGACCTGTAATTCTTAGGAATAACTCACTGAAATCTGTCCAAACAAGAGTCTAGTAAACATCCCGTGTATGATAAAATTTGAAACACTAAATCATATTAACTAATATATAATATAATAACTAATCATAAAAATAATAATATAATAATAAATTTAATTCAATAATGTAATCAAACCAAAAACACTGAAATGTGAAATATAGCGCCAAGTTCGCACATCGCTGATCTTAGTCGCAAAATCATTTTCAGTGTCTGATAACAAATTTCCCCCACGAATCATTATCACTCAATTCTGCAAGTGGTTCTGATTTACTATCACTGTTCTCTAGCCGTCTAAAACCGCGTCTGACCTAAAGGGACGCTTTTTGGACGCCATGGACATTTCCAGGCAAAAAGAACAGTAAAAATGCAGGCAGGGCGCAGGACAAAGCACTCGGGACAAAATGTATGTGAAATGGTTTGATACAGGAATGTTTTACTATGTGAATTTAGTGAATGTCACTTTTTACAGTTTTAAATTTCCTGCCGGTTCCGTCCCCCGTACGTCCTGTACGTCCCAACACTCGCAGGGACCGGAACCCAGAAGACAGACGCCGGCATCGGCCGGAGGAGATGGCCGGGGACTCTGCAGTGGGGACATCGTGGGAGCGCAGGACAAGGTAAGTGCTGGAGGGAATCCCTGAGTAACGCTGCAGAATATTCCCTAGTATAGCTCGGGGTTACCACTTCTGGTACTGAAAGATAACCCCGAGCTACACTCAGGAATACCGCCAGGGAGGTTAAGTCTCCTGACTTGACATCTAACCCGAAATCTAACCCTAACCTAACCATAACCCTAACCTATTTCAAACCCGACATCTAACCCTAGCCCTAACCTAACACTTTCCCTAACCTAACTCTAACCCAACATCTAACCCTAACCCTAACCTGACATCTAACCCTAGCCCTAACCTAACACCTTCCCTAACCTAACCCAAACCTGACATCTAACCTTAGTCCTAACCTAACACTTTCCCTAACCTAACCCAAACCTGACATCTAACCTTAGTCCTAACCTAACACTTTCCCTAACCTAACCCAAACCTGACATCTAACCTTAGTCCTAACCTAACACCTTCCCTAACCTAACTCTAACCCAACATCTAACCCTAACCCAAACCTGACATCTAACCCTAGCCCTAACCTAACACCTTGCCTAACCTAACTCTAACCCAACATCTAACCCTAACCTGACATCTAACCCTAGCCCTAACCTAACACTTTCCCTAACCTAACCCAAACCTAACATCTAACCCTAACCTAACACCTTCCCTAACCTAACCCAAACCTGACATCTAACCTTAGTCCTAACCTAACACTTTCCCTAACCTAACCCAAACCTAACATCTAACCCTAACCCAAACCTGACATCTAACCCTAGCCCTAACCTAACACTTTCCCTAACCTAACCCTAACCTGACATCTAACCCTAACCTGACATCTAACCCTAACCCAAACCTGACATCTAACCCTAGCCCTAACCTAACACTTTCCCTAACCTAACCCAAACCTGACATCTAACCCTAGCCCTAACCTAACCCTAACCTGACATCTAACCCTAACCCAAACCTGACATCTAACCCTAGCCCTAACCTAACACTTTCCCTAACCTAACCCAAACCTAACATCTAACCCTAACCTAACACCTTCCCTAACCTAACCCAAACCTGACATCTAACCTTAGTCCTAACCTAACACCTTCCCTAACCTAACTCTAACCCAGCATCTAACCCTAACCCAAACCTGACATCTAACCCTAGCCCTAACCTCACACCTTCCCTAACCTAACACCTTCCCTAACCTAACTCTAACCCGACATCTAACATTAACCTAACCCAAACCCAACATCTAACCCTAAACTAATTTAAAATCAAACCCTAAACATAATCTAACTGTAACCCTAACCTAACATCTAACCCTAACCTAACCCGACGTCTAATCCTAACCCTAAAGTAACCATAACCCTTTTAAATCTCCTGACCTGACATCTAACCCTAACCTATCCCAACTCTGACCCTAACCATAATCTAACCTTAACCTATCCCAACTCTGACCCTAACCATAATCTAACCTTAACCTATCCCAACTCTGACCCTAACCATAATCTAACCCTAACCTATCCCAACCCTGACCCTAACCATAATCTAACCCTAACCTATCCCAACCCTGACCCTAACCATAATCTAACCCTAACCTATCCCAACCCTGACCCTAACCCTAACCTAACCATTACCTGACACCAAATTAACACTAACCTGACATCCAAACTTTACCTAAGCCTAAACCTTAATGACATCTAACCCTAACTCTAATCCTATATCTAATCCTAACCCTAACCCAACATCAAACCCTGTTGTATGACTGAGCAATTGTCATTCAAATTGTGACAGTGCTGAAAGCGTAAAAATTGGCCTAGGCAGGAAGGGGGTAAAAGTGCCGGTAGGCGAGGGGTTAAAGATTGAGTCAAATAAATCCACTTTCTTCCCAGAGAACTTAATACAGGAAAAAAACTTCTTTAACAAAGGATCATTCCAGAGGGTGTAGTTTGTAATAATTACTCGCTTTTGATTGGGTAGTAATATTACCGATTAACTATTTATTTGCACAGACAATAGCCTAACTTGTCCACCAGATGGCACTAGTGTTTGGGAAAAAAAATAGGAAGCTCAGAGAAAGGAGGGAGGCTCCTCCCCATTTTGATTAACATCCATCCACCTTGAGGTTTTCTCTTGATTCCAGTTTTGGTCTTCAGCCAGATCCTTCAACTCTTCAGCTCATCCAGATCCTCTATCCTGTATGGTGTAATAGACAGACTCTGCCCCTCCCAACTACAGCAGGGGGGTAATGGGTATAGGCTGGTAAATGCAGATTTAATGGTCTATTAGGATTAGAGATATTGGGTGTGATATAATATATTATTCAACTCAATCTAGTTTCCCGGCATATATAGTGAATGTTTTTATCCATATGACACGCCCTCTGCACAGCCTGCCTGTCCTCCAATAGTCACACTTGTAGTGACACTCCCCTGCACAGCCTGCTAGTCCTCCAATGGTCCCATTTGTGCTGACACGCCCCTGCACAGCCTGCCAGTCCTCCAATGGTCCCATTTGTGCTGACGCCCCCTGCACAGCCTGCCAGTCCTCCAATGGTCCCATTTGTGCTGACATGACCCCTGCACAGCCTGCCTGTCCTCCAATGGTCCCATTTGTGCTGACACGCCCCTGCACAGCCTGCCAGTCCTCCAATGGTCCCATTTGTGCTGACATGACCCCTGCACAGCATACTTGTCCTCCAATAGTCACACTTGTGCTGACACACCCACTGCACAGCCTGCCTGTCCTCCAATAGTCAAACTTGTGCTGACACACCCCTGCAGAGCATCCTTGTCCTCCAATGGTCACACTTGTGCTGACACACCCCTGCACAGCCTGCCTGTCCTCCAATAGTCACACTTGTGCTGACACACCCCTGCACAGCATCCTTGTCCTCCAATGGTCACACTTGTACTGACACGTCCCCTGCACAGCCTGCTTGTCCTCCAATGGTCACACTTGTGCTGACACACCCCTGCACAGCATCCTGGTCCTCCAATGGTCACACTTGTGCTGACACACCCCTGCCCAGCCTGCCTGTCCTCCAATAGTCACACTTGTGCTGACACACCCCTGCACAGCATCCTTGTCCTCCAATGGTAACACTTGTACTGACACGTCCCCTGCACAGCCTGCTGGTCCTTCAATGGTCACACTTGTACTGACACACCCCTGCACAGCATCCTGGTCCTCCAATGGTCACACTTGTGCTGACACACCCCTGCCCAGCCTGCCTGTCCTCCAATAGTCACACTTGTGCTGACACACCCCTGCACAGCATCCTTGTCATCCAATAGTCACACTTGTGCTGACACGCCCCCTGCACAGCATCCTTGTCCTCCAATGGTAACACTTGTACTGACACGTCCCCTGCACAGCCTGCTTGTCCTTCAATGGTCACACTTGTACTGACACACCCCTGCACTGCCTGCTTGTCCTCCAATAATCACATTTGTGCTGACACACCCCTGCACAGCCTGCCTGTCCTCCAATAATCACACTTGTGCTGACACACCCACTGCACAGCCTGCTTGTCCTCCAATAATCACACTTGTGCTGACACACCCACTGCACAGCCTGCTTGTCCTCCAATAATCACACTTGTGCTAACACTCTTCTGCACAGCATCCTTGTCCTCCAATAATCACACTTGTGCTAACACTCTTCTGCACAGCATCCTTGTCCTCCAATGGTCACATTTGTGCTGACACTCCCCTGCACAGCCTGCCTGTCCTCCAATGGTCACACTCGTGCTGACACTCCCCTGCACAGCATCCTTGTTCTCCAATGGTCACACTTGTGCTGACACACCCCACTGCGCAGACATTCACTGGGAAGATCGGTGTATCGCTGTTTCCCCACATCTAGCTCTCTTATGCAGATGAGAACAGAAATGATTTGATCACCTAGAAAAAAAGGTATTTATAATTTTTTAAACATATTTTATACTGAATGGATTGTTTTACAAGGGGAGGGTTCACATACGGAGGAATACACACTCATTAAAGCCTAAGTTTACTAAATTCAGCAACAGCTCTGTTGGATCCATTGACACCCGCTGCACCAGGAGAATACAGCTGTGGGATTGGGGGGAATCAGAGGAAGATATCATCTATAGGAGGTGACAACAGCACAATGGACATATGGCATTGATGGTAAGTCCCTTGTGCTGATTATGGTTTAGGCTTTAAGGAACAAATAGTGAGAGAAGGAAACACATTTCTTGCCACCAACACCCGTCACTGTCACATGCTACCGACAGGCCATCATCCCTGGCAGTGTGCGCCCCAACCCTGGAGGGGAAAGTCTCTAAATATTCGGATGTACTTGACTCATGCTCTGTTCACACCACAATGTTGATGTCAAGTCAGTTTTCTTTCTGCAGAGAAAATGGCATACAAACTGCAGATTCTGCCCGTGATACTAGTGGTGGTGTGAACAGGACAAATAGAGAACAATTGTTTTCTTTGTGTCCTTGCAGAACACGTGCAGAAAAACTCACATCTCTGCACAAAGTGTGAATGAGGATTTCCCTGTACTACTCTTCCTGCTCAGTCCAGGGGGTTGAATGGCTTCAGACTGGTGTGAAGTTCTTTAGATACACCAACCTAAGCCAATCAGAAGCACTTCTTTTAATGAAAGACACCAACCTAAGCCAATCAGAAGCACTTCTTTTAATGAGAGACAGCAACCTAAGCCAATCAGAAGCACTTCTTTTAATGAGAGACACCAACCTAAGCCAATCAGAAGCACTTCTTTTAATGAGAGACATCAACCTAAGCCAATCAGAAGCACTTCTTTTAATGAAAGACACCAACCTAAACCAATCAGAAGCACTTCTTTTAATGAGAGACACCAACCTAAACCAATCAGAAGCACTTCTTTTAATGAGAGACACCAACCTAAACCAATCAGAAGCACTTCTTTTAATGAGAGACACCAACCTAAGCCAATCAGAAGCACTTCTTTTAATGAAAGACACCAACCTAAGCCAATCAGAAGCACTTCTTTTAATGAAAGACACCAACCTAAGCCAATCAGAAGCACTTCTTTTAATGAGAGACACCAACCCAAACCAATCAGAAGCACTTCTTTTAATGAGAGACATCAATAACGTGTTACTGGAATAAAACTCTTCAATGGAAAGTTCAAGTTCTTCACATTACTCTTCATATGAACATTAATCTACAAAGTTATTGCTGAGAAACTCTGGCTGTGCATTGACTGACCGTCCTGCCACTGGTGGTACACAACATACATAGGTGCTGATAAGAGAACCGGTGCTGCCCATACCTGGAACTGGAAGTCCTTATTAACAAGTCCTTGTAGTACAGGCTCTTGGCCCCTGAAGAACAGGCCCTTTAAAGGGATCATGGCAAAGAACAGAAATCATATCTGTAACAAATTCCTACCCCCACTCCTGTCCTACTAGAACACTGTTCCTCCTACTGAGGCAGAACCCTCCACCATCTCGTGCCCCACTCCATGCCAGAGGCCTCCACATGACATTCCCAGCCAGTGACCTTCATGTTCCCAGCTGTTGACCTTCATGTAAAAGTATTTTTGTTGCGCTTTACTGGTGGAATTCCGGAAATGGCATAACAGTCACACAGCAAAGTCAATAGGATTTAGTGGACGGTCTGCAGTAGTCAGACTTGGAAGCATATGCAGCACCTCATCTGCCACCTCCCTACAGTCTCTTCTGTACCTGGGGTCATTAGTACTCACAGGACTGTGCTCTCCTCCTAGTCACCTCCTTGCCAAGTACACCTGTCCCGAGCCTCACACAGGGAACCTTTGGCCTGGCCTAAAAGGCATTTTGCAATCTTCCCAAGGCCCCACCCCCATAAGGGTCAGAAAGTGTACAGCCGGCTTTTCCTGAGTGCAGGTCCTCTTCTCCTGACCTCCTGCCCTGTCCAGGGTCTGCATGTGCTGGTCACAACCACATAGGTGTGGAGTGTTTAGCTCCCATGGCACGTCTGTGCTGCCCCCTACCTGACATATCTGGGTGCTGACTCACCCCTGACAACACTGATGGGGGGCTCCACCGAAAAGGGGCCTAGCACCTGATGACACTGCCTGCTGTAACCAGAGACTATTCTGGTACAGAGCCAACTAGTGGCAAACTGGCTAACTGCATCTGCCATAGTCAGCCCAGGTAACACAGGCGCAGGCACAGGGAAGACAGGACTCATCAGTGCTAAAACATAACACATGACAAGTGCATGCTGGGAGTCGGGGGCAGGGAGCAGGTACCACGCTCCCTGGGGTGAGCACACTTTCAGGCACAGATACTAGTCCAGCGATGTAGTAATAGAGAGTGGTGTGTTTATTCATGCGATCTACAAGTCTAGTGCTGTACAGTGATGCAAAAGGGTTAGAAATTCCAAAAACAAAATCCTAGCCGTGTCCCGGAACTAACTACACAATCCCCAATCCTGACTGTCAGGCTCTCCATGCCTCCGCAGACAGTTTGACAGCTTTCCACCAACCTTCCAGCTCAACTTGTCTGCTCCCCGGGCTCAAGAGCACTGACTCTGACTTTCAGGTGATCCAAATGTGCCACAAGGGGGAGGAGCAAAACCCGAACTGGAGTTTTCTCCGCTCCAACTGAGACACTCTGCTACAATGCCCAACCTAATAAATGCATTAGGCACCGACCTCTCCACAGAAATATACCGAGATATCCAGAGATATCCAGAAATATACAGAGATATCCAGAGATATCCAGAAATATACCGAGATATACAGAAATATACCGAGATATACAGAGATAACCAGAGATACAACGAGATATCCAGAGATATACCGAGATATACCCAGAGATATCCAGAAATATCCCGAGATATCCAGAGATATACAAAGTATACAGAGATATACAGAGATATACCGAGATATACAGAGATATGCAAAATATACCAAGATATCCAGAGATATACCCAGAGATATACCCAGATATCCCGAGATATACTGAGATATACACAGAGATTTACAGAGATATACCCAGAGATATACAGAGATATACAAAATATCCAGAGATATCCAGAGATATACCGAGATATACCCAGAGATATACCGAGAAATACAGAGATATACAAAATATACAGAAGTATCCAGAAATATACAGAGATATCCCAAGATATACAGAGATATACAGAGATATACCCAGAGATATACAGAGATATACCAAGATATCCAGAAATATACCAAGATACACCGAGATATACAGAGAGATATCCAGAAATATACCGAGATAGCCAGAGATATACAGAGATAGATTTGGCAGCACAGTGGCTAAATGGTTAGCACTTCCACCTGGCAGTACTCGGGTCATTGGTTCGAATCCAAACCACTGCACCTCCTGCCTGGAGTTTGCATGTTCTCCCTGTGCCTGCGTTGGTTTCCTCCCACACTGCAAAGACATGCTGGTAGGTTAATTGGCTCCTGTCTAAATTGGCCCTAGTATGTGTATGTATGAATGTGAGTTAGGGACCTTAGATTGTACGCTCCTCGGGGGCGGGGACTGATGTGAATGTTCAATATATATGTGTAAAGCGCTGTGTAAATGGACGGCGCTATATAAGTGCCTGAAATAAATAAACAAATATCCAGAGATATACCAAGATATACAGAGATAAACAAAATATACCGAGATATCCAGAGATATCTAGAAATATACAGAGATATACCAAGATATACACAAATATACAGAGATATTCACAAATTTACTGAGATATACAGAGATACCCAGAAATATACAGAAATATACCGAGATATTCAGAGATATACTGAGATATCCAGAGATACCCAGAAATATACCGAGATATCCAGAGATATACCGAGATATCCAGAGATATACCGAGATATTCAGAGATATACCGAGATACCCAGAAATATACCGAGATATCCAGAGATATACCGAGATATCCAGAGATATACCGAGATATCCAGAAATATACAGAGATATACCGAGATATCCAGAGATATACCGAGATATCCAGAAATATACAGAGATATACCGAGATATCCAGAGATATACCGAGATATTCAGAGATATACCGAGATACCCAGAAATATACCGAGATATCCAGAGATATACCGAGATATCCAGAGATATACCGAGATATCCAGAAATATACAGAGATATACCGAGATATCCAGAAATATACAGAGATATACCGAGATATCCAGAAATATACAGAGATATACCGAGATATCCAGAGATATACCGAGATATCCAGAGATATACCGAGATATCCAGAAATATACAGAGATATACCGAGATATCCAGAAATATACAGAGATATACCGAGATATCCAGAAATATACAGAGATATACCGAGATATCCAGAGATATACCGAGATATCCAGAGATATACCGAGATATCCAGAAATATACAGAGATATACCGAGATATCCAGAAATATACAGAAATATACCGAGATATCCAGAAATATGCAGAGATATCCAGAGATATACAGAGCAGTCAGTGCCTCAGTTTTGCCATCCTACAATAAAGAAAAAGGATAAAAGATAGAATATATATCATATACAGTCTAATCATCTGATTGGATAAGGAATAGCGAGTGAAAGGATTCCACCTATGTCTGTAGCCCCCCTTGTCCTCGTTATTTTCACCCTCAGGCTTGGGAGAAATAAATCTCCGGACACCGAAGTGTGCACGCTACATCTCTGAAAGTTGAATGCATGACAAGAACGGTTATACAGAACTCAGTGGGCGTGGCTTAATCTCAGGATGACCAATGAAACATTCCATTCTTATCAATATAGTTAAGTGAAGAACAGAAACTGCAAATAGTTGAGGGATTCCATATAAGGTCGTTCCATTTACAGATATTAAACTATTCTCAGAAATGAGAGAGAAGTTACAAAACTGAAACTAACTGTTCATGTCTAGAGATGGCGGCATTATACAGAATGGGTGACAGTTAGTAAGACAGATGTCCTTACAGTGAGCGTTTCATCTGATTGGATAAGGAATAGCGAGTGTTTCATCTGATTGGATAAGGAATAGCGAGTGCTTCATTTTCTGATGGGTGGTCCTGCAGATCTATAATCTATACATCCAATGTACACATCCAACGTACACATCCAATGTATTCATCCAACCTACACATCCAACGTATTCATCCAACCTACACATCCAACGTACACATCCAATGTATTCATCCAACGTACACATCCAATGTATTCATCCAACCTACACATCCAACGTACACATCCAATGTATTCATCCAACGTACACATCCAATGTACACATCCAATGTATTCATCCAACGTACACATCCAATGTACACATCCAACCTACACATCCAACGTACACATCCAACGTATTCATCCAACCTACACATCCAACGTACACATCCAACGTATTCATCCAACCTACACATCCAACGTACACATCCAATGTATTCATCCAACGTACACATCCAATGTATTCATCCAACGTACACATCCAATGTACACATCCAACCTACACATCCAATGTACACATCCAACCTACACATCCAATGTATTCATCCAACGTACACATCCAATGTACACATCCAATGTATTCATCCAACGTACACATCCAATGTACACATCCAACCTACACATCCAATGTACACATCCAACCTACACATCCAATGTATTCATCCAACGTACAGATCCAACGTATTCATCCAACGTACACATCCAACGTATTCATCCAACGTACACATCCAATGTACACATCCAACCTACACATCCAATGTATTCATCCAACGTACAGATCCAACGTATTCATCCAACGTACACATCCAACGTACACATCCAACGTATTCAAACAACGTACACATCCAATGTACTCATCCAACGTACACATCCAATGTACACATCCAGCCTACACATCCAATGTACACATCCAATGTATTCATCCAACGTACACATCCTACGTATTCATCCAACGTACACATCCAACGTATTCATCCAACTTACACATCCGATGTACACATCCAATGTATTCATCCAACGTACACATCCAACGTATTCATCCAACGTACACATCCAACCTACACATCCAACCTACACATCCAACGTATTCATCCAACGTACACATCCAATGTATTCATCCAAAGTACAGATCCAACGTATTCATCCAACGTACACATCCAACGTATTCATCCAATGTACACATCCAATGTACACATCCAATGTACACATCCAACCTACACATCCAATGTATTCATCCAACGTACACATCCAACGTATTCATCCAACTTACACATCCGATGTACACATCCAACGTATTCATCCAACGTACACATCCAACGTACACATCCAACCTACACATCCAACCTACACATCCAATGTATTCATCCAACGTACACATCCAATGTACACATCCAATGTACACATCCAACCTACACATCCAACGTATTCATCCAACGTACACATCCAACGTATTCATCCAACTTACACATCCGATGTACACATCCAATGTATTCATCCAACGTACACATCCAACGTATTCATCCAACGTACACATCCAACGTACACATCCAACCTACACATCCAACCTACACATCCAATGTACACATCCAACGTACACATCCAATGTACACATCCAACCTACACATCCAATGTATTCATCCAACGTACACATCCAACGTATTCATCCAACGTACACATCCAACGTATTCATCCAACGTACACATCCAACCTACACATCCAACCTACACATCCAACCTACACATCCAATGTACACATCCAACCTACACATCCAACCTACACATCCAATGTACTCATCCAACATACTCATCCAATGTACTCATCAATGTACACATCCAATGTACTCATCCAACATACTCATCCAATGTACTCATCAATGTACACATCCAATGTACACATCCATCATACTCATTCAATGTACACATCCATCATACTCATCCAATGTACACATCCAACATACTCATCCAATGTACACATCCATCATACTCATCCAATGTACACATCCATCATACTCATCCAATGTACACATCCAACATAGTCATCCATTGTACACATCCAACGTACTCATCAATGTACACATCCAATGTACTCATCCAACGTACTCATCCAATGTACTCATCTAATGTACTCATCCAATGTACTCATCAATGTACACATCCAATGTACTCATCCAACATACTCATTCAATGTACACATCCATCACACTCATCCAATGTACACATCCAACATACTCATCCAATGTACACATCCAACATACTCATCCAATGTACACATCCATCATACTCATCCAATGTACACATCCAACATAGTCATCCAATGTACACATCCAACGTACTCATCCAAAATATTCATCCAACGTACTCATCCAATGTACTCATCTAATGTACTCATCCAATGTACTCATCTAATGTACTCATCCAATGTACATATCCAACATACTCATCCAATGTACACATCCAACGTACTCATCAATGCACACATCCAACGTACTCATCAATGTACTCATCCAACATAGTCATCCATTGTACACATCCAACGTACTCATCAATGTACACATCCAATGTACTCATCCAACGTACTCATCCAATGTACTCATCTAATGTACTCATCCAATGTACTCATCAATGTACACATCCAATGTACTCATCCAACATACTCATTCAATGTACACATCCATCACACTCATCCAATGTACACATCCAACATACTCATCCAATGTACACATCCAATATACTCATCCAATGTACACATCCATCATACTCATCCAATGTACACATCCAACATAGTCATCCAATGTACACATCCAACGTACTCATCCAAAATATTCATCCAACGTACTCATCCAATGTACTCATCTAATGTACTCATCCAATGTACTCATCTAATGTACTCATCCAATGTACATATCCAACATACTCATCCAATGTACACATCCAATGTACTCATCAATGTACACATCCAATGTACTCATCCAATGTACTCATTCAATGTTCACCCGACATACATGTTTCGTTTCATTGTTACATGCGAGATCAGGGAATAGGAAATGCAGAACATTGCCCAAAGCATCACACTGCCGCCGCCATCTTCTTCCCATACTGCATCCTGCTACGATCTTTTCCCCATGTAAGAGACGCACTCCCATCCCACCATCCAAATGATATAGAAGAAAATGTGATTCCTCAGACCAGGCCACCTTCTTCCATGCTTCCTGGTCTAGTTCTGATCCTCACATGCCCATTATAGGCACAACACACTGTGATGTCCATTTTTTTGCTCTCAACACATCAGCTTCAGGGACAACATGTTCACTTGCTGCCTAATATATCCCACCCACTTTCAGATGCTATTGTAATGAGATAATCCATGTTATTCACATTACCTGTCAGGGGTCATAATGTTATGGCTGATTGGTGTAAGTAACATTTCCAATATAAACCCAACTATGACATCACTGAAGAGGACGATAGTGGATATCTAAGAATATTGCCCAAATCTGAGATCTGAAGCAGCTGTGATATCATACCCTTGAGGAAGCTTTCCCCAGATGACTCCAGTCCTGAGTCTGAGGACTCTGAGCTCCCCACTGCCTTGTCAGTCCATAGCTGCCGCCTGCGCCGCCCCAACCATTCTTCTTCTCCGTCTGGTTTACATTTGTTGCTTCCATGTGTCTCAATGTTTTTTATTTGCGTCCCCTTCCATGCCGACAATCGCTGCTGCAGCTCCTTCCTCCTTTCCTCCTCTACAATGGAGGGATTATTATTCCTTCTAGTGAATGCCTTTCCTGTGAATAATACCCAACGCTGGCTGCATTCTCTGAAGATTCCATCATGGAAGTAGGATGGGCGGAAGGTTGTATCTGCTGGAAATAAGGATCGCAGCTTTCCATTTCCTGAAGCTTTTAACGTTTTTATTTGATTGGCACAAATGACCTTCATCCAAATCCATTGCTTAGTCCATCTATGTGAAGCGTCAAAGCAAGCGCTATCACCCGGTGCTTGTTATTGAGCGTTTTATTGAGTCAAGCTCCCGGCCTAAGAAGCTGCAATGAAACCTGAATTAGCAGCAAATAGATCCAGAGTCGCATTGTTTGTAACTTCCTATCCAGACTCTGCAATGGAGACTCACTTCTTTTATTTATCAGGATTCTCTATCCACCAAACAATCGTCTGGGGGGGAGTCAGTGACCTGCGTTCTGGAGGACATCCAGGTCAGTCATTTAATACGGAATAATCTACCTGCCATATGTAGCACACCCTTGGGTGATGCTTGGCTAGGTAGATAGGTTCAGCTCCCACATGAATCTGGTGACACCTCCAATTATACCCAGAACGCTTCAACACTCTGAGAATATTTTTTATGGGTTTTATTGAAGAAGACAAACCCTGAAAAAGAACTATCTGATGTAACACAGGTAATGTACATAAAACACAGATACCACTTTGCATAACACAGTTAGTAAGAAGTCACAATTCACTCGCCAAAGACTCCAAAAACTGACTAGTATCACGCTGACTAGTATCACGCTGACTAGTATCACGCTGACTAGTATCACGCTGACTAGTATCACGCTGACTAGTATCACGCTGACTACTATCACACTGACTAGGGTGACATATGAGAGTGACATTGACACATGAAACAATGACTGTTAATAATATTTAGCAGCTCACTGACATTTGCTGTAGCAGTGCTATCTAGAGCAGAAATGTCCTACCTAAGCACTGGCCAGTGGGATGAAACTTAAAGTCTCTCAACGTTGGGGCCCTTTAATCAATAGAAGAGCGCCCACTCTCTGCATGGGAGAGTATTTGTAATCCAGGGGTAGCAGGATAGCACAGTCTCCTTTAAGCAGAATCTTCCAGTGAACATTACATAGGAAACACTTCAACAAAATCTTTACCATCCAGGTGAAATCCTGATGTACTGACACTTGCTCGGTATATTCAGAGCAGCAAGCTTCTGTGAGGATTTGGAACTAAAACACACTCTTCAGCCACAGCATAAGTTTTGAGGAGACAATCACCAGTAATAAACAGAGACAGAGTTCTCTCATCAATCAGCAGCAGGAATAGCTAATTCTGAGCAGCTTGGGCTTTCCAAGATCTGTGTCACTCTGAGAATTACAGAGCAGGCTTTCTCATGACCATTCTCCAGAGATAAACAGCAAATGCAGCAATATCAAAATCCCCTTTCATCACAGAGTACTCACTGTTTCTGGATTGTCCTCTAGATAGCATTAGACAGTAGTAGAAATCCTCTCTCTTTCAGCAGCTCCAAACTTTGAGAGACACATGCACTTGAGTGGCTGTAATCCTGAGTGTCAGGCAGGACAATCTTTGGTTTGCACACTGTCTTCCTGCAACAATTCCTCTGCTACTTACTCCCAGCCCATGGGCTCTAGCAGCACAGAGAGTGAGACTTCTGTGACTTTACACCAGGAGCCCTTGCTCCATGCGGTCCCCTGAAAATGTCTGCCTCCCACATGTGCTTCTTCTTCCCTTTTCCTCTCTCCTTTCCTCCACAACCAATCATAAGTCTAGCTGCAACAGTGCTGCTATGGGCGGATCCTTCTCAGCTGTAGCAACAACCAATCAGAGCACAGTCCTGCTTTTCCTGTCTGTCACTCACAAAGAGGGAAAAGAAAAAAAAATGCTTTGCAACTGCTGTTTAAGATTTAAAGCAACCGGCAATCTCTACACATAGAATTAGCAGCGCAATAGATCCAGAGTCGCATTGTTTGTAATGTCCTATCTGGACTCTGCAATGGAGAGACACTTCTTTTATTTATCAGGATTCTCTATCCACCAATCGTCTGGGGGGGTCAGTGACCTGTGTTCTGGAGGACATCCAGGTCAGTCATTTAATGAGGAACAATCTACCTGCCGTAGAATCGACAATGGGGCAGGTTTACTAGAACTGATGCAAATTGGGAGCAACTCTGCGTAGCAACCAATCAGCTTTCCGGGTTTTTCAGTGAAACAAGCTGAAATTAGAAGCTGATTGGCCGCCATCTGCACCAGATTTTGCACTCTCCAGTTTGAGTAAATCACCCCCAATGCGTCATTGGTTGTGGAAATTCCGGCTCTGCAACATTGTATCATACGGTTACGTGTTCTATACTTGTTATTAATGATAAATATTAATTTAAAAAAAGTAAAAATTGGAATGGAGATCCTCTGAGGAGAGAAGCTGATTTCCCGGGAAGGTCGGCTCCAATAATCTGGCTTTGATATACTTATAATTAGACCAGCCTGCTGTTTTCAGGACACATTTTAATAAATATGGAAATGAAATAAGGCCAATGGTCTATCTCCTCTGACTAGTAATGTAATCTCATCGGTTTTAGGACGCGGCCTGAAGAGCATACATGTAAAAGAATCGCTCTTTGTGATGAAATATTATCTGCCGTCTCGCTCGCAGTTGTTTGCTTATCTTATCTCTGAAGGAACTTGGTAAGAATTGATTAGCGCGCAGTCCATCAATGAGTCCATAATTCAGATGAATTAGATTCTTAGTTAATATCCAATCAAGCGGCGGGCTGGGAGCCAGTGAGACCTCAGAAAACGGCTCCCCTGCGGGTTGCAGCGCCATTTCTAATCACTAATCAGATTAAGCGCAGAACATCACCGCCAGCGTTTTCCTCTCTCCGCGTTATCTCGGATGGAAAGTTGTTCCACGTATCGCGGTGCCATCTCCCTCCGCTGATTAAAGAACGGAGAGGCTGGGAGCGCTCATCCTTCTTGTATCATCGTGTCCTCATACGGTTCTCACAGCGCCGACAGACAGGCGGAAATCCACAAAGCCGGCTATAGTCGTGTGGAGTATGTGGAATGTGCGTCAATATACAGTACACCTGGGCTATATACAGAACACCTGGGCTATATACAGAACACCTGGGCTATATACAGTACACCTGGGCTATATACAGAACACTTGGGTTATATACAGTACACCTGGGCTATATACAGAACACCTGGGCTATATACAGAACACCTGGGCTATATACAGTACACCTGGGCTATATACAGAACACCTGGGCTATATACAGTACACCTGGGCTATATACAGAACACATGGGTTATATACAGTACACCTGGGCTATATACAGTACACCTGGGCAATATACAGTACACCTGGGCAATATACAGTACACCTGGGCTATATACAGTACACCTGGGCTATATACAGAACACGTGGGCAATATACAGAACACCTGGGCTATATACAGAACACGTGGGCAATATACAGTACACCTGGGCAATATACAGTACACCTGGGCTATATACAGTACACCTGGGCTATATACAGAACACATGGGTTATATACAGAACACATGGGTTATATACAGTACACCTGGGCAATATACAGTACACCTGGGCTATATACAGTACACCTGGGCTATATACAGTACACCTGGGCTATATACAGAACACCTGGGCTATATACAGTACACCTGGGCTATATACAGTACACCTGGGCTATATACAGAACACCTGGGCTATATACAGAACACATGGGTTATATACAGAACACATGGGTTATATACAGTACACCTGGGCTATATACAGAACACCTGGGCTATATACAGAACACCTGGGTTATATACAGAACACATGGGTTATATACAGTACACCTGGGCAATATACAGTACACCTGGGCTATATACAGTACACATGGGCTATATACAGAACACCTGGGCTATATACAGAACACATGGGTTATATACAGAACACCTGGGCTATATACAGTACACATGGGCTATATACAGAACACTTGGGCTATATACAGTACACCTGGGCAATATACAGTACACCTGGGCTATATACAGAACACGTGGGCAATATACAGTACACCTGGGCAATATACAGTACACCTGGGCTATATACAGTACACCTGGGCTATATACAGAACACCTGGGCTATATACAGTACACATGGGTTATATACAGAACACCTGGGCTATATACAGAACACATGGGTTATATACAGTACACCTGGGCTATATACAGAACACATGGGTTATATACAGTACACCTGGGCTATATACAGAACACCTGGGCTATATACAGAACACCTGGGCTATATACAGAACACCTGGGCTATATACAGAACACCTGGGCTATATACAGTACACCTGGGCTATATACAGAACACCTGGGCTATATACAGTACACCTGGGCTATATACAGAACACCTGGGCTATATACAGTATACCTGGGCTATATACAGAACACTTGGGCTATATACAGTACACCTGGGCTATATACAGAACACTTGGGCTATATACAGAACACCTGGGCTATATACAGTACACCTGGGCAATATACAGTACACCTGGGCTATATACAGAACACCTGGGCTATATACAGTACACCTGGGCTATATACAGAACACCTGGGCTATATACAGAACACCTGGGCTATATACAGAACACCTGGGCAATATACAGAACACCTGGGCTATATACAGAACACCTGGGCTATATACAGTACACCTGGGCTATATACAGTACACCTGGGCTATATACAGTATACCTGGGCTATATGCAGAACACCTGGGCTATATACAGTACACCTGGGCTATATACAGAACACCTGGGCTATATACAGTACACCTGGGCTATATACAGTATACCTGGGCTATATACAGAACACCTGGGCTATATACAGAACACCTGGGCTATATACAGAACACCTGGGCTATATACAGAACACCTGGGCTATATACAGAACACCTGGGCAATATACAGAACACCTGGGCTATATACAGAACACCTGGGCTATATACAGAACACCTGGGCTATATACAGTACACCTGGGCTATATACAGTACACCTGGGCTATATACAGAACACCTGGGCTATATACAGAACACCTGGGCCAAGCGCATGAGGTCCCATATATAACAGGCAGGCGGTCTCCAGACATCACCAAGGACAGGCAGACGGGACTCCACATGTCAGCAAGGACAGGCAGACGGACTCCAGATGTCAGCAAGGACAGGCAGACGGGAATCCAGACGTCAGCAAGGACAGGCAGACGGGACTCCACATGTCAGCAAGGACAGGCAGACGGGACTCCAGACATCACCAAGGACAGGCAGACGGACTCCACATGTCAGCAAGGACAGGCAGACAGGACTCCAGACGTCACCAAGGATAGGCAGACGGACTCCAGACATCAGCAAGGACAGGCAGACGGGACTCCACATGTCAGCAAGGACAGGCAGACAGGACTCCAGACATCAGCAAGGACAGGCAGACGGGACTCCAGACATCACCAAGGACAGGCAGACGGACTCCACATGTCAGCAAGGACAGGCAGACAGGACTCCAGACGTCACCAAGGATAGGCAGACGGACTCCAGACATCACCAAGGACAGGCAGACGGACTCCACATGTCAGCAAGGACAGGCAGACAGGACTCCAGACGTCAGCAAGGACAGGCAGACGGGACTCCAGACATCAGCAAGGACAGGCAGACGGGAATCCAGACGTCAGCAATATACAGTACACATGGGCAATATAGAGTACACCTGGGCCAAGCGCATGAGGTCCCATATATAACAGGCAGGCGGACTCCAGACATCACCAAGGACAGGCAGACGGGACTCCAGACATCAGCAAGGACAGGCAGACAGGAATCCAGACGTCAGCAAGGACAGGCAGACAGGACTCCAGACGTCAGCAAGGACAGGCAGACGGACTCCAGACGTCAGCAAGGACAGGCAGACGGACTCCAGACGTCAGCAAGGACAGGCAGACGGGACTCCAGACGTCAGCAAGGACAGGCAGACGGGACTCCAGACATCAGCAAGGACAGGCAGACAGGACTCCAGACATCAGCAAGGACAGGCAGACGGACTCAAGACGTCAGCAAGGACAGGCAGACGGGGACTTCTGCAGAAGCACAAAGAAACAGGCAACATTTAGTACTCTAGTGGTCAGCGAAGGAAAATTTGCAAAGTAGATGAAAGAGAAATCATGATGTCACCACCAGCACAGACGTGGCGGGTCCAGTGGGACCCTTTATTAGGGAGCGGGGGTTACTGAGAGTTTACGGGGACAAGGGAGGCGGGAGGATGTGCAAGGCACCTCCATCCAACCTGTGGCCTTGGAAAGCATCCAGCTTGCTGGCTAATTATCACAAATTCCAGAGTTTTTCAATACACAGAAAATAATATCTACAAATGAGAGGCACACAGGCTATCACCAACCTCACACACTGCAGGCACAGGCTCAGGATAGCAGACAATATTACTTCTCGGGTTAGTATGAAGGCTTGCTCTCTGAAGAAGACCATACATGAGTCAGTGGGCCGAACAAGAACAAAGGCCTCAAGTCGCCATCTTCACACTCAATATGTTTGGGGAAACCTTTCTGCTGATCAAGCTGCACAAATCCAATAGGGCGGTTGTACAGAAGTCGATTGGCAGATCCACCCTGCCCATACATGGATAGAAATTTGGCCAGTTCAACAGGGACTTGGATTTTGATCCATGTATGGCCGGCTTTACCACCAGCCACCACTAGAGGGAGACTCACCTAAAATCAAGCTGGCTGGACACACCCAGGTAGATGCAAATCTCACATACAATCTGGAGTCCTCCAATGGTTGTGGGGTAGTTCGGTGTGACCCCATCCCTCTGGGATTCTCTGAGAGATCCCATTAACTAGATCCTAGTTATCACCATTCCCATTACCCCCACACACAGGACACACTGATCTCTGCCTCCAATGGCAGACATGATATTACCTACAGACTTGTACTAACCTGCATACAATCTGATTGGCATCTTGTTCTCTGTCACCCAATTGCTGCAATTACTGGGACCACGGGGACGCAGCCACATGACACCATCCCACATACATTGGCAATGATTTACACCCAGGGTGCCATGAGCACAAGACACTCTTGGTCCCGGATCAGTGCCATGAGTTGCCCTGGTGGGGGTGGGATGGCTGCCATCACCATAACAAGCAATGTCGCTCTAGGGCCAGGGCACACGATGGGACGTACACCCTCCCCCACCCACACTGGGAGTGGTGGCTGCATCCCAATTGACATGAATGGGACCCCTGAACATCCTGCACAGGCCTAACCTGCAGAGGTGTATACTTGTATGAATGAAGCTTCGACCGGGGGGGGGGGGGGCCTCCAGATTTGGCACATTTGTCTCCCATTATATTGTACAGCGCTGAGCAAACTGTTGGCGCCATAAATCCTGTATAATAATAATAATAAAAGGGTACAACGACTGAAGGTTGGGAAATGCTGACTTACAACCAACCGATAGGTGATACGACCCAATCCCAGCTCCTTCATTTCTATTTCTTATCTCTGGGTGAGCTGGCATCTTGTTCTCTGTCAGCCAATTGCTGCAATTACTGGGACCACGGGGACGCAGCCACATGATGCTGTCCTACATACATTGGTAATGATTTACAGCCAGGGTGCCACGAGCACAAGACACTCTTGGTCCCGGATCAGTGCCATGAGTTGCCCTGGTGGGGGTGGGATGGCTGCCATAACCATAACAAGCAATATCGCTCTACGGCCAGGGAATTCTTCCAGAATGTCAGGTGCTGCTGACTGTGACATAAATGTACAGATTTGAGTAGATAAGATGTGATCTGTAGCAATATGTAATCGTAAATTTACTTAATTCCTTGTCATTAAAGATGTGTTCAGAATTAAGGCATATGGTCACCCATTAGCATCTGAAGAGACAGAGCTTCTTCAGGCTGGAAGTGACACCTGGGTGCTAATAAGATTTTGTCACCTATATGTAATCAGACTTGCCACCTTCCTGAAGTTTAAAAGAGGAACCTAGAGGTTTCGGCTTCATGACACCAGGGGAACTCTGATCTGTCTAGGGAGCTCTAAAAGTATATGCATAGATCAAAGGAGTATGTTTCATCCTTCATAAAAGCTAAAATATTAGTTGCAGAGAGATGAAAATACTTCCTTCTGATTGGGCACTCTGTGGGCTACATCGGCATGTAAAAACTGTATTTGTGGCCTATGTAGAATGCCAGAAACATGCAGGAAATGGTTAGGTGGCGCTGGATCGCGATAGCTGAACAGTGATTGGTACTGTCGCGATTGGACTGATGCGCTGGTGTCGGAAATTCAATCCCCGCCTTGGTGATTCAAACCGGTCCTGGTCCAATTGACTTTGGGCAGTTCAGCCCCAGAACATCCTGTGGGCAGGTACAGGGACACCCCCCAGAGTCAATTGGACCAGGACAGGTTTGAATCACCAAGTCGGGGATTGAATTTCCGACACCAGCGCATCAGTCCAATCGCGACAGTACCAATCACTGTTCAGCTTACTTACTGCTTACTCGCGATCCAGCGCCACCTAACCATTTCCTGCATGTTTCTGGCATTCTGCATAGGCCACAAATACAGTTTTAACATGCCGATGTAGCCCACAGAGTGCCCAATCAGAAGGAAGTATTTTCATCTCTCTGCAACTAATATTTTAGCTTTTATGAGGGATGAAACATACTCCTTTTATCTATGTATATACTTTAGAGCTCCCCAGACAGATCGGGGCCCCCCTGGTGTCGTGAAGCCGAAACGTCTGCGTTCCTCTTTTAAACTTCAGGAAGGTGGCCGAGTCTGATTACATATAGGTGACAACATCTTATTAGCACCCAGGTGTCACTTCCAGGATGAGGAAGCTCTGTCTCTTTTCAGATGCTAATGGGTGACCATATGCCTTAATTCTGAACACATCTTTATTGACAAGGAATGAACTAAATTTACGACTACATATTGCTACAGATCACATCTTATCTACTCAAATCTGTACATTTATGTCACACTGGTGCTTGCTTTGGACGTCATTACAAGTGGTCGCTTGGGTCACGCTTGTGTGACGCGAGGTTTTCATTGCATTTTCTGCAGCTGTGGATGGACAAGGCAGAGAGCGTTACAAACACAGAAATTCCGAAAGATGAGCTGTCCATCCATGAAGAGTATAAAATTAAATGGATAATCCTCCAGGAAAGGATGGTCTCTGGCTCCAGGGGTTGGATAGAAAATGTGGACCCTCCCCCCACATCAGTCGGACCCTGAGATATGATGAGATTTGATTTCAGATCACCATTCAGACTATCCAATGGGATGGAAGGGACGAACTGCCTATTACCTCATTACTCATTTTGAGAACAATCTTCAAAACCTCATAACTACATCTGGTTCTGAGTTATGGTTCTGGAAGAGTCCGAATGCTGATACTCCACCATAGTGGGAAACTCTCAGACAGAAAGCCTGGTTCCCTATGAGGACACAGCACTGTGTCAGGCAGTTATTATTTTCAGCAAAGTGCCGCCGAGTGAGTAGAAGGTAATGAAAAGTCACTTGTCACTTCTGACATTTCAATAAAATTCTAACAACAAAAAAAGTAAATAGTGCGACACGCCACAGTCAACACTGCTTACTCCCGGCACAAACCAGCCGCCATGACACTTACTAGTGAGAACAAGTCCTCATATTAATTTACTAGAAAACTGAGGCATGGCAGAGGAGAACAACTGCTCTTTAAAGCATTCCTGCCCGCCCATGGTGGATTCCTCAGTATGAGGCCCTCAGGATCCCAGCACTGATCCCAGCCTGGTCTAACCAACAATCCCCAGGAAATTCTCACACCTGTCCCAGGCTTAGCAGGCAATGGAACCCACTGTCACTTCAATCCAAAGGACTGTTTCCAGAAGATGTCCCCATGTAGGATAGAAAAAGGAGCAATCCACATCAGAAAACCTCTTTTTAAGAGTTTAATGAATTATTAACTTTAATGTACAAGTCATCCTATCACAAGTGGAGACGGAACACAGCCCATAGCCAAATTCAGACAGACTAAAGGAGAGCCAATACCTACAGAAGGGGTATCCAAGAGTCCAGCATCCCTATGGGGGGGATGGGAGTAGTCCCAAACTACAAATCCTCCAGCTTCCCCTGTTGTGTATTTGTTAATTTGTGTGTCTTTTCATTTTAAGAAAATGTTAAGGAATTTCTGCTTTAAGAGATAGTAGGAGGAGTTGGAGAGGGAACTCTGTGTGGTTAATAAAGATAAAGTAACCTTTTACAGTCCGTACAGCAGAGGCACAACAATGGTGACGAGGACACTAGCATCCTGTGTGTAGCCTCCAGAGAAGTTCTGCAGCAGCCTGAAGAGTCTGGAGATCCTGAAGAGCCCAGAGTGCCTGGAGAGTCTGCAGAGCCTGGAGAACCAATAGTGCCTGGAGAGCCCAGAGAACCCAGAGAGTCCAGAGAGCCTGGAGATCCTGGAGAACCTAGAGAGCCTGGACAGATCGGTGAGCCCAGAGAGTCTGGAGAGCCTGGAGAGTCCAAAGCACCCAGAGAGCCTGGAGAGTCCGGAGAAAATGCCGAGCCTGGGGATCTCTGATAGGGATAATTTCCAATGTACTTCCCAACATCTTGCTGGCTGGGGCCTCACATGAGAGACAAAGGTCCTTGCTCACTAGGTTCAGAAGGCTCTAGGCTTTCCTCAACTCTGGGGGCAGATTCTTCATACAGAACATGTCCTGGAACAAATGCCTTAGTGGCCAGAGTTCATTTATGCTGCCAGGATGGGAAAGATTCTTTTTTTAATATTCTTTATTTATACATTTTTCCAACAGACAGAGGTGCAGCGGCACGGACACATCAATAGCAGAAGTAAGACAATCCATACCTGTCACAGCACATTAAGAGTAAGAGCTCCATTCGGTAAGATAAGGTATATCCATTTTCAATCCGCGCATGTAAGCTCAAAATAAGTGATGGCACGGCAAAACACGGAAATGTAAGATTCCCATCTCTAGGAGCAGCAGAGGAAGAAAATAAAATAAAGAAAGGAGAAAGAGAAGAGGAAGGCAAAAGAAAAGGGGAGAAAAGAAAAAAAGTGGGGTACAGAGGCAATGTAGACTCACTCCTCTGCTGCAAGGATAGGACTTAATTCCCTGGAACCTGTGAAGAGTGTCCAATGGAATAATTGTGTCTGAATTTCTCCTCTTTGCCTCTCAGGGTGGTTGCAATGCTTTCCATGCAGTGATTTTCAGCTTTTTTGGTAAACCACATCGGGAGTGTAGGGGGGGATTCCAGTATGCAGGCCCTGGATGCATTTACTAAGTGACTCAGCACTGATTGTTTATACCTGTGTTTTGGGAGATTGGAGTGGTGCAGCAGCTACTTTGCTGGGTCAGTACCTGAGCTGTTTGCTAGTCTCCCTGACTCAGCTTTCTGCATGCCCAGAAGTCATGGAAGACGGTACCCTCAGCATCTCTGCAACTCCAGGTGGACATTTGCTGTGAGGACCTTTACCAGTGACTGAGAACCTTGTAGCCCAATTCCTGGTATTTACTCACAATAGACAAGTAGGGGGCAAAGTATAAAATATGTTCTCTCTGCCCGGTGAGAACATAAGTCCCAGGTCTCTTTCCCACTTGAGCAGGAAGGGGGGACAAAGGACCCAGGAGGCTGGACTAACAGTGGAAAGAATCTGATGGCCACTATATTGCTGAGCTGAAACAGTTAGTTGCACCCTTCAGATCCGGACTGATACATGAGCAAATGACTAGAGACCAGCTTATTGAAAAGACTTCAAAGCCAACACTGAGGTTAAGGCTGCTGATGGAGTTACGGTGCCAGAAGGAAATGGCTGTCCAGGAAGCCAGCAATATGGCGAGCCCTTTGGATGGCAATGAAGCTCCTGTCCAAGTTCCAAAACTGACAACACACCAAACCCACATTGCCCTACCAGTGGAGATAAAGGGGCGTGAAGTGGTGCCTGTACAATGCAAATGCCACAGAGGCTATAACGAACTGAATCACTTGGCTAAATGTTGCCCTTCTACCCCAAGTACATCAATTTATAACCTAAAGCAGGTGGATCCGGAGCCGGGTGACCTGATGACCAGCAGATTTATGCATTCAGAAAGGATCAGACAAATTTTAAACTCGACCACTGTGTAGTCAGTAATGTCAAAATCCTTCTGCCATTAGACATGGAGCAAAGGTTTTCATTTTGATGCAGCAACTTATAATGCCCATTTTCATCATTATGCATTCCAATTTCCAAAAGACACTGACTAGCCAGAGCCTACAGTAATTTCAGTGTTGGGTAAAGTAACATTACCTGTCACACATCATGACAAGCATTTGGGCAATTTTTCATGTCTCTGAGAGTGGAGCCAACCTATAAGGGTTGCACTGAGTTTCTTTATATCTGAAGGGAAGCTCTGCAATGTGGTGAAGCTCTGCTGATTTCTTTCATCCAATCATGTGCAAGCACAAATGCAGTTTTTTTTTATTTTCCATGTATGTTCCCCTCAGATCTAGAACAACTGAACTTTCAGTGCACTTGAAGTGCACAGTCTATTTGTCTTTGGTAAACCAACACTAATATCTGTTAAGAAAGATACTTGCAGGCATTTGCTGGACTAGGTCATATTCACAAATGTTCTCATAATCCAGAGCTGAACCCTCAGATATCTCCAGTGATGCAGCCCCTGTGGAGCCCCCATCCCACTTGTTGAGGAAAAGCTGCAAAAGCTCCTGTTAGAGGATATTATAGAACCTATAGAACCTACTGACTCCTTACAGTGCGCTACCAACCTAGTCATAGCCAGCAAGAAAGGAGGACAAATTTGACTATGTGTTGGCCTTGTCTGGGAAACAAAGCAATAATACTGGACTGTTACCCACTACCTACTACAGAGGATTTATTTCCTAATGCCAAGGGTCAAAAATCTTCACTAAACTAGACCTCCGTAAAGGATGTTTACAAATCCCACTTGCATTGCAGGCCAGGAACCTAACAGCCCTCATATACATCTGGGACTTTTCTGCTTTACGTGACTTTTGGACTGCGCTCAGCTTCAACCTGTTTCCAGAAAACGATGGTGACTGTTTGTTCAGGAACACCTGGAGTAACAATTTACTTGGATGATATCCTTATCCACACACTTTCTCTGGAGGAACACAATCCAGACCTAACTCAAGTTTTTCATAGACTGATAGAATACAACATCACCCTAAATGAAGTGAAAAACTGAGTTTGTAGGCCACAGGCTCTCATTGGTGCACAACCCAACATTGATGCTATACAGGAACCCCTGAGCCAAAAGACAGAGCAGAGCTGGCTTCATTCCTAACATTCACAAACCGATATCTAAGGTTTGTAGCTGACTATGATGAAATCACAACATCTCTGTGTGCCTCACTTAAAAATGATGCAGAAAGCGGACATAAGCGTGCTCATCGTATAGAATCTGCACCACCGCTTGTCCGTATTTCACCAATTGCACCAATGCTTGTCTCTTGTGATGCGTCTGCTGTTGCTTTAGGTGCAGTTTTATCCCAAATTCACCAGAAAGAGGAAGATCTTGTCACGTAGGGACTTTACTTCTTGACCTCTTTCCCCAGAAGAGCAGAAATATTCTGCAGAGGAACGTGGGGCATTGGCCTGTATATGGTATGGCATGAGACAGATGGCATTATGTTCTCTAAGTCCTGACTTCCGTACTGTCAGCATCAGGGTCTGGCCATCATCCTCTTCATACACATAGATGATTAGACAGGCTGTATCAGTACAGCTTTGACATCCGCTACAGACCAGGAAAATAAATCAAGCAGGAGATCATTTGTCCTGTATTGTCCTCAATCCAGAAGAGGGCCAGGAAGATCTAACAGAAGAGCTGCCATTTGAGATATCCAGTTCAGCAGTCCTCACAGTTACTTCACAGAATCTGGTGACGGCATCTTAGTTTACATACAGTTTTCATAATTAGTCTGGTTGAAAAAAGTTCATCTAGTTCAACCAATAAAAAGGAAAAAAAATATACAATCCTATATACACAATCCTATACCCACAGCTGATCCAGAGGAAGACAAAAAACCCCAATAGAGCACGATCTAATTTGCTGCAGTGGGGGAAACAATTCCTTCCTGATGCCCGAGAGGCAATCGGATATTCCCTGGATCAACCGTACCTATAAATATTATTATCCAGTTATATTCTGTGTATCTAGGAAAGAATTCAGGCCTTTTCAAAGCAATCTACTGAGCTGGCCAGAATCAACTCTTGAGGGAGTCTATTCCACATTCTCACAGGATCTCAGAATGATCCAGTGATTCAAGAAATATTTCCATGGTGGGAGGCCATCTGCCTTACCAGGAGCCATACTATGAGCCATACTACCACGTAAGGACCAAGTTGTTAACTTGGAAAGGTGTTTGCTTTTTTTAAATCACAGAAAACTTTTACTGAGTAGTTTCAGAGTTCAGAGAAGTCAGACATTAATCAATAATGCAGAAGTGTACAGAGCTCAGATTTAAATGAAATTCAACTGGTAAACACATTCATCATCAATCACAATAACTTCAATCGTGATATCCATCCACGAGCCTATTAGTACATAGTGAGCACATACAGTTCCTACGTTCAGTGCCGCCATTGGGAGATAAAAAATCCTGCTTCATACCCCATCCAAGGAGCTTGAACCTGGGGTGTCTAGCCAGGTGGCCCATACCTTCTCAAGTTTGGCCAGACAGCCCCTATGTTGAGATATATATATATAGAGTGCTCATGTCTTAATGTATCACCCATACTCTTCCAAACACCTTGGGAGGAATTACTACCTTCCTATGAGTATGACTTGGATAGGAAGTTGTATGTGGAAACAAGGTAAAGGGCCAGAGATGGAAGGGGAATAAGAGGGAGGAAAAAAGAAGAAAGAAAAAAATGGCAGGGCAGGGTAGGGTGGGAGGGTGGGGCAGCAGGGTTGGGGGGGGAGAGACTGGGGATTCAAGACACAAGCATAGGGGAATGCTGCACTTGGCCCTCAACTGTATGCAAGTCACCTCAGCTACCGTACTGTGGGGTATGCAGCTAGCCTGGGGAAGACCATAGGGACTGGTAGTCCATGGAATGCATAAAGTAGGTCCAGTGCAACCTCCATCATATACATTTTATTAATCTTGGCCAGCCATAGGCTAATAGGTGGAGCCATAAGTTGTTTCTAAAATAGGGGAATCCCTAAATATTTAGAGTTAGTCATTAATGGAATAGGGCAGGATCGAGCCACTGGCTGGCGCCTATCACTATCTAAGAGCATCAGTGCTGATTTGGACCAAATTATAGAGTCCTAAGTATGTGCCAAACTTTGTAATAATGAAGATAGCCGCTTGTATGGAAAAGGTAGTGTGATCTAACATCTATACAGGCATTGTCAGCGTAGAGCATTCATTTCATGGACCTCACCATATTTACAGCCTGGGATGTTCAGGTTGGATCTGATTAAAGCATCCAGTCGTTTGATAGCTATAGCAAATAGGAGTGATGACAGTGGGTACCCCTGCCTGGTTCCCCTGCCCAGCTCAGAGGTAGGGGTATCCTTTCAGTTTACCTGATAGCTGCTGTTGGGCTCAAAGCCAAATTTAATCAAGACTTATCATATATATTGCCATTCAAGGCTTTAGAGGCATCTAGGAACAGCAAGGTCCTTTCCCCTACATTATCTGCTGCAGTTTGCAAGTTCACAGTCTATGAAGGATAATGGCAGTGGATTTTTGAGGCATGTGTTTGCCTTTCAAGTGAATGCAGAGAAGTAATTCCAGCTGCAATGAGACAATCAATTCTAAAAATGGCTCATGAAGGCAATCTAGGTGTGGCCTGGTATAGACAACCAAACAGAAACTGGTTCACAATTGTGCACTGTGCTTGCTCAATGGCAAAAATTAGAAGAAAGCAGCTGCTGAAGTCAGACATTTCTCCAAAGGAATAAAACATGGAATACAATCCAATTGGATGTATGCAGAGAATTAAAGTAGCACCAAAACATCAAAGATACTGGTTGGCAGTTTTTGATTTGTACTCAAAATGGCCACAGCTGGCTATAGCAGAAGTCATGGCCACTAAAGTTGTCATCACCGCCTTGGAGGGATGGTTCTCAAGGTGGGGCATAACCAGGGGCGGACTGACCGTTTGGAAACTCGGGCACTGCCCGAGGGCCTGGGGTCAGTAGGGGGCCCCATAAGATGCCTCTGGTACCTTTTTCTTAGGCTTTTTTGAGTTTGGGCAAGGACACAGGGGCCCCATGATCCCCTATTGCCCGGGGGGCCCCATGAGTTGTCAGTCCGCCCCTGGGCATAACACTGGAAATCATTACCAACAATGTTCCACGATTTATTTCAAAAGAGTCTGAGACCTTCCTTAACTCAAGAGAAAAAAGTACATCTTAACACCACAGTACCTTGCACAGGCCACTGGAGGAGTGGAACATTTTAACCAGACATTTAACATTGGCCTAGGACACATCTGCATGAGGGATGTCTCTTCAGCAAAGATATACCTACTGTCCTGCAACACCACAGGTCAGCTCCTTATAGCACCACTGAGGAATCGCCTGCAAAACCAATGATACTGTATGTCTTGATCTATGAACCCAATTCACAAGTTTGAAGCCACAAAATAAAGTAGCAGAACCCCTAAACCTACAGAGGCACCAGGTCAAAGAAAAAACATAGTGATGCAAAAAGAATCGCCAAGGTGGGGGGTGTAGCAATCGTGCACACAGAGATGGACGCGGTCATCCATTTTGCTCCAAACCCTCCATCTTGTATCTCTCCCTCCCTCTTCCCTCATCCCCCCTCCCTCTCTGTTGAGTGACACATGGTCCCTGGATGCTGAGTTCAAAAAGGCATCAAAGCCCAGCGGGAGAGCTCATGGCTATAAACCCCAATTAGCCTGGCCCCCAGATGTCTGCGAGACTTTGCTTGGAGAAGGATTGTAAAACCATAAACCAGTCCTTCACTGAGCCTCAAAGACATTCCAGATAAGCCATAAAGCAGACATCACTTTCAACACCCACTTTCCCCTATGATTACATATCTTGGACTATGAAAGATGTACACAAAAACCAGGCATATAATCAGATTGGTCTCTTTAATACAAGTCATCTGATATATTACATGCCCTATCTGGCATCAACAGGAGAGCAGAAAATGATATCTCCTTAACCATCCCAGCAGGTATGTCATATTTCATATCTAGACGTTCAGCAGATGATTCTGCGTATTAATCTACTAGTGGCAAGGCTGCTAAATGCACCGAGAGTAAGTTATGAACCATGATATCAACTGGGAGGGTTTTTGGTTCTAGCTTGGGTCTCCGCCCCAACACCCCTCCCCAAATGAGGCGATTGGTTCTCTGCTGTAATGAGACACCCTGCTGAGTTCCTAGAAAAAGGCTGTTATGCTTGAAGCAAAGAGAGCTGAGTTGAGCTAAGTTGAAGATTCTCCCTTTTAACATCAGAACAAACTTTGGGAGACAAAACACCCTTTTGGCTCAGGAAGCTTGATCTGCTTAAACCAGGATGTTTGGCAAGTACTTTACCTCCCTAAATTCCTTTCTGTTATCTCTTTCCTGTGTTATTGCTCTCTGTATATATATATATATTGGCTACATCTTTTATCTGTAAATATTTTTATTGCACCCTTTTGACCTTTTAGTAATAAATATTACTTTCTGAAAGTGTTGAACTGTTTCTAAAGCTCTTTAATGCAAACTAAGAACCCCTGTCTCTGAAGATCACTACTGTGTGTGTGTGTTTTAAACTTCCGTACATCTCTGCCTGCGGTGACAGTGGTATACAGACGCTTATGCAAACATCATAGTGTTATTGCTGATATTCAAATATATATATATATATAAAGTGCTAATATACTAAATAACACTAATAAATAAATAAATACTACTGTCCAAAAATTATATTGTCCACAATAAAAAATAAAATCAAATAAAATAAACAGAATAGACAAAAATCCTCCAGAAAGACAGTCCGCAAAAAAGGCTTCCAGCCGAATGTAGATCCAGTGATTATGGAGATCGAACCTCAAAAAAAGAGAGAAATCACATAGTGTGATACCATAAAAACGCATAAGGTAATAACAACATCACTGCAAAACGCATGTGAATCCCACTAAACCACACGTGGTCACCCATGCAGGTGAGTATAATGTGAGCTGTGCAAACCGCTATAAACACTCTCATGCCGTGTGCAAACCATGTAAACACGTGTCCACTTCTAAGTGTAAGGATAAAACACCCTTACCAGAACATGGATATAACACGCATGTAAGTCCCAATCCAAAAATGACTTTTCAAACTTAGCAAGTGGGAAATTCCTCCTCCATCACCATATAGATTCCCTCCAAAGCTGAGCAGATTATACTGATAAAGTTCATGTAAAAACTCATCCGGTCATGTCCTCAATGACTCCGGGTAATGCCGCCACAAACAGCAATAGGAAGCTCTTCAATACCACAAACATTTTATTGCATAAATGTCACATCATATTAAAATTTCGAACAGACCCTCCATAGATCCTCAGGAACACTCCTCCTGTGTCTCTGAATGGAATTTCCAGGATCCAACTTGGATAATGGAGAAGGAATTTCCCATTTGTATTAATCAGGCAATACCCTCAGGGAGACATCCCAAATTCATTCTGCAGCAGGACAGTGACCCCAAACAGCCAAAGTTATAAAGAAAAATCTTCAGCAAAAAGAAGGATGGGGAGTCCTTGAAGACATGGTATGGCCCTCACTGAGCCCCATTCAAACATCACTGAGTCAGTCTGCAATTACATAAAGCAGCAGAGATGGCAAAATCTCCACAACTGTCATAAGTTCTCTTAGATGTTTGGAACGACTCAACTGCCAAGTGCAAGAGTACCTAGGAGAGGTGATACCGTCTAAAGGTGTGGACACACCAAATATTGATTGGATAATAACAATTTTTTGCATATTTTATGAAAGCATCCTCACCTTACAGCTTTCTTTCACAGTTCTGTACATATTATGGGGTATATGATGGCATACCCTGTGTGTCAGTATATATCATACAGTAGGTAACACCCTCCTGGTCAGGTGCTAGGATTTGTATAGTTAGGATATGTATTGCTGTGTTTCTCTGCTTAGCAGAGAAGCTGTTAGGAAAATTTAATCGGGCTCTCTGATTAACAGAGTGCTGTGATGGATTAGTCCGGTCTGCTCATGATGCTCTGCTGCTGCTGAGTTTGGCTTGAGTTCTGCACCTTCAGGAAGCTATGAGAGCCTTCCAGAACCTGGGAGGGAACTAGGCAGATGGGAAGCATGAATATGGATACAGACCTGGCCAATTGTAGGGGAGGGTGGCCCCACTGCATGCTGGGAGTGGTAATTATGCTCTGTGAGCACATGAGTTTACTTTCTTCCCCGGAGAGGATTGCACCAAGCTAAGTTGGAGGCAGGCTTGCCTCACCTGGCACTTGCTTCCATGCGTGCCTAAGGTTGGCGACTTGAGGGCCTGAGGTTAGCAAGAGTGACCCTGGATCTACAGTAAGCTGACTGGGAGGAGCTGTCTGCCAAAGATCTGTCTGGTATTACTGGAGACAGTTGCTTGGAACATTGGAAGGAGGTTGCTATTCTGTCCTTGGACTTGTGAGTACAGACACTGAGAGATCTTGGTTACTCTGTGTGCATGACTACCCCTCTGGTGCCTAATAGTCAGCATGGGCTTGAGAAAAGGGCACACTGGGTGTGACATAAATGTACAGATTTGAGTAGCTGAAATGTGACCTGTATCAAAATTTAATTGTAAATTTAGTTCAGTCCTTATCATGAAAGAAATATTCAGTCATAGGCAGAGGCATATGGTCATCAATTAGCATCTGAAAAGAGACAGAGCTTCCTCAGGCTGGAAGTGACGCCTGGGTGCTAATAAGATTTTGTCACCTATATGTAATCAGACTTTGCCATCTTCCTGAAGCTGAAAAGAGAAACTCAGCCGTTTTGGCTTCATGACACCAGAGGGGCTCCGATCTGTCTAGGGAGCTCTGAAGTATATCCATACATCAAAGGAGTATGTTTCATCCCTCATAAAAGCTAAAATATTAGTTGCAGAGAGATGAAAATACTTCCTTCTGATGGGGCACTCTGTAGGCTACATCGGCATATAAAAACTATATTTGTGGCCTATGTAGAATGCCAGGAAAATGCAGGAAATGGTTATGTGGCGCTAAAGTGCGATAGCGGAACAGTGATTGGTACTGTCGCAATCGGACTGATGTGCTGGTATCGGAAATTCAATCCCCGACTTGGTGATTCAAGCCGGTCTTGGTCCAATTGACTTTGGGCAGTTCAGCACCCAGAACAGCCAGCGGGTACAGGAACAGCCCCCAGAGTCGATTGGTCAAGGACTAATGTCCAGCCTTCGTCCATATCCCCATAAATTGAGGACCCTGACATTTGGACTAGGTGATTCGTATGGAGCCAGTTCGGATTGCTGATTCTTCCTGACTTGCTCCAGTCGCAGGTGTTCTGAAGTGCTTGTCCAACTGTTGCTACTGCAAAGGACTTTGCTCAGTTCTATTACTTCTAGACTGCCACAGTCTGCTATGACAGGCCTTTACCTAAGGAGCTCAGCCCTGCAACTACCTCAAAAATGACTCCTAACCTACTTGTTACTACAATTTAAAGAGAAGCCTGCTATCTGCTTTTAGCCAGGACTTCGATACTGCTCAACTAAGAAATCAGCTAGATGTCCTCAATGTGAATAGTTCTAATTTTGGAGTATCCTACTAAATTCCCAATCCCTATTTCAACAATAAAACTCAAAAACAAACATCCCCTAGACTGGTCATTGAAGACAATGAGTGAAAGAGTGTGTATACATGGCTGTGGAAAATACTTTGTGCCTGGCTGTGGGATGAGACCTAGGCAAAAATACAAGTGGCTCCTCTGGGGGTAGCGCTACAAGTATGTGTTATCAACTTTAAATACTACATGAGAATGTAACATGTATAGTGGTCTCCTCAAAGCTTGGAGTCTCAGGAAAAGGCCAATCAGAGGGTGTTCAGAAGAGTGGACAGGCATACTGTCAAGGCAAGTAACCAACAAATGAAAGAAAGTAGATAACAGGCTGGAATAGTAACCAAATAAGCAGTGGGGATCACTGATGTCCCAATCCTTTGACTTCAACAAAACATTCAGCCTTTATATAAGGCACCCCATCAGAGATAAGAAACGTAACATCATCTGAGAAGAGATGACCTGCAAATACAGTGCAGAACCAGTGCAGCTCACAGAGGAACAGTGAAGACATATACCTTCATTCTATCCATGTCTGCTGGAGTTCTTTTCTTAATTGGAACTCCATTGGCCATGACATTCATTGGGCCCCCCTACGGGAAATGTAACATGTCATCCATCCCAGGTCTTGATATGTACAGTGCATACAGTGCAGAACCAGTGCAGCTCACAGTGAGGCCACATACCTTGATACTACCCATATCTACTGTGCCATTCATTGGGTGTCCATATTGGAATATTCATCTGTAACATGTCCTCATCCAGCCCGGGTCTTGATATGTACAGTGTATACAGTGCAGAACCAGTGCAGCTCACAGTGAGGCCACATACCTTGATACTATCCATATCTACTGTAAGTATTGTCTTGATTGGTACGCCACTGGCCGTGCCATTCATTGGGTGTCCATATTGGAATACTCATCTGTAACATGTCCTCATTTAGCCCGGGTCTTGCACTGTTAATGAACTTGTAACAAACAATTATCTTTTATTCCATACAGAGAAATGAGAAATCTGTTGCTGAGAGTCTCTTATTCCTCTCTGTTAGCGGAAGCTTTGAATATTGAGGTTGGCGAGCGGCCTTGTAATGCTGCTGCTTTCGTCCTAGCACAGCGGGATGTGGCCCTCTCATTAGTTATGTTCAGAGTTGGATGGGGCCTCTCAGAAGGTCACTGTCTGCTACAGCCAAATAATCATGGGATTTCTGTGCAAGCAGCAAAAAAGAATAATGATTCATTATTTCAGAAATGATTTCACCTTCCGTCTTCAAAACAGATGAAGCTTTCTGACTGCACAGAAATGAAGCAGCTCGAGCTTATTACTGGAGGTTACCCTTCACCGGAAGGTTCTCACATTACATTTTTAGCTGAGATGGTTTCTAGAGATCACCCAGCTTCCTCCTTCACCTTTCAACACTGGAGGAATGAGACAATGTTCCTGGAAAATGCTACCTTCCCACTAACCTTACTATTCATAACCGGCAAAATATTGAAGGAAGAAATCAGATCTGCTGAGAGATGGACTGCAGATCATATGACGATGGTGGCCATGATTACCAATAACCGAGGACACGGGCCACGATTCATAGGATGCCTGCTTATTTCTGATGTTTCTCGCCCACAAATGTCACATTTTGGTGGGATAAGCTGTCAGGTGTGAGTGCCGACCCCAGACATAATTATGTGGCTTGGGTTAACCCTTAGGGTTGTGCTTCTGCCCCTGAAGGGGGCGCTCTGACTTTAATGGTAAAAGGTGCCCAGAAAAAGTGTTGCCATTTCGTTCTACTTGAAGCTTCAATGTGTATCAGGAAGAAGAGCCTTCAGTGTGAACTGTGTACTTGGCTTCGGGGCAGATAGTCCATCAGCCATTTGTTCGCACTGCAGGCTTAACGATGTGCAAAATAATTCCAAGGATTCTCTCAGGGTTCAATATAATGGAATGCAGCTGATTCAGCAGGCTTTTCTCACTGCTTCTTTCCTTCAGGGCCAATCAGAAGACATCATTAAGGTGACCAGACTTGTTCAGGAGGTAGAAGATCTCACAAGAAGGAGATGTAATGAAGACTTGAAGCCGTATGAATGAGATGCCAGTGCAGGAGGTGACTTCAATGTATATTTCATGATTCTCCCAGACTGCGGCCTCTCTGGGACCTCATACACATCATTATTTTATTTCCACTTTCATTTCCAGACTTTTTCTTGGTGACTTTTAACATCTTTTCTGAAACCTCTTTACCCTCCATCAGTTTATTGCAGTGTGACATTTCTATTACATTACGAGGCTTTTTCCTCACCCAGCGGAGCGCAGACATTGTTCCATCAACTGTCAGTTTAGGCGCTCTGCGCCCCACTTTTCCCAGCGGAGGCTACAAAATGTTCCCCTGGAAGGGACAGATCCAGAACATATGTAACTTGTGTTCACAGCCATCTGGCCAGCCCAGGGCTCAGCATCACAAATCCACACATGGCCTCTCTTTAATAAAAAAATAAACTCTCTGAGGACTTTCCTTAGACAGGCCAAACACCCGGCAAGGAGAGCTGGCCATGGAGCCCACCCTCTCCTCCACCAATCAACAGGATACGACTCAAAGCCAACATCTTCCTCTGAAGCCTGAAGAGACCACCATGTCCATGGAAGTAGATATACGCCTTCCCGGCCTCCAATATGGAGCTATCACTGAGTATATGACCGCCAGTGGCCGTGACAGAGAGGACTCACTGGGCCCGAAAGGTGAAGAAGAACAACTAGACATCGAATATAATACTATACACTGATTATAGAACTAGACATCGAATATAATACAACTATACACTGATTATAGAACTAGACATCGAATATAATACTATACACTGATTATAGAACCAGACATCGAATATAATACAACTATACACTGATTATAGAACTAGACATCGAATATAATACTATACACTGATTATAGAACTAGACATCGAATATAATACAACTATACACTGATTATAGAACTAGACATCGAATATAATACAACTATACACTGATTATAGAACTAGACATCGAATATAATACAACTATACACTGATTATAGAACTAGACATCGAATATAATACTATACACTGATTATAGAAATAGACATCGAATATAATACAACTATACACTGATTATAGAACTAGACATCGAATATAATACAACTATACACTGATTATAGAACTAGACATCGAATATAATACAACTATACACTGATTATAGAACTAGACATCGAATATAATACAACTATACACTGATTATAGAACTAGACATCGAATATAATACAACTATACACTGATTATAGAACTAGACATCGAATATAATACAACTATACACTGATTATAGAACTAGACATCGAATATAATACAACTATACACTGATTATAGAACCAGACATCGAATATAATACAACTATACACTGATTATAGAACTAGACATCGAATATAATACAACTATACACTGATTATAGAACTAGACATCGAATATAATACAACTATACACTGATTATAGAACTAGACATCGAATATAATACTATACACTGATTATAGAACTAGACATCGAATATAATACAACTATACACTGATTATAGAACCAGACATCGAATATAATACAACTATACACTGATTATAGAACTAGACATCGAATATAATACTATACACTGATTATAGAACTAGACATCGAATATAATACAACTATACACTGATTATAGAACTAGACATCGAATATAATACAACTATACACTGATTATAGAACTAGACATCGAATATAATACAACTATACACTGATTATAGAACTAGACATCGAATATAATACAACTATACACTGATTATAGAACCAGACATCGAATATAATACAACTATACACTGATTATAGAACTAGACATCGAATATAATACAACTATACACTGATTATAGAACTAGACATCGAATATAATACTATACACTGATTATAGAACTAGACATCGAATATAATACAACTATACACTGATTATAGAACTAGACATCGAATATAATACAACTATACACTGATTATAGAACTAGACATCGAATATAATACAACTATACACTGATTATAGAACTAGACATCGAATATAATACAACTATACACTGAATATAATAGAACTAGACATCGAATATAATACAACTATACACTGATTATAGAACTAGACATCGAATATAATACAACTATACACTGATTATAGAACCAGACATCGAATATAATACAACTATACACTGATTGTAGAACTAGACATCGAATATAATACAACTATACACTGATTATAGAACCAGACATCGAATATAATACAACTATACACTGATTATAGAACTAGACATCGAATATAATACAACTATACACTGATTATAGAACTAGACATCGAATATAATATAACTATACACTGAATATAATAGAACTAGACATCGAATATAATACAACTATACACTGATTATAGAACTAGACATCGAATATAATACAACTATACACTGATTATAGAACTAGACATCGAATATAATACAACTATACACTGATTATAGAACTAGACATCGAATATAATACAACTATACACTGATTATAGAACTAGACATCGAATATAATACAACTATACACTGATTATAGAACTAGACATCGAATATAATACAACTATACACTGATTATAGAACTAGACATCGAATATAATACTATACACTGATTGTAGAACTAGACATCGAATATAATACTATACACTGAATATAATACAACTACACATCGAATATGAAGAGATAAAGTATAGGAAAAGGTTCCAGATGAGAAGGGACAGAATAGGTGAAGTGTCCGGAGAAGTTCTGGATGAGAAGGGAGAGAATAGATGAACTACTGGGAGAGGATCTGGATGAGAAGGGACAGAATAGGTGAAGTGCCGGGAGAGGTTCCGGATGAGAAGGGACAGAATAGATGAAGTGTTGGGAGACGTTCTGGAAGAGAAGGGACAGAATCAGTGAAGTACCCGGAGAGGTTCTGGATGAGAAGGGACAGAAGAGATGAAGTATACGGAAATGTTCCAGATGAGAAGGGACAGAATATGTGAAGTACCTGGAGAGGTTCTGGATCAGTAGGGACAGAATAGGTGAACTACTGGGAGAGGTTCTGGATGAGAAGGGACAGAATAGATGAAGTATGGGGAAAGGTTCTGGATGAGAAGGGACAGAATAAGTGAAGTGTCAGGAGAGGTTGTGGATGAGAAGGGACAGAATAGATGAAGTATAGGGAAAGGTTCTGGATGAGAAGGGACAGAATAGATGAAGTATATGGAAAGGTTCTGGATGAGAAGGGACAGAATAGATGAACTACTGGGAGAGGTTCTGGATGAGAAGGGACAGAATAGGTGAAGTGCCGGGAGAGGTTCTGGATGAGTAGGGACAGAATAGATGAACTACTGGGAGAGGTTCTGGATGATAAGGGACAGAATAGATGAAGTATAGGGAAAGGTTCTGGATGAGAAGGGACAGAATCGGTGAAGTACCTGGAGAGGTTCTGGATGAGAAGGGACACAAGAGATGAAGTACAGGGAGAGGTACTGGATGAGAAGGGACAGAATCGGTGAAGTACCCGGAGAGGTTCTGGATGAGAAGGGACAGAATCGGTGAAGTACCCGGAGAGGTTCTGGATGAGAAGGGACAGAATAGGTAAAATGCCCGGGAGAGGTTCTGGATGAGAAGGGACATAATAGGGGAAATACCCGGAGAGGTTCTGGATGAGAAGGGACAGAAGAGATGAAGTATACGGAAATGTTCCAGATGAGAAGGGACAGAATATGTGAAGTACCTGGAGAGGTTCTGGATCAGTAGGGACAGAATAGGTGAACTACTGGGAGAGGTTCTGGATGAGAAGGGACAGAATAGATGAAGTATGGGGAAAGGTTCTGGATGAGAAGGGACAGAATAAGTGAAGTGTCAGGAGAGGTTGTGGATGAGAAGGGACAGAATAGATGAAGTATAGGGAAAGGTTCTGGATGAGAAGGGACAGAATAGATGAAGTATATGGAAAGGTTCTGGATGAGAAGGGACAGAATAGATGAACTACTGGGAGAGGTTCTGGATGAGAAGGGACAGAATAGGTGAAGTGCCGGGAGAGGTTCTGGATGAGTAGGGACAGAATAGATGAACTACTGGGAGAGGTTCTGGATGATAAGGGACAGAATAGATGAAGTATAGGGAAAGGTTCTGGATGAGAAGGGACAGAATCGGTGAAGTACCTGGAGAGGTTCTGGATGAGAAGGGACACAAGAGATGAAGTACAGGGAGAGGTACTGGATGAGAAGGGACAGAATCGGTGAAGTACCCGGAGAGGTTCTGGATGAGAAGGGACAGAATCGGTGAAGTACCCGGAGAGGTTCTGGATGAGAAGGGACAGAATAGGTAAAATGCCCGGGAGAGGTTCTGGATGAGAAGGGACATAATAGGGGAAATACCCGGAGAGGTTCTGGATGAGAAGGGACAGAAGAGATGAAGTATACGGAAATGTTCCAGATGAGAAGGGACAGAATATGTGAAGTACCTGGAGAGGTTCTGGATCAGTAGGGACAGAATAGGTGAACTACTGGGAGAGGTTCTGGATGAGAAGGGACAGAATAGATGAAGTATGGGGAAAGGTTCTGGATGAGAAGGGACAGAATAAGTGAAGTGTCAGGAGAGGTTGTGGATGAGAAGGGACAGAATAGATGAAGTATAGGGAAAGGTTCTGGATGAGAAGGGACAGAATAGATGAAGTATATGGAAAGGTTCTGGATGAGAAGGGACAGAATAGATGAACTACTGGGAGAGGTTCTGGATGAGAAGGGACAGAATAGGTGAAGTGCCGGGAGAGGTTCTGGATGAGTAGGGACAGAATAGATGAACTACTGGGAGAGGTTCTGGATGATAAGGGACAGAATAGATGAAGTATAGGGAAAGGTTCTGGATGAGAAGGGACAGAATCGGTGAAGTACCTGGAGAGGTTCTGGATGAGAAGGGACACAAGAGATGAAGTACAGGGAGAGGTACTGGATGAGAAGGGACAGAATCGGTGAAGTACCCGGAGAGGTTCTGGATGAGAAGGGACAGAATCGGTGAAGTACCCGGAGAGGTTCTGGATGAGAAGGGACAGAATAGGTAAAATGCCCGGGAGAGGTTCTGGATGAGAAGGGACATAATAGGGGAAATACCCGGAGAGGTTCTGGATGAGAAGGGACAGAATCGGTGAAGTACCCGGAGAGGTTCTGGATGAGAAGGGACAGAATCGGTGAAGTACCCGGAGAGGTTCTGGATGAGAAGGGACATAATCGGTGAAATGCTCGGGAGAGGTTCTGGATGAGAAGGGACAAAATAGGTGAAATGCCCAGGAGAGCTTCTGGATGAGAAGGGACAGAACAGGTGAAGTACCCGGTTGAGGTTCTGGATGAGAAGGGACAGAATCGGTGAAGTACCCAGAGAGGTTCTGGATGAGAAGGGACATAATCGGTGAAATGCTCGGGAGAGGTTCTGGATGAGAAGGGACAAAATAGGTGAAATGCCCAGGAGAGCTTCTGGATGAGAAGGGACAGAACAGGTGAAGTACCCGGTTGAGGTTCTGGATGAGAAGGGACAGAACAGGTGAAGTACCCGGAGAGGTTCTGGATGAGAAGGGACAGAATTGGTGAAGTACCCGGAGAGGTTCTGGATGAGAAGGGACAGAATTGGTGAAGTACCCGGAGAGGTTCTGGATGAGAAGGGACATAATAGGTGAAGTACCCGGAGAGGTTCTGGATGAGAAGGGTCAGGATAGGCCTTGCCTTAATTCATTTTTTTGTATTCTCCCTCTTCTTGCTCGGCACTCCTGTCCCTGTTGAGTTCTTGCTAAGCAGACCATGGGATGGTAGAGAAGGGAGCCCCTCCCCCACTGCTCCCTCTTCTCCCTGTCCATGTGGGTGGGGCATGTGGTCCTACATTGGAAAATGCTCATATTTGGGGAGATAGTTTATGGTCTCTTATGTTTCTTTTTAGGTTTTTGGAGGATTCCTTTCCAGTATTTCTACTTTATTTATGAGGGTGATGAAAAGTAGCGATCGGCCAATCTGAGTTCAATTCACGAAGAGTGGGAAATTATCAGCCACTTTGAATGACAAAATGCCTTTATTTGAAAAAAAATATGGGACCCATAGATACATTGGGGAGGAGTTACTAAAACCAGAGCACTCCGAATCTGGAGCAGCTCTGCATGGGAGCCAATCAGCTTCTAACTTCCATTTGTTCAATGAAGCTTTGAAGATAAAACCTGGAAGCTGATTGGTTTCTATGAGGAGCTGCAGCAGATTCTGAGTGCTCTGGTTTTAGTAAATAATTCTCATTAAATCTCAGAGGAACAATGAATAGCAGTGTAAGCTGGACTCTCTCTCCTCCCTTCCCCCCCTCCACTCTCCTCCCTCCCCTATCCCCCCTCCCCTCCTCCTCCCTTCTTCTCCCTTCCCCCCCTCCCCTCTCCCCCCCCTTCTCCTCCCTCCCCTCCCCTCTCCTTTTTTCTCCTCTCCCCTTCCCCTCCTCCCCTCCCATCACCTCTCCTCTCCTCTTCTCTCCTCCTCTCTCCTCTCCTCTCCTCTCCTCTCCCCTCCCCTCTCCTCCCCTCCTCCCTTCCCTCCCCTCTCCTTTCCCCCCCCTCTCTCCCCCTTACCCTCCTCCCCTCCCCTCTCCTCCCCTCTCCGCTCCTCCCCTCTCCTTCCCTCTTCTCTCCTCTCTTCCCCTCTCCCCTTTCCTCCCCTCTCCCCTGCCCTCTCCCTCTCCTCCCCTCTCCTCCCCTCTCCCCCCCTCTCTCTCCTCTCCCCTTTCGTCTCCTCCCCTCTCCTCTCTCTCCTCTCCTCCCCTCTCCCCCCCTCCTCTATCCCTTGTACATCCGCTCTCCCCTGTACATCCCCTCTCACTTGTACATCCGCTCTCCCCTGTACATCCCCTCTCCCGTGTACATCCCCTCTCCCCTGTACATCCCCTATCCCTTGTACATCCACTCTCCCTTGTACATCCACTCTCCCTTGTACATCCGCTCTCCCCTGTACATCCCCTCTCCCCTGTACATCCGCTCTCCCTTGTACATCCCCTATTCCTTGTACATCCCCTCTCCCCTGTACATCCGCTCTCCCCTGTACATCCGCTCTCCCTTGTACATCCCCTATCCCTTGTACATCCGCTCTCCCCTGTACATCTCCTCTCCCCTGTACATCCGCTCTCCCTTGTACATCCACTCTCCCTTGTTCATCCGCTCTCCCCTGTACATCCCCTCTCCCCTGTACATCTGCTCTCCCCTGTACATCCGCTCTCCCCTGTACATCCCCTCTCCCCTGTACAGCCCCTCTCCCCTGTACATCCGCTCTCCCCTGTACATCCCTTATCCCTTGTACATCCCCTCTCCCCTGTAAATCTGCTCTCCCCTGTACATCTCCTCTCCCCTGTACATCCCCTCTCCCCTGTACATCCCCTATCCCTTGTACATCCCCTCTCCCCTGTACATCCCCTCTCCCCTGTACATCCCCTATCCCTTGTACATCCGCTCTCCCCTGTACATCCCCTCTCCCCTGTACATCCTCTATCCCTTGTACATCCGCTCTCCCCTGAACTTCCCCTCTCCCCTGTACATCCCCTCTCCCCTGTACATCCGCTCTCCCCTGTACATCCCCTCTCCCCTGTACATCCCCTATCCCTTTTACATCCGCTCTCCCCTGTACATCCCCTCTCCCCTCTACATCCGCTCTCCCCTGTACATCCCCTCTACCCTGTACATCTGCTCTCTCCTGTACATCCCCTCTCCCCTGTACATCCGCTCTCCCCTGTACATCCCCTCTACCCTGTACATCTGCTCTCTCCTGTACATCCCCTCTACCCTGTACATCCCCTATCCCTTGTTTATCCGCTCTCCCCTGTACATCTCCTCTCCCCTGTACATCCCCTCTACCCTGTACATCTGCTCTCCCCTGTACATCCCCTCTCCCCTGTACATCTCCTTTCCCCTGTACATCCGCTCTCCCCTGTACATCCGCTCTCCCCTGTACATCCCCTCTCCCCTGTACATCTCCTCTCCCTTGTACATCCCCTCTCCCCTGTACATCCCCTATTCCTTGTACATCCCCTCTCCCCTGTACATCCCCGCTCCTGTGTACATCTGCTCTCCCCTGTACATCCCCTCTCCCCTGTACTTCCGCTCTCTCCTGTACATCCCCTCTCCCCTGTACTTCTGCTCTCTCCTGTACATCCCCTCTCCCCTGTACTTCCGCTCTCCCCTGTACATCCCCTCTCCCCTGTACTTCTGCTCTCTCCTGTACATCCCCTCTCCCCTGTACTTCCGCTCTCCCGTGTACATCTGCTCTCCCCTGTACATCCCCTCTCCCCTGTACTTCCGCTCTCCCGTGTACATCTGCTCTCCCCTGTACATCCCCTCTCCCCTGTACTTCCGCTCTCTCCTGTACATTCCCTCTCCCCTTGTACTTCCGCTCTCTCCTGTACATCCCCTCTCCCCTGTAAATCTGCTCTCCCCTGTACATCCCCTCTGAATTCTGTTTATTTGGTGGTTATTTTGTCATCACTTCAGATACCGTGGAGAGACATATTGGACACACAAGGATTTCTTTTTGGGACATTATTTTGCAAAAATATCTTTTTCACAAAGCTTAGACAATAAAACAGAACAAAAGGAAACAAAATGCACTTATTCTTTTTTTTCTTGAGCAGTGTTAGTTTAAAAACACAAAGTGTTACTGCGGATAAAAATGTTCATCTTATTCTGTGATTTGTCCCGTTTAAAATGACGCCAAAAGGATGATATTGGTACAAAGCAAAACAAAGCAATCTGGGAAATAAATGAACGGGGAAGGAGAACAAGGAGTTAATGAAGGCTGCTTAGGGTAAACTAATGATTAATAAAGAGTTCAAAACAGGAAAATAAAAAAAAAAATTTTTTTTTACTTTTTGACTTTTATGCCAGATTCACATATGTGTGGCCCTGCAGACATGAGAGCCCATTCATTTGAATGGACTCCCCTGCCCTGGGACACGCAGGCAAGAAGTCCCTGCACTTCTGTGGAAATAGTCCACACCGGAGCCAAGGTTCCCAGTACGGCTGCAATTTCAGGTGCGTGTGACGTGCCACTAGAATGAATGCCCCCCCCCCCCAATAGGTCCCACATTCCTCAGTGTGGGTGGTGCAGCTGCAGGTATTTGTACGGGTCCCACCGCGGCACCACCCACACTGATGTGAACCGAGCCTTAAGGTTGCTTTAACGGTCATCATTTGCAGATTGAAGTTCATCCGTGAATGAAACAGAGAAGAAATGAAAGTAACAATGGTACTTAACCCCTCCCCCTCCTGAGGCTTTACTCCCCTTCCTGACCAGGCCATTTTTTGCGTTACGGCACTGCGTTACTTCAACTGACAATTGCGCGATCATGCAACGCCGCACCCAGATGAATTTTTTTTTCCCCACAAATTGAGCTTTCTTTCGGTGGTATTTGATCACCAGTGCATGTTTGACAATTTTGAGAAAAAAACATTTTTGTGCTCAGTGCTGCCAATCTGTGCCCATCAGTGCTGCCAATCTGTGCCCTGCAGTGCTGCCAATCTGTGCCCATCAGTGCTGCCAATCTGTGTCTTGCAGTGCTGCCAATCTGTGCCCTGCAGTGCTGCCACTCTGTGCCCATCAATGCTGCCTATCTGTGCCCATCAATGCTGCAAACTGTGCCCTGCAGTGTCCGTCAGTGCTGCCAATCTGTGCCCATCAGTGTTGCCAACTATGCCCGTCAATGCTGCCAATCTGTGCACTGCAGTGCCCATTAGTGCTGCCAATCTGTGCCTGTCAGTGCTGCCAATCAGTGCCCTGCAGTGCTGCCAATCTGTGCCCATCAATGCTGCCAATCTGTGCCCAACAGTGCTGCAAACTGTGCCCTGCAGTGTCCCTCAGTGCTGCCAATCTATGCCCATCAGTGCTGCCAACTGTGCCTGTCAGTGCTGCCAATCTGTGCCCATTAGTGCTGCCAATCTGTGCCCATCAGTGCTGCCAATCTGTGCCCATCAGTGCTGCCAATCTGTGTCTTGCAGTGTTGCCAATCTGTGCCCTGCAGTGCTGCCACTCTGTGCCCATCAATGCTGCCTATCTGTGCCCATCAATGCTGCAAACTGTGCCCTGCAGTGTCCCTCAGTGCTGCCTATCTGTGCCCATCAGTGTTGCCAACTATGCCCGTCAATGCTGCCAATCTGTGCACTGCAGTGCCCATTAGTGCTGCCAATCTGTGCCTGTCAGTGCTGCCAATCAGTGCCCTGCAGTGCTGCCAATCTGTGCCCATCAATGCTGCCAATCTGTCCCCATCAGTGCTGCAAACTGTGCCCTGCAGTGTCCCTCAGTGCTGCCAATCTGTGCCCATCAGTGCTGCCAACTGTGCCTGTCAGTGCTGCCAATCTGTGCCCATTAGTGCTGCCAATCTGTGCCCATCAGTGCTGCCAATCTGTGCCCAGCAGTGCTGCCTATCGGTGTCCATCAGTGCCTCATATCAGTACAGTCCCAGTACCTCCTCATCAATGCCCTCCAGTGCTGCTTCATCAGTGCAGCCTCATCAACACACAGTGAAGGAGAAAAATTACCTGTTTGCAAAATGTTATAATAGAAAGTAGCAAAAAATAAAACCTCCAGTTGTGATTAAATACCACCAAAAGAAAGCTCCAATTGTGTAAAAAAAAATGATAAATTCATATGGGTACAGCGTTGCATGACCGTGCAATTGTCATTCAAAGTGCAAAGGCGCTGAAAGCTGATCATTGGCCTGGGCAGGAAGGGGGAGTGCCCGGTAGGCGAGGGGTCAACCAGGGATAGTGGGCCTAACAAGTATATGCCTAACATTTAATGTATCTATTGGGATTTGGCTGCTCTGTTCACCCTTCCTCCTCCTTTATAGGGCTGGCAAAGTCCCCTTATTGGCCATTCTGAGCATGCTGCCTATAGTTTAAGGGCCATGCAGTGTATTATCATTTACAAACATTCTCCTGGGTGAATCTGCACATAAATTCACCTTGAATCTCAGACCTGCTGGATTGGCCTCAGACCCATGGCAGCTGTAAACTCCTTCATGACCATGGGAGAATGGAGCATGCTTTCCACAATGGCAAAATATCAGATTATATAGAAATATTGATGTATGTTCCACCGATGATCAAATATCTACGTGTGTCAAGTTGGGTTTTGGTCTGTTTAGCATTCCAAATACATTTCTGATATTTTGTGACCTTTACATAGTGATCTGTGGATGCTAAATGCACTGGTACTTTTTCAGATCCTATATATATATATATACCACACTACTGGTCAGTAAAGGACCGAGAAAAGAGAGGATTGGGTGGCCAGCGAGGGACAGTTAGGTGCTCCTACATACGTGTCCTCCCTGTCCTGCCACAACCTCCCTGATAGAAATGCCTCTCAGCCAGGCTCAGGCCAAGCTTCCAGATTATCCAAACAAATGACAGCGAAATGAATCGACATTTGCCTATCCCGAGATATTGATACACTTGTGCCATGGGTGGGTTCCCTGCCCCTTCTGGGGTCATTTTTCCAGACACAGATCTGCATTCAGAAAATTTATTTGAGCAAGAAAGTGAGCTGAGAATTTCTTCTTGACGTCTTTATAAAGTGCACGAAAGTTTCTAACCCCCCATCCCCCCTCACCATATCCAATGTACAGGCGGCATTGTTCATTCCTGTTCACATGGAGTCTACATGAAGGAATCCACTTCAACCTAAAGCTGTTTTCCTTGTAAGTCACAATTGCACTTGTCAGGAACAAGCAGAATTTCCTCTCTATTAAATGCCGGTGATTATAGATTTTTTGATTGGGTTTCAGTCTGAGTAGTTGTGTGCAAGTAATGACTTCTCATCTTTACATCAATTTTGCTGTTTAATTGTCTTGATCAAATGAGTCAAAACAACAGTTAAATCTCCAGGGTGGAAGGATTTTGCTGAAAGGAATTTTATTCATGTGGAATTTTATACAAATGCTGGAGTGGCGGGCGAGATCACACCTTCCATTCTTCTGATCCAAACCTCCCAAAATATCAACCAAATCGACTGTCCGACATTAAATCGGTTTCTGAGAACAGACTATAAACCTTCTGTGAATTGTCACCTTGTCCTGTCTGTGGGAAGGTAGGTCATATATATAAGTATGGCCATTGATGAAGGTCACCTCACCATACCCTGACAAATCTGAAGACCTCCAAATCTTCTGATGCCCCTTGCCTGGTCCCTAAGGTGGAATTCCAGCTCAGACATTGATAATTTACATTTTATATGAACTTCTCGAAGGTCAGGACCACCATTGGAGTGCTAGTGCTGTGACAGTTATCACCAGGACAGAAATTGAAGGAAAAGGCGGGATATCTCCTCATTTATGGGACATAATATGATAGTCAATTGAACCTTCAAGAATTTTTAATCCTTCCCCCACTCTGTAGGAAAAAACCCCATTTGGACTAGAGTAACATTTTAAGTATGTTTCTTTGGTGTGATGACCAGGATAATATGTAGATGTCAACTTCCAGTAGCTGGGCAAGTGATCTGCAGCCAGGTGAGAGGTCCACCACTGTCAGAACTGGGTTGTAGGCAGCGAGGAGTCACACAGCACACAGATTCTCCAGAAGACCCAGCCACTGTGGGAGCTCCTTCCTGTTGGCTCCCCAAGTACTTCAGATCCAGGGGGATGGCAGCCTGTATCCTGAAGCCTGGGATCCATCCGGCCGTTCCGCTGTATTACCAGACCTACCCTGGACTTCCCTGAGAGGGACGCTGTCTATGAAGATCATCACAAGCAACTGTTTGTAGTCTGAATTGGTTTACTGAAGTAGTGATCCTAACCTAGACTCTCTGCTCTTCTGGAGTCTTACAGGTGGGGGCACTCAGAATCTGGGGCATCTGTGCATGGCAGCCAATCAGCTTCTAACTTCAGCTTGTTCCATTAAGCTTTGACAATAAAACATGGAAGCTGATTGGTTTCTATGCAGAGCTGCACCAGACTCTGTCTGCTCCAGTTTTAGTACATATTGCCATTGGGACTATTGTATGAAACCGCATTACCCTGACTGAGTCACAGAGACATTGTTGTGAGGAGTCCATGTTTGTGCAGCTTTCTTCATCTGTTTTACCCTGACCCTGCTCTGTATTACTCTGCGGTGTATGCGCGCTCTGTGCCGTCCTGACCCTGCTCTGTATTACTCTGCGATGTATGCGCGCTCTGTGCCGTCCTGACTCTGCTCTGTATTACTCTGCAGTGTATGCACGCTCTGTGCCGTCCTGACCCTGCTCTGTATTACTCTGCGGTGTATGCACGCTCTGTGCCGTCCTGACCCTGCTCTGTATTACTCTGCGGCGTATGCATGCTCTGTGCCGTCCTGACCCTGCTCTGTATTACTCTGCGATGTATGCGCGCTCTGTGCCGTCCTGACCCTGCTCTGTGTTACTCTGCGGTGTATGCACGCTCTGTGCCGTCCTGACCCTGCTCTGTATTACTCTGCGGCGTATGCACGCTCTGTGCCGTCCTGACCCTGCTCTGTATTACTCTGCGGCGTATGCAGGCTCTGTGCCGTCCTGACCCTGCTCTGTATTACTCTGCGGTGTATGTTCGCTCTGTGCCGTCCTGACCCTGCTCTGTGTTACTCTGCGATGTATGCGCGCTCTGTGCCGTCCTGACTCTGCTCTGTATTACTCTGCAGTGTATGCACGCTCTGTGCCGTCCTGACCCTGCTCTGTATTACTCTGCGGCGTATGCGCGCTCTGTGCCGTCCTGACCCTGCTCTGTATTACTCTGCGGCGTATGCATGCTCTGTGCCGTCCTGACCCTGCTCTGTGTTACTCTGCGGCGTATGCGCGCTCTGTGGCGTCCTGACCCTGCTCTGTATTACTCTGCGATGTATGCACGCTCTGTGCCGTCCAGACTCTGTTCTGTATTACTCTGCGGTGTATGCACGCTCTGTGCCGTCCTGACCCTGCTCTGTATTACTCTGCGGCGTATGCGTGCTCTGTGCCGTCCTGACCCTGCTCTGTATTACTCTGCGGTGTATGCGCGCTCTGTGCCGTCCTGACCCTGCTCTGTATTACTCTGCGGTGTATGCACGCTCTGTGCCGTCCTGACCCCGCTCTGTGTTACTCTGTGGTGTATGCACGCTCTGTGCCGTCCTGACCCCGCTCTGTGTTACTCTGCGGTGTATGCGGGCTCTGTGCCGTCCTGACCCTGCTCTGTATTACTCTGCGGTGTATGCTCGCTCTGTGCCGTCCTGACCCTGCTCTGTATTACTCTGCGGTGTATGCGCGCTCTGTGCCGTCCTGACCCTGCTCTGTATTACTCTGCGGCGTATGCACGCTCTGTGCCGTCCTGACCCTGCTCTGTATTACTCTGCGGTGTATGCTCGCTCTGTGCCGTCCTGACCCTGCTCTGTATTACTCTGCGGCGTATGCACGCTCTCTGCAATCCTGACCCTGCTCTGTATTACTCTGCAGTGTATGCTCGCTCTGTGCCGTCCTGACCCTGCTCTGTATTACTCTGCGGTGTATGCACGCTCTGTGCCGTCCTGACCCCGCTCTGTATTACTCTGCGGCGTATGCGCGCTCTGTGCCGTCCTGACCCTGCTCTGTATTACTCTGCGGTGTATGCACGCTCTGTGCCGTCCTGACCCTGCTCTGTGTTACTCTGCGGTGTATGCGCGCTCTGTGCCGTCCTGACCCCGCTCTGTGTTACTCTGCGGTGTATGCGCGCTCTGTGCCGTCCTGACCCTGCTCTGTGTTACTCTGCGGTGTATGCTCGCTCTGTGCCGTCCTGACCCCGCTCTGTGTTACTCTGCGGTGTATGCACGCTCTGTGCCGTCCTGACCCTGCTCTGTATTACTCTGCGGTGTATGCGCGCTCTGTGCCGTCCTGACCCTGCTCTGTATTACTCTGCGGTGTATGCGCGCTCTGTGCCGTCCTGACCCTGCTCTGTATTACTCTGCGGTGTATGCGCGCTCTGTGCCGTCCTGACCCTGCTCTGTGTTACTCTGCGGTGTATGCGCGCTCTGTGCCGTCCTGACCCTGCTCTGTGTTACTCTGCGGTGAATGCTCGCTCTGTACCGTCCTGACCCTGCTCTGTATTACTCTGCGGCGTATGCACGCTCTGTGCCGTCCTGACCCCGCTCTGTGTTACTCTGCGGTGTATGCGGGCTCTGTGCCGTCCTGACCCTGCTCTGTGTTGCTCTGCGGTGTATGCGCGCTCTGTGCCGTCCTGACCCTGCTCTGTATTACTCTGCGGTGTATGCTCGCTCTGTGCCGTCCTGACCCTGCTCTGTATTACTCTGCGGCGTATGCACGCTCTCTGCAATCCTGACCCTGCTCTGTATTACTCTGCAGTGTATGCTCGCTCTGTGCCGTCCTGACCCTGCTCTGTATTACTCTGCGGTGTATGCACGCTCTGTGCCGTCCTGACCCTGCTCTGTGTTACTCTGCGGTGTATGCACGCTCTGTGCCGTCCTGACCCCGCTCTGTGTTACTCTGCGGTGTATGCGCGCTCTGTGCCGTCCTGACCCTGCTCTGTATTACTCTGCGGTGTATGCACGCTCTGTGCCGTCCTGACCCCGCTCTGTGTTACTCTGCGGTGTATGCGCGCTCTGTGCCGTCCTGACCCCGCTCTGTGTTACTCTGCGGTGTATGCGCGCTCTGTGCCGTCCTGTTTTGTAATATTGATTTTAAATCTGAATCTGTTCAATAAGCTGCATGTTGCAGTTGCTCTCTATCTGATTATTTGGCTGACTACCCCTAGAATTAAGGTCAAGATTAGTAAAGCTAGGAATGCTCTGTGTAATAGAAGTGATCCCGGCAGAGGAGGAATGCTCTGTGTAATAGAAGTGATCCCGGCAGAGGAGGAATGCTCTGTGTAATGGAAGTGATCCCAGCAGAGGAGGAATGCTCTGTGTAATGGAAGTGATCCCGGCAGGGGAGGAATGCTCTGTGTAATAGAAGTGATCCCGGCAGAGGAGGAATGCTCTGTGTAATAGAAGTGATCCCGGCAGAGGAGGAATGCTCTGTGTAATGGAAGTGATCCCAGCAGAGGAGGAATGCTCTGTGTAATGGAAGTGATCCCAGAAGAGGAGGAATGCTCTGTGTAAGAAGTGATCCCAGAAGAGGAGGAATGCTCTGTGTAATAGAAGTGATCCCGACAGAGGAGGAATGCTCTGTGTAATAGAAGTGATCCCGGCAGAGGAGGAATGCTCTGTGTAATAGAAGTGATCCCGGCAGAGGAGGAATGCTCTGTGTAATAGAAGTGATCCCGGCAGAGGAGGAATGCTCTGTGTAATAGAAGTGATCCCGGCAGAGGAGGAATGCTCTGTGTAATAGAAGTGATCCCGGCAGAGGAGGAATGCTCTGTGTAATGGAAGTGATCCCAGCAGAGGAGGAATGCTCTGTGTAATAGAAGTGATCCTAGCAAAGGAGGAATGCTCTGTTTAATGGAATTGATCCCAGAAGAGGAGGAATGCTCTGTGTAATGGAATTGATCCCAGCACAGGAGGAATGCTCTGTGTAATAAAAGTGATCCCAGCAGAGGAGGAAGGCTCTTTATATAAGAGGTGATCCTAGCAAAGGAGGAATGCTCTGTGTAATGCAAGTGTTCCCAGCACAGGAGGAATGCTCTGTGTAATGGAAGTGATCCCAGCAGAGGAGGAATGCTCTGTGTATAAGAGGTGATCCTAGCAAAGGAGGAATGCTCTGTGTAATGGAATTGATCCCAGCAGAGGAGGAATGCTCTGCGTAATATAAGTGATCCCAGCAGAGGAGGAATGCTCTGTGTAATGGAAGTGATCCCGGAAGAGGAGGAATGCTCTGTGTAATGGAAGTGATCCCAGCAGAGGAGGAATGCTCTGTGTAATGGAAGTGATCCCAGCAGAGGAGGAATGCTCTGTGTAAGAAGTGATCCCAGCAGAGGAGGAATGCTCTGTGTAATAGAAGTGATCCCAGCAGAGGAGGAATGCTCTGTGTAATAGAAGTGATCCCAGCAGAGGAGGAATGCTCTGTGTAATAGAAGTGATCCCGGCAGAGGAGGAATGCTCTGTGTAACAGAAGTGATCCCGGCAGAGGAGGAATGCTCTGTGTAATGGAAATGATGCTAGCAGAGGAGGAATGCTCTGTGTAATGGAAGTGATCCCAGCAGAGGAGGAATGCTCTGTGTATAAGAGGTGATCCTAGCAAAGGAGGAATGCTCTCTGTAATGGAATTGATCCCGGCAGAGGAGGAATGCTCTGTGTAATAGAAGTGATCCCAGCAGAGGAGGAATGCTCTGTGTAATGGAAGTGATCCCGGCAGAGGAGGAATGCTCTGCGTAATAGAAGTAATCCCAGGAGAGGAGGAATGCTCTGTGTAATAGAAGTGATCCCGGCAGAGGAGGAATGCTCTGTGTAATGGAAGTGATCCCAGCAGAGGAGGAATGCTCTGTGTAATAGAAGTGATCCCGGCAGAGGAGGAATGCTCTGCGTAATGGAAGTGATCCCAGCAGAGGAGGAATGCTCTGTGCAATAGAAGTGATCCCGGCAGAGGAGGAATGCTCTGTGTATAAGAAGTGATCCCAGCAGAGGAGGAATGCTCTGTGTAATAGAAGTGATCCCGGCAGAGGAGGAATGCTCTGTGTAATAGAAGTGATCCCGGCAGAGGAGGAATGCTCTGTGTAATAGAAGTGATCCCGGCAGAGGAGGAATGCTCTGTGTAATAGAAGTGATCCCGGCAGAGGAGGAATGCTCTGTGTAATAGAAGTGATCCCGGCAGAGGAGGAATGCTCTGCGTAATGGAAGTGATCCCAGCAGAGGAGGAATGCTCTGTGTAATAGAAGTGATCCCAGCAGAGGAGGAATGCTCTGTGTATAAGAAGTGATCCCAGCAGAGGAGGAATGCTCTGTGTAATAGAAGTGATCCCAGCAGAGGAGGAATGCTCTGTGTATAAGAAGTGATCCCAGCAGAGGAGGAATGCGTGGTCAGTTATGGATCCACGTCAGATCCAACTCAAGTGGAGTGCATGGTCAGCAATGGAACCAACTCAGGTGGGGTGAGGGGTCCACGTTAAAACCAACTCTGGTGGAATGCGAAGTCCACGTCAGAACCAACTCAGGTGGAGTGCACGATCCACATCGGAACCATCTTAGGTGGAGTGCGGGGTCCATGTCAGAACCAACTCAGGTGAAGCGTGGGATCCATGTCAGAAACAATTCAGGTGGAAGCGTGGTCAGTGATGGAACCAACTCAGGTGGAGCGCAGGGTCCACGTCAGAACCAACTCAGGTGGAGTGCGGGGTCCACATCAGAACCAACTCAGGTGGAGCATGGGGTCGTCGGCAGAACCAACTCAGGTGGAGTGCAGAGTCAGCGATGGAACCAGCTCAGGTGGAGTGCAGGGTCCACGTCAGAACCAACTCAGGTGGAGTGCAGGGTCCACGTCAGAACCAACTCAGGTGGAGTGCAGGGTCCACGTCAGAAACAACTTAGGTGGAGCGTGGGGTCCTCGGCAGAACAAACTCGGGTGGAGTGCGGGGTCCACATCAGAACCAACTCTGGTGGAGTGCAGGATCCATATCAGAACAAACTCAGGTGGAATGGAGGTGCACGTCAGAAACAACTCAGGTGGAGTGCGGGTTCCACGTCAGAACCATCTCAGGTGGAGTGCGCGATCCACATCAGAACCATCTTAGGTGGAGTGTGGGTTCCATGTCAGAAACAACTCAGGTGGAGTGCATGGTCAGTGATGGAACCAACTCAGGTGGAGCACGGTGTCCTCAGCAGAACCAACTCAGGTGGAGTGCATGGTCAGTGATGGAACTGACCTCAGGTGACCTCAGGTGGAGTGCGGGGTCCACGTCAGAACCAACTCAGGTGGAGTGCGGGGTCCACGTCAGAACCAACTCAGGTGGACTGCGGGGTCCTAGGCAGAACCAACTCAAGTGGAGTACAGGGTCAGCGATGGAACCAACTCAGGTGGAGTGCGAGGTCCATGTCAGAACCAATTCAGCTGGAGTGCAGGATCCTTGTCGGAACCAACTCTGGTGGAATGCGCGATCCACATCAGAACCATCTTAGGTGGAGTGCAGGGTCCACGTCAGAACCAACTCGGGTGAAGCGTGGGATCCATGTCAGAACCAACTCAGGTAGAGCGTGGGGTCCTCGTCAGAACCATCTCAGGTGGAGTGCACGATCCACATCAGAACCAACTTAGCTGGAGTGCGGGGTCCACGTCGGAACCAACTCAGGTGGGGTAGGGGTTCACATCAGAACAAACTCAAATGGAGCGTGGGGTCCACGTTGGAAAAAGCTCAAGTGGAGTGCAGGGTCAGCAATGGTACCAACTCAGGTGCAGTGCAAGTTCCATGTCAGAACCAACTCAGGTGGTGCGCGGGGTCCTCATCAGAGCCATCTTAGGTGGAGTGCAAGATCCACATCAGAACCAACTTAGGTGGAGTACGGGGTCAGCGATGGAACAAACTCAGGTGGAGCGCATGGTCCACGTCAGAACCAACTCAGGTGGAACAGTGGGTCCTCGGCAGAACAAACTCAGGTGGAGTGCGGGGTCCACGTCAAAACCATCTCTGGTGGAGTGCAGGATCTGTGTCGGAACCAACTCTGGTGGAATGCGAGGTCCACGTCAGAACCAACTTAGGTGGAGTGCGAGTTCCACGTCAGAACCAACTCAGTTAGAGCGTGGTGTCCTTGTCAGAACCATCTCAGGTGGAGTGCGCGATCCACATCAGAACCATCTTAGGTGGAGTGCAGGGTCCACGTCAGAACCAACTCGGGTGAAGCGTGGGATCCATGTCAGAAACAACTCAGGTGGAGTGCATGGTCAGTGATGGAACCAACTTAGGTGGAGTGCGGGGTCCTCAACAGAACCAACTCAAGTGGAGTGCAGGCTCAGCGATGGAACCAACCCAGGTGGAGTGCGGGGTCCATGTCAGAACCAACTCAGCTGGAGTGCAGGATCCTTGTCGGAACCAAATCTGGTGGAATACGAGGTCCACGGCAGAACCAACTCAGGTGGAGTGTCGGGTCCACGTCAGAACCAACTCAGGTAGAGCATGGGGTCCTCGTCAGAACCATCTCAGGTGGAGTGCACGATCCACATCAGAACCAACTTAGGTGGAGTGCGGGGTCCTCGGCAGAACAAACTCAGGTGGAGTGCAGGGTCCACATCAGAACTGACTCAGGTGGAGTGCAGGGTCAGCAATGGAACAAAATCAGGTGGAGTGAGGGATCAACATTGGAGCTAACTCAGGTGGAGCGCACATTCAGCGATTGAACCAACTCAGGTGTAGTGCGGGGTCCACGTCAAAACCAACTCAGGTGGAGTGCAGGATCCGTGTAGGAACCAAGTCTGGTGGAATGCGGGGTCAACGTCAGAACCAACTCAGGTAGAGCGTGGGGTCCTCATCAGAACCATCTCAGGTGGAGTGTGCAATTCACATCGGAACCAACTTAGGTGGAGTGTGGGGTCCACGTCAGAACCAACACAGGACGAGTGCGGGGTCCTCGTCTGAACGATTTCAGGTGGAGTGTGCGATCCACATCGGAACCAACTCAGGTAGAGCGCGGGGTCCTTAGCAGAACCAACTCAAGTGGAATGCAGGGTCAGCGATGGAACCAACTCAGGTGGAGTGCGGGGTCCACGTCAAAACCAACTCTGGTGGAGTGCAAGATCCAAGTCAGAACCAACTCAGGTGGAGTGCGGGGTCCACGTCAGAACCAACTCAGGTGGAATGCGGGATCAATGTCAGAACCAACTCAGGTAGAGCGCGGGGTCCACATCAGAACAACCTCAGGTGGAGTGCGGGGTCAACGTCGGAACCAAATCAGGTTAATCGCAGGGTCCACATAAGAACCAACTCAGGTGGAGCGTGTGATCCATGTCAGAACCAACTCTGGTGGAGCGGTGGGTCCTCAGCAGAACAAACTCAGGTGGAGTGCGGGGTCCACATCAGAACCAACTCAGGTGGTGTGCGGGGTCCACATCAGAACCAACTCAGGTGGAGTGCGGGATCCACATCAGACCCAACTCAGGTGGAGCGCAGGGTCAGCAATGGAACCAACTCAGGTGGAGTGCGGGAACAGCATTGGAACCAACTCAGGTGGAGTGCGGGGTCCAAGTCAAAACAAACTCAGGTGGAGTGCGGGGTCCATGTCAGAACCAATTTACCTGGAGTGCAGATTCCGTATCAGAACCAACTCAGGTGGAGTGCAGGTTTCACGTCAGAACCAACTCAGGTAGAGCGCGGGGTCCTCGTCAGAACCATTTCAGGTGGAGTGCATGATCCTTGTCGGAACAAACTCTGGTAGAATGCGAGGTCCACGGCAGAACCAACTCAGGTGGAGTGTCGGGTCCACGTCAGAACCAACTCAGGTAGAGCGAGGGGTCCTTGTCAGAACCATCTCAGGTGGAGTGCACAATCCACATCAGAACCAACTTAGGTGGAGTGCGGGGTCCACGTCAGAACTAACACAGGTGGAGTGCAGGGTCCTCGTCGGTGCAAACTCGGGTGGAGCATGGGATCCATGTCAGAAAAAACTCAGGTGGAGTGCAGGAAAAACATTGGAACCAAATGGCCACAACCGACCCTGGAGGGAATCTATTCCACATTCTCACCACTCACTGTGAAGAAACCATTCTGTGTTTGGAGATTACATTTCTTTTCCTCCAGACGTAAAGAGCGCCCCCTTGTCCTCTGTGATGACCTCAGGGGGATTAACTACACCGAGTTCACTACATGAACCACTGATGTATTGTACATGGAGATCATATCCCCCCCTTATGTATTATACATGAGGATAATATCCCCCCCTTATGTATTATACATGGAGATCATATCCCCCCCTTATGTATTATACATGGAGATCATATCCCCCCCTTATGTATTATACATGGAGATCATATCCCCCCTTATGTATTATACATGGAGATCATATCCCCCCTTATGTATTATACATGGAGATCATATCCCCCCTTATGTATTATACATGGAGATCATATCCCCCCCTTATGTATTATACATGGAGATCATATCCCCCCCCTTATGTATTATACATGGAGATCATATCGCCCCCTTATGTATTATACATGGAGATCATATCCCCCCCTTATGTATTATACATGGAGATCATATCCCCCCTTATGTATTATACATGGAGATCATATCCCCCCCTTATGTATTATACATGGAGATCATATCCCCCCTTATGTATTATACATGGAGATCATATCCCCCCCTTATGTATTATACATGGAGATCATATCCCCCCTTATTTATTATACATGGAGATCTTTTCCTTCCCTTATGTATTATACATGGAGATCATATCCCCCCTTATTTATTATACATGGAGATCATATCCCCCCTTCTGTATTATACATGGAGATCAAATCCCCCCTTCTGTATTATACATGGAGATCATATGCCCCCCTTATGTATCATACATGGAGATCATATCCCCCTCTTATGTATCATACATGGAGATCATATCCCCCCTTATGTATCATACATGGAGATCATATCCCCCTTATGTATTATACATGGAGATCATATCCCCCCCTTATGTATTATACATAGAGATCATATCCCCCCCCTTATGTATTATACATGGAGATCATATCCCCCCCTTATGTATTATACATGGAGATCATATCTCCCCTTATGTATTATACATGGAGATCATATCCCCCTTATGTATTATACATGGAGATCATATCCCCCCCTTATGTATTATACATGGAGATCATATCCCCCTTATGTATTAAACATGGAGATCATATCCCCCCTTATGTATTATACATGGTGATCATATCCCCAGTATGTATTATACATGGAGATCATATCCCCCCTTATGTATTATACATGGTGATCATATCCCCCTTATGTATTATACATGGTGATCATATCCCCCCTTATGTTATATACATGGAGATCATATCCCCCTTATGTATTATACATGGAGATCATATCCCCCCTTATGTATTATACATGGAGATCATATCCCCCCCTTATGTATTATACATGGAGATCATATCCCCCTTATGTATTATACATGGAGATCATATCCCCCCTTATGTATTATACATGGAGATCATATCCCCCCTTATGTATCATACATGGATATCATATCCCCCTTATGTATTATACATGGAGATCATATCCCCCTTATGTATTAAACATGGAGATCATATCCCCCCTTATGTATTATACATGGTGATCATATCCCCCCTTATGTTATATACATGGAGATCATATCCCCCTTATGTATTATACATGGAGATCATATCCCCCCTTATGTATTATACATGGAGATCATATCCCCCCCTTATGTATTATACATGGAGATCATATCCCCCTTATGTATTATACATGGAGATCATATCCCCCCTTATGTATTATACATGGAGATCATATTCCCCCTTATGTATCATACATGGAGATCATATCCCCCCTTATGTATCATACATGGAGATCATATCCCCCCTTATGTATTATACATGGAGATCATATCCCCCTTATGTATTATACATGGAGATCATATCCCCCCCTTATGTATTATACATGGAGATCATATCCCCCTTATGTATTATACATGGTGATCATATCCCCCCTTATGTATTATACATGGAGATCATATCCCCCCTTATGTATTATACATGGAGATCATATCCCCCTTATGTATTATACATGGGGATCATATCCCCCCTTATGTATTATACATGGTGATCATATCCCCCTTATGTATTATACATGGAGATCATATCCCCCCTTATGTATTATACATGGAGATCATATCCCCCCCTTATGTATTATACATGGAGATCATATCCCCCTTATGTATTATACATGGAGATCATATCCCCCTTATGTATTATACATGGTGATCATATCCCCCCTTATGTTATATACATGGAGATCATATCCCCCTTATGTATTATACATGGAGATCATATCCCCCTTATGTATTATACATGGAGATCATATCCCCCTAATGTATTATACATGGAGATCATATTCCCCCTTATGTATTATACATGGTGATCATATCCCCCCTTATGTTATATACATGGAGATCATATCCCCCTTATGTATTATACATGGAGATCATATCCCCCTTATGTATTATACATGGAGATCATATCCCCCCATATGTATTATACATGGAGATCATATCCCCCCTTATGTTATATACATGGAGATCATATCCCCCTTATGTATTATACATGAAGATCATATCCCCCTTATGTATTACACATGGAGATCCTATCCCGCCTTATGTATTATACATGGTGATCATATCCCCCTTATGTATTATACATGGAGATCATATCCCCCCTTATGTATTATACATGGAGATCATATCCCCCCCTTATGTATTATACATGGAGATCATATCCCCCTTATGTATTATACATGGAGATCATATCCCCCTTATGTATTATACATGGTGATCATATCCCCCCTTATGTTATATACATGGAGATCATATCCCCCCTTATGTATTATACATGGAGATCATATCCCCCTTATGTATTATACATGGAGATCATATCCCCCATATGTATTATACATGGAGATCATATCCCCCTTATGTATTATACATGGAGATCATATCCCCCCTTATGTATTATACATGCAGATCATATCCCCCTTATGTATTATACATGGAGATCATATCCCCCCTTACGTATTATACATGGAGATCATATCCCCCCTTATGTATTATACATGGAGATCATATCCACCCTTATGTATTATACATGGAGATCATATCCCCCCTTATGTATTATACATGGAGATCATATCCCCCCTTATGTATTATACATGGAGATCATATCCACCCTTATGTATTATACATGGAGATCATATCTCCCCCTTATGTATTATACATGGTGATCATATCCCCCCTTATGTATTATACATGGAGATCATATCCACCCTTATGTATTATACATGGAGATCATATCCCCCCTTATGTATTATACATGAAGATCATATCCCCCCTTATGTATTATACATGGAGATCATATCCCCCTTATGTATTATACATGGAGATCATATCCCCCTTATGTATTATACATGGAGATCATATCCCCCTTATGTATTATACATGGAGCTCATGTCCCCCCTTATGTATTATACATGGAGATCATATCCCCCCTTATGTATTATACATGGAGATCATATCCCCCCTTATGTATTATACATGGTGATCATATCCCCCCTCATGTATTATACATGGAGATCATATCCCTCTTATGTAATATACATGGTGATCATATCCCCCCTTATGTATTATACATGGAGATCATATCCCCCTTATGTATTATACATGGTGATCATATCCCCCTTATGTATTATACATGGAGATCATATCCCCTTATGTATTATACATGGAGATCATATCCCCCTTATGTATTATACATGGAGCTCATGTCCCCCTTTATGTATTATACATGGAGATCATATCCCCCCTTATGTATTATACATGGTGATCATATCCCCCCCTTATGTATTATACATAGAGATCATATCCCCCCTTATGTATTATACATGGAGATCATATCCCCCTTATGTATTATACATGGAGCTCATGTCCCCCCTTATGTATTATACATGGAGATCATATCCCCCTTATGTATTATACATGGAGATCATATCCCCCTTATGTATTATACATGGAGCTCATGTCCCCCCTTATGTATTATACATGGAGATCATATCCCCCCCTTATGTATTATACATGGAGATCATATCCCCCCTTATGTATTATACATGGTGATCATATCCCCCCTCATGTATTATACATGGAGATCATATCCCTCTTATGTAATATACATGGTGATCATATCCTCCCTTATGTATTATACATGGTGATCATATCCCCCTTATGTATTATACATGGAGATCATATCCCCCCTTATGTATTATACATGGAGATCATATCCCCCTTATGTATTATACATGGAGATCATATCCCCCTTATGTATTATACATGGAGCTCATGTCCCCCTTTATGTATTATACATGGAGATCATATCCCCCCTTATGTATTATACATGGTGATCATATCCCCCCTTATGTATTATACATAGAGATCATATCCCCCCTTATGTATTATACATGGAGATCATATCCCCCCCTTATGTATTATACATGGAGATCATATCCCCCCTTATGTATTATACATGGAGATCATATCCTCCCTTATGTATTATACATGGAGATCATATCCACCCTTATGTATTATACATGGAGATCATATCCCCCCTTATGTATTATACATGAAGATCATATCCCCCCTTATGTATTATACATGGAGATCATATCCCCCCTTATGTATTATACATGGAGATCATATCCCCCTTATGTATTATACATGGAGCTCATGTCCCCCCTTATGTATTATACATGGAGATCATATCCCCCCCTTATGTATTATACATGGAGATCATATCCCCCCTTATGTATTATACATGGAGATCATATCCTCCCTTATGTATTATACATGGAGATCATATCCCCCTTATGTATTAAACATGGAGCTCATGTCCCCCCTTATGTATTATACATGGAGATCATATCCCCCCCTTATGTATTATACATGGAGATCATATCCCCCCCCTTATGTATTATACATGGTGATCATATCCCCCCTCATGTGTTATACATGGAGATCATATCCCTCTTATGTATTATACATGGAGATTATATCCCCCCCTTATGTATTATACATGGAGATCATATCCCCCCTTATGTATTATACATGGAGATCATATCCCCCCTTATGTATTATACATGGAGATCATATCCCCCTTATGTATTATACATGGAGCTCATGTCCCCCCTTATGTATTATACATGGAGATCATATCCCCCCCTTATGTATTATACATGGAGATCATATCCCCCTTATGTATTATACATGGAGATCATATCCCCCTTATGTATTATACATGGAGATCATATCCCCCCCCTTATGTATTATACATGGAGATCATATCCCCCCCCTTATGTATTATACATGGAGATCATATCTCCCCCTTATGTATTATACATGGAGATCATATCCCCCCCCTTATGTATTTTACATGGAGATCATATCCCCCTTATGTATTATACATGGAGATCATATCCACCCCTTATGTATTATACATGGAGATCATATCCCCCCTTACGTATTATACATGGAGGTCATATCCCCCCCTTATGTATTATACATGGAGATCATATCCCCCTTATGTATTATACATGGAGATCATATCCCCCCTTATGTATTATACATGGAGATCATATCCTCCCCTTATGTATTATACATGGAGATCATATCCCCCCCTTATTTTTTTATACATGGAGATCATATCCCCCCTTACGTATTATACATGGAGATCATATCCCCCCCTTATGTATTATACATGGAGATCATATCCCCCCTTACGTATTATACATGGAGATCATATCCCCCCCTTATGTATTATACATGGTGATCATATCCCCCCTTATGTATTATACATGGAGATCATATCCCCCCCTTATGTATTATACATGGAGATCATATCCCCCTTATGTATTATACATGGAGATCATATCCCCCTTATGTATTATACATGGAGATCATATCCCCCCTTATGTATTATACATGGAGATCATATCCCCCCTTATGTATTATACATGGAGATCATATCCCCCCTTATGTATTATACATGGTGATCATATCCCCCTTATGTATTATACATGGAGATCATATCCTCCTTATGTATTATACATGGAGATCATATCCCCCCTTATGTATAATACATGGAGATCATATCCCCCTTATGTATTATACATGGAGCTCATGTCCCCCCTTATGTATTATACATGGAGATCATATCCCCCCTTATGTATTATACATGGAGATCATATCCCCCCTTATGTATTATACATGGTGATCATATCCCCCCTTATGTATTATACATGGTGATCATATCCCCCCTTATGTATTATACATGGAGATCATATCCCCCTTATGTATTATACATGGAGATCATATCCCCCTTATGTATTATACATGGTGATCATATCCCCTTATGTATTATACATGGAGATCATATCCCCCTTATGTATTATACATGGAGCTCATGTCCCCCTTTATGTATTATACATGGAGATCATATCCCCCCTTATGTATTATACATGGTGATCATATCCCCCCCTTATGTATTATACATAGAGATCATATCCCCCCTTATGTATTATACATGGTGATCATATCCCCCTTATGTATTATACATGGAGATCATATCCCCCCCTTATGTATTATACATGAAGATCATATCCCCCCTTATGTATTATACATGGAGATCATATCCCCCCTTATGTATTATACATGGAGATCATATCCCCCTTATGTATTATACATGGAGCTCATGTCCCCCCTTATGTATTATACATGGAGATCATATCCCCCCCTTATGTATTATACATGGAGATCATATCCCCCCTTATGTATTATACATGGAGATCATATCCTCCCTTATGTATTATACATGGAGATCATATCCCCCTTATGTATTAAACATGGAGCTCATGTCCCCCCTTATGTATTATACATGGAGATCATATCCCCCCCTTATGTATTATACATGGAGATCATATCCCCCCCCCTTATGTATTATACATGGTGATCATATCCCCCCTCATGTGTTATACATGGAGATCATATCCCTCTTATGTATTATACATGGAGATTATATCCCCCCCTTATGTATTATACATGGAGATCATATCCCCCCTTATGTATTATACATGGAGATCATATCCCCCCTTATGTATTATACATGGAGATCATATCCCCCTTATGTATTATACATGGAGCTCATGTCCCCCCTTATGTATTATACATGGAGATCATATCCCCCCCTTATGTATTATACATGGAGATCATATCCCCCTTATGTATTATACATGGAGATCATATCCCCCTTATGTATTATACATGGAGATCATATCCCCCCCCTTATGTATTATACATGGAGATCATATCCCCCCCCTTATGTATTATACATGGAGATCATATCTCCCCCTTATGTATTATACATGGAGATCATATCCCCCCCCTTATGTATTTTACATGGAGATCATATCCCCCTTATGTATTATACATGGAGATCATATCCACCCCTTATGTATTATACATGGAGATCATATCCCCCCTTACGTATTATACATGGAGGTCATATCCCCCCCTTATGTATTATACATGGAGATCATATCCCCCTTATGTATTATACATGGAGATCATATCCCCCCTTATGTATTATACATGGAGATCATATCCTCCCCTTATGTATTATACATGGAGATCATATCCCCCCCTTATTTTTTTATACATGGAGATCATATCCCCCCTTACGTATTATACATGGAGATCATATCCCCCCCTTATGTATTATACATGGAGATCATATCCCCCCTTACGTATTATACATGGAGATCATATCCCCCCCTTATGTATTATACATGGTGATCATATCCCCCTTTATGTATTATACATGGAGATCATATCCCCCCCTTATGTATTATACATGGAGATCATATCCCCCTTATGTATTATACATGGAGATCATATCCCCCTTATGTATTATACATGGAGATCATATCCCCCCTTATGTATTATACATGGAGATCATATCCCCCCTTATGTATTATACATGGAGATCATATCCCCCCTTATGTATTATACATGGTGATCATATCCCCCTTATGTATTATACATGGAGATCATATCCTCCTTATGTATTATACATGGAGATCATATCCCCCCTTATGTATAATACATGGAGATCATATCCCCCTTATGTATTATACATGGAGCTCATGTCCCCCCTTATGTATTATACATGGAGATCATATCCCCCCTTATGTATTATACATGGAGATCATATCCCCCCTTATGTATTATACATGGTGATCATATCCCCCCTCATGTATTATACATGGTGATCATATCCCCCCTTATGTATTATACATGGAGATCATATCCCCCTTATGTATTATACATGGAGATCATATCCCCCTTATGTATTATACATGGTGATCATATCCCCTTATGTATTATACATGGAGATCATATCCCCCTTATGTATTATACATGGAGCTCATGTCCCCCTTTATGTATTATACATGGAGATCATATCCCCCCTTATGTATTATACATGGTGATCATATCCCCCCCTTATGTATTATACATAGAGATCATATCCCCCCTTATGTATTATACATGGTGATCATATCCCCCTTATGTATTATACATGGAGATCATATCCTCCTTATGTATTATACATGGAGATCATATCCCCCCTTATGTATTATACATGGAGATCATATCCCCCCTTTTGTATTATACATGGAGATCATATCCCCCCTTACGTATTATACATGGAGATCATATCCCCCCTTATGTATTATACATGGTGATCATATCCCCCTTATGTATTATACATGGAGATCATATCCCCCCTTATGTATTATACATGGAGATCATATCCCCCTTATGTATTATACATGGAGATCATGTCCCCCTTATGTATTATACATGGAGCTCATGTCCCCCTTTATGTATTATACATGGAGATCATATCCCCCCTTATGTATTATACATGGTGATCATATCCCCCCCTTATGTATTATACATAGAGATCATATCCCCCCTTATGTATTATACATGGAGATCATATCCCCCTTATGTATTATACATGGAGCTCATGTCCCCCCTTATGTATTATACATGGAGATCATATCCCCCCTTATGTATTATACATGGAGATCATATCCCCCCTTATGTATTATACATGGTGATCATATCCCCCCTCATGTATTATACATGGAGATCATATCCCCCTTATGTATTATACATGGAGATCATATCCCCCTTATGTATTATACATGGTGATCATATCCCCCTTATGTATTATACATGGAGATCATATCCCCCCTTATGTATTATACATGGAGATCATATCCCCTTATGTATTATACATGGAGATCATATCCCCCTTATGTATTATACATGGAGCTCATGTCCCCCTTTATGTATTATACATGGAGATCATATCCCCCCTTATGTATTATACATGGTGATCATATCCCCCCCTTATGTATTATACATGGAGATCATATCCCCCCTTATGTATTATACATGGAGATCATATCCCCCTTATGTATTATACATGGAGCTCATGTCCCCTCTTATGTATTATACATGGAGATCATATCCCCCTTATGTATTATACATGGAGATCATATCCCCCTTATGTATTATACATGGAGCTCATGTCCCCCCTTATGTATTATACATGGAGATCATATCCCCCCCTTATGTATTATACATGGAGATCATATCCCCCCTTATGTATTATACATGGTGATCATATCCCCCCCTTATGTATTATACATGGAGATCATATCCCTCTTATGTAATATACATGGTGATCATATCCTCCCTTATGTATTATACATGGAGATCATATCCCCCTTATGTATTATACATGGTGATCATATCCCCCTTATGTATTATACATGGAGATCATATCCCCCCTTATGTATTATACATGGAGATCATATCCCCCTTATGTATTATACATGGAGCTCATGTCCCCCTTTATGTATTATACATGGAGATCATATCCCCCCTTATGTATTATACATGGAGATCATATCCCCCCTTATGTATTATACATAGAGATCATATCCCCCCTTATGTATTATACATGGAGATCATATCCCCCTTATGTATTATACATGGAGCTCATGTCCCCCCTTATGTATTATACATGGAGATCATATCCCCCCCTTATGTATTATACATGGAGATCATATCCCCCCTTATGTATTATACATGGAGATCATATCCTCCCTTATGTATTATACATGGAGATCATATCCACCCCCCTTATGTATTATACATGGAGATCATATCCCCCCTTATGTATTATACATGGAGATCATATCCCCCTTATGTATTATACATGGAGATCATATCCCCCCTTATGTATTATACATGAAGATCATATCCCCCCTTATGTATTATACATGGAGATCATATCCCCCCTTATGTATTATACATGGAGATCATATCCCCCCTTATGTATTATACATGGAGATCATATCCCCCTTATGTATTATACATGGAGCTCATGTCCCCCCTTATGTATTATACATGGAGATCATATCCCCCCCTTATGTATTATACATGGAGATCATATCCCCCTTATGTATTATACATGGTGATCATATCCCCCCTCATGTATTATACATGGAGATCATATCCCTCTTATGTAATATACATGGTGATCATATCCCCCCTTATGTATTATACATGGAGATCATATCCCCCTTATGTATTATACATGCTGATCATATCCCCCTTATGTATTATACATGGAGATCATATCCCCCCTTATGTATTATACATGGAGATCATATCCCCCTTATGTATTATACATGGAGATCATATCCCCCTTATGTATTATACATGGAGCTCATGTCCCCCTTTATGTATTATACATGGAGATCATATCCCCCCTTATGTATTATACATGGTGATCATATCTCCCCTTATGTATTATACATGGAGATCATATCCCCCCTTATGTATTATACATGGAGCTCATGTCCCCCTTTATGTATTATACATGGAGATCATATCCCCCCTTATGTATTATACATGGTGATCATATCTCCCCTTATGTATTATACATGGAGATCATATCCCCCTTATGTATTATACATGGTGATCATATCTCCCCTTATGTATTATACATGGAGATCATATCCCCCCTTATGTATTATACATGGAGATCATATCCCCCCTTATGTATTATACATGGAGATCATATCCCCCCCTTATGTATTATACATGGAGATCATATCCCCCCTTATGTATTATACATGGAGATCATATCCCCCCCTTATGTATTATACACAGAGATCATATCCCCCCTTATGTATTATACATGGAGATCATATCCCCTTATGTATTATACATGGAGCTCATGTCCCCCCTTATGTATTATACATGGAGATCATATCCCCCCCTTATGTATTATACATGGAGATCATATCCCCCCTTATGTATTATACATGGAGATCATATCCTCCCTTATGTATTATACATGGAGATCATATCCCCCCTTATGTATTATACATGGAGACCATATCCCCCCTTATGTATTATACATGGAGATCATATCCCCCCCTTATGTATTATACATGGTGATCATATCCCCCCTCATGTGTTATACATGGAGATCATATCCCTCTTATGTATTATACATGGAGATTATATCCCCCCCTTATGTATTATACATGGAGATCATATCCCCCCTTATGTATTATACATGGAGATCATATCCCCCCTTATGTATTATACTTGGAGATCATATCCCCCTTATGTATTATACATGGAGCTCATGTCCCCCCTTATGTATTATACATGGAGATCATATCCCCCTTATGTATTATACATGGAGATCATATCCCCCTTATGTATTATACATGGAGATCATATCCCCCCCCTTATGTATTATACATGGAGATCATATCCCCCCCCCCCTTATGTATTATACATGGAGATCATATCTCCCCCTTATGTATTATACATGGAGATCATATCCCCCCCTTATGTATTTTACATGGAGATCATATCCCCCCTTATGTATTATACATGGAGATCATATACCCCCCTTATGTATTATACATGGAGATCATATCCCCCCTTACGTATTATACATGGAGGTCATATCCCCCCCTTATGTATTATACATGGAGATCATATCCCCCTTATGTATTATACATGGAGATCCTATCCCCCCTTATGTATTATACATGGAGATCATATCCTCCCCTTATGTATTATACATGGAGATTATATCCCCCCCTTATTTTTTTATACATGGAGATCATATCCCCCCTTATGTATTATACATGGAGATCATATCCCCCCCTTATGTATTATACACAGAGATCATATCCCCCCTTATGTATTATACATGGAGATCATATCCCCCTTATGTATTATACATGGAGCTCATGTCCCCCCTTATGTATTATACATGGAGATCATATCCCCCCCTTATGTATTATACATGGAGATCATATCCCCCCTTATGTATTATACATGGAGATCATATCCTCCCTTATGTATTATACATGGAGATCATATCCCCCCTTATGTATTATACATGGAGACCATATCCCCCCTTATGTATTATACATGGAGATCATATCCCCCCCTTATGTATTATACATGGTGATCATATCCCCCCTCATGTGTTATACATGGAGATCATATCCCTCTTATGTATTATACATGGAGATTATATCCCCCCCTTATGTATTATACATGGAGATCATATCCCCCCTTATGTATTATACATGGAGATCATATCCCCCCTTATGTATTATACTTGGAGATCATATCCCCCTTATGTATTATACATGGAGCTCATGTCCCCCCTTATGTATTATACATGGAGATCATATCCCCCTTATGTATTATACATGGAGATCATATCCCCCTTATGTATTATACATGGAGATCATATCCCCCCCCTTATGTATTATACATGGAGATCATATCCCCCCCCCCTTATGTATTATACATGGAGATCATATCTCCCCCTTATGTATTATACATGGAGATCATATCCCCCCCTTATGTATTTTACATGGAGATCATATCCCCCCTTATGTATTATACATGGAGATCATATACCCCCCTTATGTATTATACATGGAGATCATATCCCCCCTTACGTATTATACATGGAGGTCATATCCCCCCCTTATGTATTATACATGGAGATCATATCCCCCTTATGTATTATACATGGAGATCCTATCCCCCCTTATGTATTATACATGGAGATCATATCCTCCCCTTATGTATTATACATGGAGATTATATCCCCCCCTTATTTTTTTATACATGGAGATCATATCCCCCCTTACGTATTATACATGGAGATCATATCCCCCCCTTGTGTATTATACATGGAGATCATATCCCCCCTTACGTATTATACATGGAGATCATATCCCCCCCTTATGTATTATACATGGTGATCATATCCCCCCTTATGTATTATACATGGAGATCATATCCCCCTTATGTATTATACATGGAGATCATATCCCCCCTTATGTATTATACATGGTGATCATATCCCCCTTATGTATTATACATGGAGATCATATCCTCCTTATGTATTATACATGGAGATCATATCCCCCCCTTATGTATTATACATGGTGATCATATCCCCCCTTATGTATTATACATGGAGATCATATCCCCCCTTATGTATTATACATGGTGATCATACCCCCCCTTATGTATTATACATGGTGATCATATCCCCCTTATGTATTATACATGGAGATCATATCCCCCCTTATGTATTATACATGGAGATCATATCCCCCCCCCTTATGTATTATACATGGAGATCATATCCCCCTTATGTATTATACATGGAGATCATATCCCCCCTTATGTATTATACATGGTGATCATATCCCCCCTTATGTATTATACATGGAGATCATATCCCCCCTTATGTATTATACATGGTGATCATATCCCCCTTATGTATTATACATGGAGATCATATCCCCCTTATGTATTATACATGGAGATCATATCCCCCTTATGTATTATACATGGAGATCATATCCCCCCTTATGTATTATACATGGAGATCATATCCCCACTTATGTATTATACATGGTGATCATAGTGATGTATACCACATCCATAGCCACCCCTCTGTTCAAGTGTATCACGTCCATCTTTTGTCTTTCATGAATTCATGCTGTCTGCTTTCGATTTCTAGTCTGTTTCCTGTTTGGTGTCTCCAGTTTATTTCTTTTCTGTTTCCTGTTGGGTGCCTCCTGTGGATTTCTAGTCTGTTTCCTGTTTGGTGTCTCCAGTGGATTTCTAGTCTTTTTCCTTTTTGGTGTCTCCAGTGGATTTCTAGTCTTTTTCCTGTTTGGTGTCTCCAGTGGATTTCAGGTCTTTTTCCTGTTTGGTGTCTGTATTTGATTTCTAGTCTTTTTCCTGTTTGGTGTCTCCAGTTTATTTCTTGTCTGTTTCCTGTTGGGTGTCTCCAGTATATTTCTAGTCTGTTTCCTGTTGGGTGTCTCCAGTGGATTTTTAGTCTTTTTCCCGTACGATGTCTCCAGTGGATTTCTGGTCTTTTTCCTGTTGGGTGTCTCCAGTGGATTTCTAGTCTGTTTCCTGTTTGGTGTCTCCAGTGGATTTCTAGTCTTTTTCCTGTTGGGTGTCTTCAGTGGATTTCTAGTCTTTTTCCTGTTCGGTGTCTCCAGTGGATTTCTAGTCTGTTTCCTGTTCGGTGTCTCCAGTGGATTTCTAGTCTGTTTCCTGTTCGGTGTCTCCAGTGGATTTCTAGTCTTTTTCTTTTCTGCGTCTCCAGTGGATTTCTAGTCTTTTTCCTGTTGGGTGTCTCCAGTGGAATTCTAGTCTTTTTCCTGTTCGGTGTCTCCAGTGGATTTCTAGTCTGTTTCCTGTTCGGTGTCTCCAGTGGATTTCTAGTCTTTTTCTTTTCTGCATCTCCAGTGGATTTCTAGTCTTTTTCCTGTTGGGTGTCTCCAGTAAATTTCTAGTCTTTTTCCTGTTTGGTGTCTCCAGTGGATTTCTAGTCTTTTTCCTGTTCGGTGTCTCCAGTGTATTTCTAGTCTTCTTCTTTTCTGCGTCTCCAATGTATTTCTAGTCTTTTTCCTGTTTGGTGTCTCCAGTAAATTTCTAGTCTTTTTCCTGTTTGGTGTCTCCAGTAAATTTCTAGTCTTTTTCCTGTTCTGTGTCTCCAGTGGATTTCTAGTCTGTTTGGCTGAGGTATGGGATAAAGAAGGGATTCTGACTGGAGGGGAGGCAAGGAAGAGGATATGGGTTTTGAAGAGCTATTTGGGTGGGAAAGGTATGGGGTATAGAATGGGTTTTGACTGGAGGGGAGGTATGGGCTAGGGAGGAGTATTTATTTAGGATACGTATGGGGTGTGAAAGGTGTATTGGGGTGTATGTGTGTGTGTGTGGGGGGGGTATGGGGTATGGAACAGGTATTGGTAAGGGAAATGTATGGGATATAGAAGTAGTGTTGGCTGAAGGGGAGGTATGGTGCAGGTATGGGGTATTGAAGGGCTGTTGGTGTGGGAAACGTATGTGGTATAGAGGGAGTATTGGTTGGAGGTGAGGTATTGAAGGGGTGTTGGTTGGAGGGGAGGTTTAGTGGAGGTATGGGGGATAGAGGGTGTATTGCTTTTATAGAGGTATGGGGTATTAAAGAGGTGTTGGTTGGAGGAGAAAGATAGAAGGGTGTTGAATGGAGAAGAGGTATGGAGTATAGAAGAGGTACTGGTGTTGGAAATGTATGGGGTATCGAAGGAGTATTGGTTGGATGTGAGGTATTGAAGGGGTGTTGGTTTTGCTGAGGTATGGGTTATAAAAAGGGCATGGACTGAAGGGGTGGTATGGAAGGAATATTGAATGAAGGGGACATATGGGGCATAAAAAGATGTGTTGGGTGGAGGGGTGGTATGATATAAGGATTTTGGCTGGAGGGAGGTATTGAAAAGGTATTGGCTATGGTGAGGTATGGAAGGGGTTTGGTTGGAGGAGAGTATGGAGAAGGTGTGGGGTATGGAAGGGATATTGGTTTGGGTGGAAGGTATGGAAGAGGTGCTGGTTGTAGAGGAGGTATGGAGTGTGAAAAGGATATTGGTCTAGGGGGGTATAAAAGGGGTTTTGGTTTAGGGGAGATGGTAAGATCCATGGGCAGGGCCGCCTATTCCTTCTGTACTGAAATGTATTGTTATTGTACTGTCTCTCTTATATTGTGAAGTGCTGAGCAAACTATTGGCGTTTTATAAATCCTGTATAATAATAATAATAGGGGAGAGGTTTGGGGCATAGCAGGAGTATTGGTTAAAGGGGGGTATAGAAGGAATGTTTGTCGGGGGGTGATAAGGTGTGTGAAAGGGGTGTTGGGTGGAAGGGAGATAGGGAAGAGATATAGGGTATGGGAGAGGTATTGGTTGGAGTTGAGGTATGGGGTATGGAAAAAGTATTGGTTGTGATAAAGTAAGAGGTATGAAAGGTGTGCTGGCAGGATGGGTGGTGTGGATGAGGTATAGAAAGAGTTTATGTTTTAGGGAGGTAAGGGGTAAAGAATTGGTGTTAGTTGGAAGAGGAGTATGGAGTAGGTATGGAAAGGGTATTGGTTGAAGGGGAGGTAAGGGATTTAGAAAAGGTATTGTTTAGAGGGTATATGGGGTATAGAATAGGTGTTGGTTGAATGGCAGGTATGGAGAAGGTATTGGGTATTGATTTTGGGGAAGGTATGGGGTATGGAAGCTGTATTGGTTTGGAGGAGGCAGGGGGTATAGAAGGGGTGTGGATATTTGGGAAAGGTATAGAGTGTGGAAGGTGTATTGGTGTGGAGGTATGGATGGAGTATTGGTTGGAGGTGTGGTATGGAGGAGGTATGGGATATAGAAGGAGTTTTGGTTGGAGGAGAAGTAAAGAAGGGGTGTTGTGTGGATTGGAGGTTTTGTGATGGTATGGAGTATAAAAGAGTTATTGGTCGGAGGGGAGGTATGGGGTATGGAAAGGGTATTGGTTTGGGGAGATATGGGCTATGGAAGGGGTATTAGTTTGAGAGAGGTATGCGGTAAGGAAGTGTATTGGTTGGAGGGAGGTATGTGGCATTGGTTTGGGGAGGTATGGTGTATGGGAGGGGTATAGGTTTTGGGGAGGTATGGGGTATAGAGTATGGAATGGGTATTGGTAGCAAAAGATGTATGGAGGAGGTATGAGTTATGGAAGGAGCATTGCTTTGGGGGAAGTCTGGGGTATAGAAGGAATGCTGTGTGGAGGGAGGAAAATGGTGATGGTATGGGGTATGGAAAGGATATTGGTTTGGGGAGGTATTCAGTAGGAAAGGGGTTTGGTGATGTATGGGGTATGGAAGGGGTGTTGGATGAAGGGGAAGTATAAAGTTTGGAAGAGGTATTAGTTTGAAGGTTGGTTAGGGGTATAAATGGGGTGTTGGTTGGTGAGGCAATATGAAGACGAGAAGAGTTATGGACATGGTGTTGGTTGCAGGAGAGGTATGAGGTATGAAGAGGGTGTTGGATGGATGGAAGGTATGGAGGAGGTTTGGGATATGGAAGGAGTATTGGTTGGAAGGTGTGGAGGAAGTATGAGGAATGGAAGAGGTGTTGGTTGGAGGAGGTATCAGATATGGAAAGGGGTTTTGGTTTAGGAAGGTGTCTGGTATGGAAGGGGTATTGGTTTTGGGGAGGTATGAGATAAGGAGATGTGTTGAGTATGGAAGGGGTATTGATTTTCAAGAGGTATGGGCTATAGAATGGTACTGGAGGAGAGGAATGGAAGAGGTGTTGGTTGGAGGAGGTATCAGATATGGAAAGGGGTTTTGGTTTAGGAAGGTGTCTGGTATGGAAGGGGTATTGGTTTTGGGGAGGTATGAGATAAGGAGATGTGTTGAGTATGGAAGGGGTATTGATTTTCAAGAGGTATGGGCTATAGAATGGTACTGGAGGAGAGGAATGGAAGAGGTGTTGGTTGGAGGAGGTATCAGATATGGAAAGGGGTTTTGGTTTAGGAAGGTGTCTGGTATGGAAGGGGTATTGGTTTTGGGGAGGTATGAGATAAGGAGATGTGTTGAGTATGGAAGGGGTATTGATTTTCAGGAGGTATGGGCTATAGAATGGTACTGGAGGAGAGGAATGGAAGGAGTGTTGGTTGGAGGATAGTTGTATAGATGTGGTGTTATCTGGAGCTGCGGCATGGAATATGGAAGAGGTACTGTATAGGGGTGAAATAGGGTAATGAAGGGGTTTAGGTTTGGGAAAAAGGTAATGGGGTATGTCACAGATTTTGGTTTGGGGCAGGTATGGGGTATGGTAGGGGTATTGGTTTAGGGAGGTATGGGATAGGGAGAGGTGTTGAGTATGGAAGGGGTTCTGGTTGGGGCTAAAAGGGTATTGGAGGGAGTGTTGGTTGGAGGATAGTTATGGAGTATAGATGTGGTGTTGGTAGGAGGTGTGAAGTATGGAGTATGGAAGAGGTATAGGTTTTAGAGGAGGTATAGGGTTTTGGGCGGGTAAAGGGTATGGAAGAGGTGCTGGTTGGAAGGGATGTGTGGAAGGGGTGCTGGTCGGAAGGGATGTGTGAAAGGGGTGCTGGGTGAAAGGGATGTGTGGAAGGGGTGCTGGGTGGAAGGGATGTGTGGAAGGGGTACTGGTTGGAAGGGATGTGTGAAAGGGGTGCTGGGTGAAAGGGATGTGTGGAAGGGGTGCTGGGTGGAAGGGATGTGTGAAAGGGGTGCTGGGTGAAAGGGATGTGTGGAAGGGGTGCTGGTTGGAAGGGATGTGTGGAAGGGGTGCTGGTTGGAAGGGATGTGTGGAAGGGGAGCTGGTTGGAAGGGATGTGTGGAAGGGGTGCTGGGTGAACGGGATGTGTGGAAGGGGTGCTGGGTGGAAGGGATGTGTGAAAGGGGTGCTGGGTGAAAGGGATGTGTGGAAGGGGTGCTGGGTGGAAGGGATGTGTGGAAGGGGTGCTGGGTGAACGGGATGTGTGGAAGGGGTGCTGGTCGGAAGGGATGTGTGGAAGGGGTGCTGGGTGGAAGGGATGTGTGGAAGGGGTGCTGGTCGGAAGGGAGGTGTGGAAGGGGTGCTGGTCGGAAGGGAGGTGTGGAAGGGGTGCTGGTCGGAAGGGAGGTGTGGAAGGGGTGCTGGTCGGAAGGGATGTGTGGAAGGGGAGCTGGGTGGAAGGGATGTGTGGAAGGAATGCTGGTTGGAAGGGATGTGTGGAAGGGGTGCTGGTCGGAAGGGATGTGTGGAAGGGGTGCTGGGTGGAAGGGATGTGTGGAAGGGGAGCTGGTCGGAAGGGAAGTGTGGAAGGGGAGCTAGGTGGAAGGGATGTGTGGAAGGAATGATGGTTGGAAGGGAGGTGTGGAAGGGGTGCTGGTCGGAAGGGATGTGTGGAAGGGGTGCTGGGTGGAAGGGATGTGTGGAAGGGGAGCTGGTCGGAAGGGAAGTGTGGAAGGGGAGCTGGGTGGAAGGGATGTGTGGAAGGAATGATGGTCGGAAGGGATGTGTGGAAGGGGTGCTGGTCGGAAGGGATGTGTGGAAGGGGTGCTGGGTGGAAGGGATGTGTGGAAGGGGAGCTGGGTGGAAGGGATGTGTGGAAGGGGAGCTGGGTGGAAGGGATGTGTGGAAGGAATGCTGGTCGGAAGGGAGGTGTGGAAGGAATGCTGGTCGGAAGGGAAGTGTGGAAGGGGAGCTGGGTGGAAGGGATGTGTGGAAGGAATGCTGGTCGGAAGGGAGGTGTGGAAGGGGTGCTGGTTGGAAGGGATGTGTGGAAGGGGTGCTGGTCGGAAGGGATGTGTGGAAGGGGTGCTGGTTGGAAGGGATGTGTGGAAGGGGTGCTGGTCGGAAGGGATGTGTGGAAGGGGTGCTGGGTGGAAGGGATGTGTGGAAGGGGTGCTGGTCGGAAGGGATGTGTGGAAGGGGTGCTGGGTGGAAGGGATGTGTGGAAGGGGAGCTGGGTGGAAGGGATGTGTGGAAGGGGTGCTGGGTGGAAGGGATGTGTGGAAGGGGTGCTGGTCGGAAGGGAGGTGTGGAAGGGGTGCTGGTCGGAAGGGAGGTGTGGAAGGAATGCTGGTCAGAAGGGATGTGTGGAAGGAATGCTGGTCGGAAGGGATGTGTGGAAGGGGTGCTGGGTGGAAGGGATGTGTGGAAGGGCAGCTGGGTAGAAGGGATGTGTGGAAGGAATGCTGGTCGGAAGGGAGGTGTGGAAGGGGTGCTGGTCGGAAGGGAGGTGTGGAAGGTTGGAAGGAGGTATGTGGCATTGGTTTGGGGAGGTATGGTGTATGGGAGGGGTATAGGTTTTGGGGAGGTATGGGGTATAGTGTATGGAATGGGTATTGGTAGCAAAAGATGTATGGAGGAGGTATGAGTTATGGAAGGAGCATTGCTTTTGGGGAAGTCTGGGGTATAGAAGGGATGCTGTGTGGAGGGAGGAAAATGGTGATGGTATGGGGTATGGAAAGGATATTGGTTTGGGGAGGTATTCAGTAGGAAAGGGGTTTGGTGATGTATGGGGTATGGAAGGGGTGTTGGATGAAGGGGAAGTATAAAGTTTGGAAGAGGTATTAGTTTGAAGGTTGGTTAGGGGTATAAATGGGGTGTTGGTTGGTGAGGCAATATGAAGACGAGAAGAGTTATGGACATGGTGTTGGTTGCAGGAGAGGTATGAGGTATGAAGAGGGTGTTGGATGGATGGAAGGTATGGAGGAGGTTTGGGATATGGAAGGAGTATTGGTTGGAAGGTGTGGAAGGGGGTGCTGGTCGGAAGGGAAGTGTGGAAGGGGAGCTGGGTGGAAGGGATGTGTGGAAGGAATGCTGGTCGGAAGGGAGGTGTGGAAGGGGTGCTGGTTGGAAGGGATGTGTGGAAGGGGTGCTGGTCGGAAGGGATGTGTGGAAGGGGTGCTGGGTGGAAGGGATGTGTGGAAGGGGAGCTGGGTGGAAGGGATGTGTGGAAGGGGAGCTGGGTGGAAGGGATGTGTGGAAGGGGTGCTGGGTGGAAGGGATGTGTGGAAGGGGTGCTGGTCGGAAGGGATGTGTGGAAGGGGTGCTGGGTGGAAGGGATGTGTGGAAGGGGTGCTGGTCAGAAGGGAGGTGTGGAAGGGGTGCTGGTCGGAAGGGAGGTGTGGAAGGGGTGCTGGTCGGAAGGGAGGTGTGGAAGGAATGCTGGTCGGAAGGGATGTGTGGAAGGGGTGCTGGTCGGAAGGGATGTGTGGAAGGGGTGCTGGTCGGAAGGGATGTGTGGAAGGAATGCTGGTCGGAAGGGATGTGTGGAAGGGGTGCTGGGTGGAAGGGATGTGTGGAAGGAATGCTGGTCGGAAGGGAGGTGTGGAAGGGGAGCTGGGTGGAAGGGATGTGTGGAAGGGGTGCTGGGTGGAAGGGATGTGTGGAAGGGGTGCTGGTCGGAAGGGATGTGTGGAAGGGGTGCTGGTCGGAAGGGATGTGTGGAAGAGGTGCTGGTCGGAAGGGATGTGTGGAAGGAATGCTGGTCGGAAGGGATGTGTGGAAGGAATGCTGGTCGGAAGGGAGGTGTGGAAGGGGAGCTGGTCGGAAGGGAGGTGTGGAAGGGGTGCTGGTCGGAAGGGAGGTGTGGAAGGGGTGCTGGTCGGAAGGGATGTGTGGAAGGGGTGCTGGTCGGAAGGGATGTGTGGAAGGGGTGCTGGTCGGAAGGGAGGTGTGGAAGGGGTGCTAGTCGGAAGGGATGTGTGGAAGGGGTGCTGGTCGGAAGGGATGTGTGGAAGGGGTGCTGGTTGGAAGGGATGTGTGCAGGGGAGGACTGAAACTCATGGGGCCCCCGGGCAATAGGGGATCATGGAGCCCCTGTGTCCTTGACCACACTCATATCACTCCCAAAAAGCCTATGAAAGGTACCAGGGGCATTTCATGGGGCCCCCTACTGACCCTGGGCCCTCTGGCAGTGCCTGAGTGCTCGAATAGTCAGTCCGCCCCTGGATGTGTGAAAGGGGTGCTGATTGGAGAGGAGGTATGGAGTGTTGTTTTGGGGGAGATATAGTGCATGGAAAGGGTGCTACTAAGTTATGAGGTATAGAAGGGTATGGTTGGAGGGTATGAGGTATGGAGGAGGTATGAGGTATGGAGGAGGTATGAGGCATGAGGCATGGAGGAGGCATCAGGCAAGGAGGAGGTATGAGAAATGGAGGAGGTATGAGGCATGGAGTAGGTATGAGGCATGGTGGAGATATGAGGTATGGAGGAGGTATGAGGATAGGAGGAGGAATGAGGCATGGAGGAGGTATGAGGCATGGAGGAGGTATGAGGCTTGGAGGAGGTATGAGGCTTGGAGGAGGTATGAGGAATGGAGGGGGTATGAGGAATGGAGGAGGTATGAGGCATGGAGTAGGTATGAGGCATGGTGGAGATATGAGGTATGGAGGAGGTATGAGGCTTGGAGGAGGTATGAGGCATGGAGGAGGTATGAGGCTTGGAGGAGGTATGAGGCTTGGAGGAGGTATGAGGAATGGAGGAGGTATGAGGCTTGGAGGAGGTATGAGGCTTGGAGGAGGTATGAGGAATGGAGGGGGTATGAGGAATGGAGGAGGTATGAGGCATGGAGTAGGTATGAGGCATGGTGGAGATATGAGGTATGGAGGAGGTATGAGGAATGGAGGAGGTATGAGGCTTGGAGGAGGTATGAGGCATGGAGGAGGTATGAGGAATGGAGGAGGTATGAGGCATGAGGCATGGAAGGGGTGATGGTTGGCGATCAGAGATCGGTGAGGAGGGATTGAGGAGGGAGCAGAGGGTGATGCGGTTAGGGGGCGGGGCCAGGGCGGCCGGTGGGCGGGGATTTGGCTGGTGCTGATGTTGGAGCCGGAGATGCTCAGAGCGGCGGAGAGGAGAGGAGACCCCCCGGGATCCACAGAGAGGAGAGGAGACCCCCCAGATCTCCAAAAAGGAGAGGAGACTCCCCCCAATCTGCGGAGAGGAGAGGAGACCCCCGGGATCTGTACAGCCCGGTGACACCATGTGGATGCAGATGATGTGTGCGGCGTGCTGCTGCTGGGGGCTGCTGGGGGCAGGTAGGTCCGAGATCTACCCCCATCATCTCCCGACTACTCTTCATCTCCATCTACTACCCCATCATCTCCCGACTACTGCCCCCCACCATCTACTACCCCCATCATCACCCGACTACTGTTCATCACCATCTACTACCCCATCATCTCCCGACTACTGCCCCCCACCATCTACTACCCCCATCATCTCCCGACTACTGTCCCCCACCATCTACTACCCCCATCATCTCCCGACTACTGCCCCCCACCATCTACTACCCCCATCATCTCCCGACTACTGTTCACCACCATCTACTACCCCCATCATCTCCCGACTACTGCCCCCCCCCCTACCATCTACTACCCCCATCATCTCCCGACTACTGCCCCCCCCCCTACCATCTACTACCCCCATCATCTCCCGACTACTGCCCCCCCCCCTACCATCTACTACCCCCATCATCTCCCGACTACTGTTCACCACCATCTACTACCCCCATCATCTCCCGACTACTGTTCATCACCATCTACTACCAACCATCATCTCCCGACTACTGCCCCCCCCCCCCCTACCATCTACTACCCCCATCATCTCCCGACTACTGTTCATCACCATCTACTACCCCCATCATCTCCCGACTACTGTTCATCACCATCTACTACCCCCATCATCTCCCGACTACTGTTCATCACCATCTACTACCAACCATCATCTCCGACTACTGCCCCCCCCCCACCATCTACTACCCCCATCATCTCCCGACTACTGCCCCCCCCCCCCACCATCTACTATCCCCATCATCTCCCGACTACTGTCCCACCACCACAATTACCCTCATCATCTCCCGACTACTGCCCAATACCATCTATTACCCCCAACCATCTCCCGACTACTCTCCCACTCCCATCTATTACCCCCATCATCTCCATGTATTACCCCATCATCGCATGACTACTGTCCCACCAGCATTTATCAACCCCATTATTACCCGACTACTGCCCACCACCGTCTCTTACCCCATCCATCTCCATCTATTACTCTAATGAATCTCCAGACTACTGTCCACCTCTATCTGTTACTGTTATCATCTCCATTTACTACTCCCATCATCTCTCAACTACTGTCCACCACCATTTATTACTCTCTTATTCACAAGACTACTCTCCCACCACCATCTAATACCTCCATCATCTCGATCTATTACCCCCATCATCCCCTGACTACTGTCCCACCACCATCTAATACCTCCATCATGTCCATCTATTACCCCCATCATCCCCTGACTACTGTCCCACCACCATCTAATACCTCCATCATCTCCATCTATTACCCCCCTCATCCCCTGACTACTGTCCCGCCACCATCTAATACCTCCATCATCTCCATCTATTACCCCCATCATCCCCTGACTACTGTCCCACCACCATCTAATACCTCCATCATCTCGATCTATTACCCCCATCATCCCCTGACTACTGTCCCACCACCATCTAATACCTCCATCATGTCCATCTATTACCCCCATCATCCCCTGACTACTGTCCCACCACCATCTAATACCTCCATCATCTCCATCTATTACCCCCATCATCCCCTGACTACTGTCCCACCACCATCTAATACCTCCATCATCTCCATCTATTACCCCCATCATCCCCTGACTACTGTCCCACCACCATCTAATACCTCCATCATCTCCATCTATTACCCCCATCATCCACTGACTACTGTCCCACCACCATCTAATACCTCCATCATCTCCATCTATTACCCCCATCATCCCCTGACTACTGTCCCACCACAATATATAACTACTCTGTACCCTCATCTCTCCTCTCTCTGTACCCTCATCTCTCCTCTCTGCACCCTCATCTCTCCTCTCTCTGCAACCACATCTCTTCTCTCTGCACCCTCATCTCTCCTCTCTCTGTACCCTCATCTCTCCTCTCTGCACCCTCATCTCTCCTCTCTCTGCAACCACATCTCTTCTCTCTGCACTCTCATCTCTCCTCTCTCTGCACTCTCATCTCTCCTCTCTCTGTACTCTCATCTCTCCTCTCTCTGTACTCTCATCTCTTCTCTCAGCACCCCATCTCTCCTCTCTCTGCACTCTCATCTCTCCTCTCTCTGCACCCTCATCTCTTCTCTCTCTGTACTCTCATCTCTTCTCTCTCTGTACTCTCATCTCTTCTCTCTCTGCACCCTTATCTCTTCTCTCTGTACTCTCATCTCTTCTCTCTGCACTCTCATCTCTCCTCTCTCTGCACTCTCATCTCTCCTCTCTCTGTACTCTCATCTCTCCTCTCTCTGTACTCTCATCTCTTCTCTCAGCACCCCATCTCTCCTCTCTCTGCACTCTCATCTCTCCTCTCTCTGCACCCTCATCTCTTCTCTCTCTGTACTCTCATCTCTTCTCTCTCTGTACCCTCATCTCTCCTCTCTCTGCACTCTCATCTCTTCTCTCTCTGTACTCTCATCACTCCTCTCTCTGTACTCTCATCTCTCCTCTCTCTGTACCCTCATCTCTTCTCTCTCTGTACTCTCATCTCTCCTCTCTCTGTACCCTCATCTCTTCTCTCTCTGTACTCTCATCTCTCCTCTCTCTGTACCCTCATCTCTCCTCTCTCTGCACCCTCATCTCTCCTCTCTCTGCACCCTCATCTCTTCTCTCAGCACCCCATCTCTTCTCTCTGTACTCTCATCTCTTCTCTTTCTTTGCCCTCATATCTCCTCTCTTTGTACCCTCATCTCTCATCTCTGTACTCTCATCTCTCCTCTCTGTACTCTCATCTCTTCTCTCTCTCTGTATCCTCATCTCTCCTCTCTCTGTACCCTCATGTCTTCTCTCTGTACCCTCATCTCTCCTCTCTCTGTACCCTCATCTCTTCTCTCTCTGTACCCTCATGTCTTCTCTCTGTACCCTCATCTCTCCTCTCTCTGTACCCTCATCTCTTATCTCTGTACTCTCATCTCTCCTCTCTCTGCACCCTCATCTCTTATCTCTGTACTCTCATCTCTCCTCTCTCTGCACCCTCATCTCTTCTCTCTGCACCCTCATCTCTCCTCTCTCTGTACCCTCATCTCTCCTCTGTGTATTCTCAGCTTTTCTCTCTGTACTCTCATCTCTCCTCTCTCTGTACCCTCATCTCTCCTCTCTCTGTACCCTCATCTCTCCTTTCTCTGCACCCTCATCTCTCCTCTCTGTACCCTCATCTCTCCTTTCTCTGTACTCTCATCTCTCCTCTCTGCACCCTCAGCTCTTCTCTCTGTACTCTCACCTCTCCTCTCTGTACCCTCATCTCTCCTCTCTCTGTACCCTCATCTCTCCTCTCTCTGTACCCTCATCTCTCCTCTCTCTGTACCCTCAACTCTTCTCTCTGTACCCTCATCTCTCCTCTCTCTGTACCCTCATCTCTTCTCTCTGTACCCTCATCTCTCCTCTCTCTGTACCCTCATCTCTCATCTCTGTACCCTCATCTCTCCTCTCTGTACCCTAATCTCTCCTCTCTCTGTACCCTCATCTCTCCTCTCTCTGCACCCTCATCTCTCTACTCTCTGCACCCTTATCTCTCCTCACTCTGTACCCTCATCTCTCCTCTCTCTGCACCCTTATCTCTCATCTCTGTACCCTCATCTCTCCTCTCTGTACCCTAATCTCTCCTCTCTCTGTACCCTCATCTCTCTACTCTCTGCACCCTTATCTCTCCTCACTCTGTACCCTCATCTCTTCTCTCTCTGCACCCACATCTCTCCTCTCTGCACCCTCATCTCTCCTCTCTGTACCCTCATTACTCCTCTCTCTGTACTCTCATCTCTCCTCTCTGCACCCCATCTCTCCTCTCTCTGTACCCTCATCTCTCCTATCTCTGTACTCTCATCTCTCCTCTCTCTGTACCCTCATCTCTCCTCTCTGTACCCTCATCTCTCCTCTCTATGTACCCTCATCTCTCCTCTCTCTGTACCCTCATCTCTCCTCTCTCTGTACTCTCATCTCTCCTCTCTCTGCACCCTCATCTCTCCTCTCTCTGCACCCTCATCTCTTCTCTCTCTGCACCCACATCTCTCCTCTCTGCACCCTCATCTCTCCTCTCTGTACCCTCATTACTCCTCTCTCTGTACTCTCATCTCTCCTCTCTGCACCCCATCTCTCCTCTCTCTGTACCCTCATCTCTCCTATCTCTGTACTCTCATCTCTCCTCTCTCTGTACTCTCATCTCTCCTCTCTGCACCCCATCTCTCCTCTCTCTGTACCCTCATCTCTCCTATCTCTGTACTCTCATCTCTCCTCTCTCTGTACCCTCATCTCTCCTCTCTGTACCCTCATCTCTCCTCTCTATGTACCCTCATCTCTCCTCTCTCTGTACCCTCATCTCTCCTCTCTCTGTACTCTCATCTCTCCTCTCTCTGCACCCTCATCTCTCCTCTCTCTGCACCCTCATCTCTTCTCTCTCTGCACCCACATCTCTCCTCTCTGCACCCTCATCTCTCCTCTCTGTACCCTCATTACTCCTCTCTCTGTACTCTCATCTCTCCTCTCTGCACCCCATCTCTCCTCTCTCTGTACCCTCATCTCTCCTATCTCTGTACTCTCATCTCTCCTCTCTCTGTACCCTCATCTCTCCTCTCTGTACCCTCATCTCTCCTCTCTATGTACCCTCATCTCTCCTCTCTCTGTACCCTCATCTCTCCTCTCTCTGTACTCTCATCTCTCCTCTCTCTGCACCCTCATCTCTCCTCTCTCTGCACCCTCATCTCTCATCTCTGTACTCTCATCTCTCCTCTCTGTACCCTCATCTCTCCTCTCTGTACTCTCATCTCTCCTCTCTGTACCCTCATCTCTCCTCTCTGTACCCTCATCTCTCCTCTCTCTGTACTCTCATCTCTTCTCTCTCTGCACCCACATCTCTCCTCTCTGTACTCTCATCTCTCCTCTCTGCACCCTCATCTCCTCTCTCTGTACCCTCATCTCTCCTATCTCTGTACTCTCATCTCTCCTATCTCTGTACTCTCATCTCTCCTCTTTGCACCCTCATCTCTCCTCTCTCTGTACCCTCATCTCTCCTCTCTCTGTACTCTCATCTCTCCTCTCTGCACCCTCATCTCTCCTCTCTCTGTACCCTCATCTCTCCTATCTCTGTACTCTCATCTCTCCTCTTTGCACCCTCATCTCTCCTCTCTCTGTACCCTCATCTCTCCTCTCTGTATCCTCATCTCTCCTCTCTGTACCCTCATCTCTCCTCTCTCTGTACCCTCATCTCTCCTCTCTGTACCCTCATCTCTCCTCTCTCTGTACACTCATCGCTCCTCTCTATACCCTCATCTCTCCTCTCTGTATCCTCATCTCTCCTCTATGTACCCTCATCTCTTCTCTCTGTACCCTCATCTCTCCTCTCTCTGTACCCTCATCTCTCATCTCTGTACTCTTATCTCTCCTCTCTCTGTACTCTCATCTCTTTTCTCTCTGTACCCTCATCTCTCTTCTCTCTGTACCCTCATCTCTCATCTCTGTACTCTCATCTCTCCTCTCTGCACCCTCATCTCTCCTCTCTCTGTACCCTTATCTCTCCTCTCTCTGTACCCTCATCTCTCCTCTTTGCACCCTCATCTGTCCTTCTGTACTCTCATCTCTCCTCTCTCTGTATCCTCATCTCTCCTCTCTGTATCCTCATCTGTCCTTCTGTACTCTCATCTCTCCTCTCTCTGTACCCCCATCTCTCCTCTTTGCACCCTCATCTCTCCTCTCTCTGTACCCTCATCTCTCCTCTCTCTGCACCCTCATCTCTCCTCTCTGTATCCTCATCTCTCCTCTCTCTGTACCCTCATCTCTCCTCTATATGTACCCTCATCTCTCCTCTTTCTGCACCCTCATCTCTCCTCTCTCTGTACCCTCATCTCTCCTCTCTCTATACCCTCATCTCTCCTCTCTGTATACCCTCATCTCTCCTCTCTCTGTACCCTCATCTCTCCTCTCTCTGTACCCTCATCTCTCCTCTCTCTATACCCTCATCTCTCCTCTCTCTATACCCTCATCTCTCCTCTCTCTGTACCCTCATCTCTCCTCTCTCTATACCCTCATCTCTCCTCTCTCTGTACCCTCATCTCTCCTCTCTCGGTACCCTCATTTCTCATCTCTCTGTACCCTCATCTCTCCTCTCTATATACCCTATACTTTCTCTGTATCCTCATCTCTCCTCTCTCTGTACTCTCATCTCTCCTCTCTCTGCACTCTCATCTCTCCTCTCTGTACTTTCATCTCTCCTCTCTCTGTACTCTCATCTCTCCTCTCTGCACTCTCATCTCTCCTCTATATGTACCCTCATCTCTCCTCTGTGTACCCTCATCTCTCCTCTGTGTACCCTCATCTCTCCTCTCTGTACCCTCATCTCTCATCTCTGTACTCTCCTCTCTCCTCTCTCTGTACCCTCATCTCTCCTCTCTCTGCACCCTCATCTCTCCTCTCTCTGTACCCTCATCTCTCCTCTCTCTGCACCCTCATCTCTCCTCTCTCTGTACCCTCATCTCTCCTCTCTGTACTCTCATCTCTTCTCTTTCTGTACCCTCATCTCTTCTCTCTATGTACCCTCTTCCCTTCTTTTTTCTGTGCTCCGATTTTTCTTTTGTTTTTCTTCTTTCCTCTATGTACCTCCTTCTCTCTCCTCTCTGTACCCCAATTATTATCCTCCTAACCCCCAGCATTTCTTTCTCTGTACCCTGATCTCTCATTTATCTGCACCCCCAGATCTCTTCTCTCTGTACCTCTATCCATTTCCTCTTTACCACTCTCTCCCTTCTCCAATCTTTCTGACTGCATTATTTGCTCTCTAGGAAAACCCTCTTTTATGTCCAGTATTTCAATTGCACATCTTTTTCACTTCTATCAGCTTTTTACCCATCGCTGGTCGCTGCATACCCCAATATTTGTATTCATTTCAGGTACTTATATAGCGTCATGAATTTACGCAGCGCGTTACATATATAGTACATTCACATCAGTCCCCGCCCCCGAGGAACATACAGTCTAAGGTCCCTAACTCACATTCATACATACACATACTAGGGACAATATAGACAGGAGACAATAACCTCCCAGCATGTCATTCCCTTTACTCCTTCTTTTCATCTTTTCATCCTGGAGTTTCCGTTTCTTTCTCCACTTTCAGTTCTGTTCGCCCTGGGTGTCCCTCTCCTTCCATTCATAGTGTCTGTGCTCCTTTGCTGTCGCTGCGTCTCCTGGTGTCAGTAATGTTTGCCAGTATTTTTTTTTGTTTGTTTCACTATCAGAAAATAAAGACTAACTTTATCCTTTTCACAGACTTGCAGGTTCCTCCAGCTTTTTCTTTCTGTTCTCATCTCCAGATATTTAGCACTGATCTCAATTTTTGTCATTTTTTAAAAAAAAATCCTTTCTCTGTCTTCCATACACTTGTCTAGCTGTCACTCAGCATCTATTGTGAGCCTGCTGTCCCTCCTCAGATCTCTCTCCTATGTTCTCTCTAGTGGTCTCTTTCTTGGGTTCTATCTCTTCTGTCTCTCTTACTCTTGTAGTATTTTTCCAATATTTGCACCCTGGTGGTCTCTTTCTTGGGTTCTATCTCTTCTGTCTCTCTTACTCATGTAGTATTTCTCCATTACTTGCTCCCTGGTGGTCTCTTTCTTGGGTTCTATCTCTTCTGTCTCTCTTACTCATGTAGTATTTCTCCATTACTTGCTCCCTGGTGGTCTCTTTCTTGGGTTCTATCTCTTCTGTCTCTCTTATTCTCGTAGTATTTCTCTATTATTTGCTCTCTGGTGGTCTCTTTCTTGGGTTCTATCTCTTCTGTCTCTCTTACTCTTGTAGTATTTCTTCGTTATTTGCACCCTGGTGGTCTCTTTCTTGGGTTCTATCTCTTCTGTCTCTCTTACTCTCGTTGTATTTCTCCATTACTTGCTCCCTGGTGGTCTCTTTCTTGGGTTCTATCTCTTCTGTCTCTCTTACTCTCGTAGTATTTCTCCATTACTTGCTCCCTGGTGGTCTCTTTCTTGGTTTCTATCTCTTCTGTCTCTCTTACTCTCGTAGTATTTCTCCGTTATTTGCTCCCTGGTGGTCTCTTTCTTGGGTTCTATCTCTTCTGTCTCTCTTACTCTTGTAGTATTTCTTCATTATTTGCTCCCTGGTGGTCCCTTTCTTGGGTTCTATCTCTTCTGTCTCCTTACTCTCGTAGTATTTCTTCGTTATTTGCTCCCTGGTGGTCTCTTTCTTGGGTTCTATCTCTTCTGTCTCTCTTACTCTTGTAGTATTTCTTCATTATTTGCTCCCTGGTGGTCCCTTTCTTGGGTTCTATCTCTTCTCTCTCCTTACTCTCGTAGTATTTCTTCGTTATTTGCTCCCTGGTGGTCTCTTTCTTGGGTTCTATCTCTTCTGCCTCTCTTACTCTCGTAGTATTTCTCTATTATTTGCTCTCTGGTGGTCTCTTTCTTGGGTTCTATCTCTTCTGTCTCTCTTACTCTTGTGGTATTTCTTTGTTATTTTCTCCCTGGTGGTCTCTTTCTTGGGTTCTATCTCTTCTGCCTCTCTTACTCTCGTAGTATTTCTCCATTACTTGCTCCCTAGTGGTCTCTTTCTTGGGTTCTATCTCTTCTGTCTCTCTTAATCTTGTAGTATTTCTTCGTTATTTTCTCCCTGGTGATCTCTTTCTTGGGTTCTATCTCTTCTGTCTCCTTACTCTCAAAGTATTTCTTCGTTATTTGCTTCTTGGTGGTCTCTTTCTTAGGTTTTGTCTCCTCAGTCTCACTTCCTACCATAGTTGCTCTCTCATATCTTTTCTGTCTCATAGTTTAACCATCACTCTCACTCCCATAATCCTCTTTGTATTGCAGTCTGTACCCCGGAGCCCTCCTGGTGCTCACATTGTTCTTTGGCCACTGTGCCCAGCACTCAATTAGCTCTCTCTGTCGGTCTTTTAGCAGTGTGTGTGGGCCCCTGCGGTGTCCCTGTCTTTCTCCTCAGTGGGAGCTGTAGACTGTTATTAGGATTCCATTAGTATGTTTGCAGTGAATGGTCCAGGGCACAGAGAAGGAACAAGATCAGAAAGAAACGATGGGTGGCTGTGATTATTGGTCACTTTGTGCCTTTCATGTCATTTTCTTGTATTTTCTTCAGGTTCTCTGTTTCCCATCGCAATTTTCTTTGGCTTTTTGTTGTGTGCTAATCGACACTGACCCCTCTGCTAAGAGCAGTGTTGTTAATGGTGACAGACAGCTAAAACCATTCCAGGAATCACAGTGTATGCTTTCATTGGGTCTCTATTTTTAATGGGTGTTTACATAATGGCCAGTCCTCAGTCGTTATAATGTGCCTTTATCTGGTGCCTTAAAAAGCTTGCCAGCTGCTGGTACCATTGGTCTCCTTACCTCACCACTAGTACCACCTCCACCATCACCATTGCTGCATTCCTGAATACCAACACCATCACCGTCCCTGTACCTTCACCTCCACCATTGCTTCCTTCTTCCATACTACCACCACTACTGTCCCTGTACCTTCACCTCCACCATTGCTTCCTTCTTCCATACTACCACCACTACTGTCCCTGTACCTTCACCTCCACCATTGCTTCCTTCTTCTGTACTACCACCACTACTGTCCCTGTACCTTCACCTCCATCATTGCTTCCTTCTTCCATACTACCACCACCACTGTCCCTGTACCTTCACCTCCACCATTGCTTCCTTCTTCTGTACTACCACCACCACTGTCCCTGTACCTTCACCTTCACCATTGCTTCCTTCTTCCATATTACCGCCATTACTACCCCGTACCTTCACCTCCATTATTGCTTCCTTCTTCAGTATTACCACCACTACTGCCCCTGTATCTTCACCTCCACCATTGCTTCCGTCTTCTGTACTACCACCACCACTGTCCCTGTACCTTCACCATTGCTTCCTTCTTCCATATTACCACCATTACTACCATGTACCTTCACCTCCATCATTGCTTCCTTCTTCCATACTACCACCACTACTGTCCTGTACCTTCACCTTCACCATTGCTTCCTTCTTCCATATTACCACCATTACTACCCTGTACCTTCACCTCCATCATTGCTTCCTTCTTCCATACTGTCACCACTACTGTCCCTGTACCTTCGCCTCCACCATTGCTTCCTTCTTCTGTACTACCACCACTGCTGTCCCTGTACCTTTACCTCCACCATTGCTTCCTTCTTCTGTACTACCACCACTACTGTCCCTGTACCTTCACCATCACCATTGATTCCTTCTTCAGTACTACCACCACTACTGCCCCTGTATCTTCACCTCCACCATTGCTTCCTTCTTCTGTACTACCACCACTACTGCCCCTGTATCTTCACCTCCACCATTGCTTCCTTCTTCTGTACTACCACCACTACTGCCCCTGTATCTTCACCTCCACCATTGCTTCCTTCTTCTGTACTACCACCACCACTGTCCCTGTACCTTCACCTCCACCATTGCTTCCTTCTTCCATACTACCACCACTAATGTCCCTGTACCTTCACCTTCACCATTGCTTCCTTCTTCCATACTATCACCACTACTGTCCCTGTACCTTCACCTCCACCATTGCTTCCTTCTTCCATACTATCACCACTACTGCCCCTGTACCTTCACCTCCACCTCCACCATTGCTTCCTTCTTCTATACTATCACCACTACTGTCCCTGTACCTTCACCTCCACCATTAATTCCTTCTTCTGTACTACCACCACTACTGCCCCTGTACCTTCACCTCCACCATTGCTTCCTTCTTCCATACTACCACAACTACTGCCCCTGTTCCTTCACCTCCATCATTGCTTCCTTCTTCCATACTATCACCACTTCTGCCCCTGTACCTTCACTTCAACCATTGTTTCCTTCTTCCTTACTACCACCACTAATGTCCCTGTACCTTCACCTCCACCATTGCTTCCTTCTTCCTTACTACCAGCACTACTGCCCCTGTACCTTCACCTCCACCATTGCTTCCTTCTTCTGTACTACCACCACTACTGCCCCTGTACCTTCACCTCCATCATTGCTTCCTTCTTCCATACTACCACCACTAATGTCCCTATACCTTCACCTCCACCATTGCTTCCTTCTTCCGTGCTACCACCACTACTGTCCCTGTACCTATACCTTCACCATTGCTTCCTTCTTCCGTGCTACCACCACTACTGCCCCTGTACCTTCACCTCCACCTCCACCATTGCTTCCTTCTTCCGTGCTACCACCACTACTGTCCCTGTACCTTCACCTCCACCATTGCTTCCTTCTTCCGTGCTACCACCACTACTGTCCCTGTACCTTCACCTCCACCATTGCTTCCTTCTTCCGTGCTACCACCACTACTGCCCCGTACTTTTACCTCCATCATTGCTTCCTTCTTCCTTACTACCACCACTAATGTCCCTGTACCTTCACCTCCACCATTGCTTCCTTCTTCTGTACTACCACCACTTCTGCCCCTGTACCTTTACCTCCACCATTACTTTATTTTTCAGTACTACCGCCGTCACTGTCACCCTATTTCTACATCTACCATTGCTCCAAGCCCCACCTCGACCATCACTGTCTTCAACAATACCACCACCACTGTAACCCTACCCAACCATCACTGCTTTCCTCAGTGCCATCCCCACTATTTTCACGCTGCCTCCACCTCCACACTTACTGATTTCCTTCATACCACCACCACTACTGTGACCTGAACTCCTCCTCTACCATTGCCACCTTTTCAATACCACCACTACTAGTTCCACCATCATTAATGTCCCGCTACCTTACTCTCACCATCACAACCTTCAGCAGCACCACTAGGACCAGATCTACCACTAATGTCACCCAACGTTCAAATCCACTATCACTGCCTTCACAACTCAATACAAATGGCCCAAAACGTGCCACATCCCTATTTTATTTGAATTAACCAAGCATTTGACCTGGTGGGATTATTCGGGCACAACACAATTGTTCTGTTAAAACATAGTTTATTTGTACACGAACACTTAAAAAGTATTCTTAACATAAAATGTAATGTCTAAAACCACATTCCTGTATTTAAACTTGCAATACATCTCAAATATAATACAAAATACATATTCAGATTCTCGAAAACTAGACGCATTTCTTGGATTTAACCACTTCATCAGGAGATAGAGATGAATGTCCACGAATATAAGAACATATATTGTTAACACATATTATATTCTGCCCAAATGTACATATACAGTTTTTACAATTCCCACTAACCTAAATATGCCCAAAAGAAAAGTAAAGAAAAATGTTGGAGGTCCAGGCAAGGAGGCAGATCTGGATGTTGGAATCCCACCTTAGTAATTATGAGGCAAGGGACGCTGCACGAGCAAGTTAATGGGTTGTCCCGCATACTATATTCATAGATTGAATGAAGAGGCAGTATGTTGTTGGGATTATCTATGGTCTATAAAGAATGTCTTTTATAATTATCCCTTAAATATATCCCCAAATATATGTGTGTATACATATATGAAAAAAAAACACATACATGTCCCTTTGTTTAATACCAATGGTTTACCTAATATACTTGCTGGTTCCTCTTGAGGATGTTTCAAAACCTTCCCCAAGGATCGCAATAATCGGGATCCTAGCAGACAGCCAAACATTAGAATGCATTGTGGTATATTAAGACCAACCCACAAACTGGGTTCAAAAGAGCCTGTTTAGCGACAACAGACAAAAAACAAAAGCAAGATCCACCTACTATTAATGCCTAATAGTCATAAAATCGAAGACCCAGTCAACAGGGTTCCCCTCCACAGCTCTATTCACCCACAGGACCATTAGGGCTATCCAACCCCATATGCGTCACCCATATATACGGCCACTGAGATAATCCAACTGTGGATACCAGCCGGCAACCTGGATGCTCCAAGATGGCCAATTAAGAGGCAGGCCCATTAACTTTGGGCCTACCTCCTAATCCACCATCACTGCCTTCAAGAATACCATTTCCATCTTGTTACTGTTTCCACACCTTCACCTCCTCTATCACTGCGTTTGTCAATATTACCTCTACCGAATCCATAATCACTACTGTCACCCTACAGACCACCACTTCCTTCATCAACAGCACTTCTATTGGATCCACTAATATTGCTGTCACCCTATTATCACCATCACCACCACTTCCTTTCTCAATACCAGCACTACCAGTCCACCACCACTATTGTCCAATAAGAATCGTTCCCATCACTGCCTATCTGATTAGCAACACTACTATCACCCTTCACTGTCACCATCACTGCCTACCTCGGCACCTCCACTACCAGCCATTATTATTCTAGCAGAACCATCACCAGGATATATGAATCCCCACAGAGACCTTAGAAATAAGTAGATGTGAGCCCTCGCCCTGTAAAACAACCCATTCAGTTTAAACTAGAAATGAAAGGCAGAACACGAGGATAGATATATATATATATATATATTTATATAACATTATAAATAACTTTTCCCTTCTTTATCAGTGATCACTTTTCCTCTGTTCTCATCAGCATAGAGAGGTGATGGAGGAGAAACAGCAGCACACTGACCTTCCCAGTGAATTGCTGTGCAGGGGGTAGGGGTGTCAGGATGAATCTGATGATTGGAGGAGAGCAGGCTGAGTTCCCAGCATAGCTAGAGAACTGACCATGCTGTACTCTCATGCCTAGTGTGGTCAGTGTGTAATAGGAAAACAGAGGGACTGTCAGAAACACCAGGGATTTCACACAATAGCAATGTTTCAGGGAGCTTGTCCCCTTTTCTCAAGTCATGTCCCATCGCATTTAGGGATGTGCTGACTGCTGTGATGACTTATTTATTTGATTGTATATTCATGAGAGATGTTTGCAGGAGGTCTCTGGTATGGTTGCAGCACCCACTTACAACCTGTTTTGAGCATATAATAAATAGGGTGTGGATTGACCATCCATGTTTACTAGCTGTCCTGAGCATCCCCACCGCTACTGGTATCTTCACCAATACTGTCACCATCATTGCCTTTCCCACCACTATCCCTGTCTGCCTGAAGACCAGCACCATTACACTTGCTATCACTGCCTTTCCAAAAAAAGGAAACACCAACATTGCCATCACACCTCCACCAATAGTGTTTTACCACCATCACTACATTGGCACCAGGTCACCCTACCACTTTCTCCATTACAATCATTGCATTCCTACAAACAACAACCCTTATTCTACCATCCCCTTCACATTGTCCATCAATGACTTCAGAAAACCAGCATCCCCAATCTCCCCATTACTGCGTTCCTGACCACCAACTACCTTACACCACCAACACAATTGCCTCCAATTCCTTGACACCAAGACTGTAACCACACCAAGATCTTCATTATCATCAGTGCTTTCACCTCCACTACCATTCCAGCTCCATCATTACTTTCAGCAGACCATCATTAGTACTTCAGCTGACTTCCATGCCATCCCCATCACAGTTACCTTTACCATTGCTGCCAGCATCAATCCACGACCACTATCACCGCCATGACCACCATGACCACCTTCACCGCCATGACCGCCATGACCACCATGACCACCTTCACTGCCATGACCGCCATGACCACCCCCACCATGTGTCTTATCCCAATGTCTTCATTTTCCATCCTATCGCCATTCCTAATAGTTATAATGCACTTCCTAGATGACACCACAAACACCCTCCAACCCCCACCAGCAATATCCTTGATCCTCATAATGTTTGGAGTAGAAGAAAGGTGAAGAGACAATTTTTTAAAACTATTATCTCGCCATTTAAATTGTTGTTGAAAATTGGAAACAAGAATCAAAAAGTCTTTATAAACCATAAATAATCTGGAGTCTCTGTAGGCAGGATTTTATGAGATTATTGGAACTGAGAGGAAACCCAATCAGAGAAGTTCTCAGAGCAGCCCTATTAATAGACAAGATGTTGCAATCCGTGTTTTCCATGAAAAAATACAAAACATTATTTTTAGACTTTCATGAATAGAACCAAAAATATTTTATGTTTATAGACCTTCTGAGAAAGTCAAGCTTAATCAAATATCCAGACAAGAAAAAATCTAGCAAGATGTAGCTGCATACACCACGGCTGCAGGAAACACTCAGCATGTCCGAGTGACACGGAATGTATGGACACATGGAGTATGGACACATGGAGTATGGACACACGGAGTACGGACATACAGAGTACGGACACATGGAGTACGGACACACGGAGCATAGACACACAGAGTACGGACACATGGAGTATGGACACGCGGAGTATGGACACACGGAGTACGGACACATGGAGTATGGACACATGAAGTATGGACACACAGAGTACAGACACACAGAGTACAGGCACATGGAGTATGGACACACGGAGTATGGACACACGGAGTACAGACATATGGAGTATGGACACACGGAGTACGAACACATGGAGTACAGACATATGGAGTATGGACACACGGAGTACGAACACATGGAGTACAGACATATGGAGTATGGACACATGGAGTATGGACACATGGAGTACGGACACATACTGTACAGCTCAGCAATATGAGCACTCATTTTTTAGGGTCAGTAGGGGCAGGGGGGACAATGCTGTGCCCTGCCATGGGTTCTCATCCAGGCAAGCTGAGGGGCTCTAGGGTCCATTTTTCATTCAAAAGAAACCATTTTTTTCAGTTTCCGCAAGTTAATAAAACCCAGTTTTGGGACTTGGAGTCTGGAGACTTCATAGAGACTTGGGAGGGATGAAGTCTCCAATCCTGGGAACAGGGATTTTACAAACAAAACCCTAATTGGACAGGTATGTGCAGGGTTTTTATTAGAGACAGGAGTAGGGTCCAGAGCTCTGCCCAGGAGTCAGGAGAGCTCCACCTAAAAGCCAGAGGATGTTTCTGCCCAGGAGTCAGGAGGGCTCCACCTAAGAGACAGAGAAGTTGTCTGCCCAGTACAGGAGAGCTCCACCTAAGAGACAGAGGAGGTCTCTGCATGGGAGAAAGGAGGGCTCCACCAAACAGACAGAGGGGGTCTCTGCCGAGGAGTCAAGAGGGCTCCACCAAACATACAGAGGGAGTCTCTGCCCAGGAGTCAAGAGGGCTCCACCTAGGAGACAGAGGAGGTTTCTGCCTCTCTGCCTAGCAGTCAGGAGAGCTCCAACAAAGAGACAGAGGAGGTCTCTTCCCAGGAGTCAGGAGGGCTTCACCTAAGAGACAGAGGAGTTTTCTGCCCAGTAGTCAGGAGAGCTCCACCTAAGAGACAGAGGAGGTAGCTGCATGGGAGTCAGGAGGGCTCCAACTTGGAGACAGAGGATGTCTCTGCCCGGGAGTCAGGAGGTCTCCACCAAAGAGACAGAGGTGGTCTCTGTCCAGGAGTCAAGAGGGCTCCACCTAGGAGACAGAGGTGGTCTCTGCCTTTGAGTCAGGAGGCTCCACCTGGGAGAGAGAGGAGGTCTCTGCCTCTCTGCTCAGCAGTCAGGAGGGGGCTCCAACTAAGAGACAGAGGAGGTCTCTGCCCAAGACTCAGGAGGGCTCCACCTAGGAGACAGAGGTGGTCTCTGCCCAGGAGTCAGGAGGGCTCCACCTAAGAGACAGAGGAGGTCTCTGCCCAGCAGTCAGGAGGGCTCCACTTGGGAGACAGAGGAGGTCTCTGTCCAGGAGTCAGGAGGGCTCCACCTAAGAGATAGAGGGGTCTCTGCCTAGGAGTCAATAAGGCTCCATCTAAGAAACAGAGGAGGTCTCTGCCCAGGAGTCAGGAGGGCTCCACCTAAGAGACAGATGATTTCTCTACCCAGGAGTCAGGAGGGCTCCAACTATGACACAGAGGTACTCCCTGCCCAGGAGACAGGAGAGTTTCACCCAGGAGACAGAGGTGGTTTCTGCCCAGGAGTCAGGAGGGCTCCACATGGGAGACAGAAAAGGTCTCTGCCCAGGAGTCAGGACGGCTCCAGATAAGAGACAGAGGAGGTCCCTGCCCAGGAGTCAGGAGGGCTCCACTTTGGAGACAGAGAAGGTCTGTGACCAGGAGTCAAGAGGGCTCCACCTAAGATACAGAGGAGGTCTCTGGCCAGGAGTCAGGAGGGCTTCACCCAGGAGACAGAGGTGGTCTTTGCCCAGGAGTCAGGAGGGCTCCACCTAAGAGACAGGGGATGTCTATGCTCGGGAGTCAACAGGGCTCCACCTAAGAGACAGAGGGGGTCTCAGCCAAGGAATCAAGAGGGCTGCATCTAAGAGACAGAGGAGGTCTCTGCCCAAGATTCAGGAGGGCTCCACCTAAGAGACAGAGGTGGTGCCTGCCCAGGAGTCAGGAAGGCTCCACCTAGGAGACAGAGATGGTCTCTGCCTGGGAGTCAGGAGGGCTCCACCTGGGAGACAGAGGAGGTCTTTGCCCAGGAGTCAGGAGGGCTACACCTAGGAGACAGAGGATGTCTCTGCCCAGGAGTCAACAGGGTTCCACCTAAGAGACAGGAGGGGTCTCTGCCTGGGTGTCAAGGGGTCTCCATCTAAGAGACAGAGGAGGTCTCTGCCCAGGAGTCAGGAGGGCTCCACCTAAGAGAAGGAGGACTTTTCTGCCCAGGAGTCAGGAGGGCTCCACCTAAGAGACAGAGGTGGTCCCTGCCCAGGAGTCAGGAGGGCTTCACCCAGGAGACAGAGGTAGTTTCTGCCCAGGAGTCAGGAGGGCTCCACATGGGAGACAGAAAAGGTCTCTGCCCAGGAGTCAGGAGGGCTCCACCTAAGAGACAGAGGTGGTCCCTGCCCAGGAGTCAGGAGGGCTTCACCCAGGAGACAGAGGTGGTTTCTGCCCAGGAGTCAGGAGGGCTCCACATGGGAGACAGAAAAGGTCTCTGCCCAGGAGTCAGGAGGGCTCCAGCTAAGAGACAGAGGAGGTCTCTGCCCAGGACTCAGGAGGGCTCTACCTAGGAGACAGAGGAGGTCTATAACCAGGGATAAGGAGGGCTCCACCTGTGAGACAGAGGGGGTCTTTTCCCAGGAGTCAGGAGGGCTCCAGCTAAGAGACAGAGGAGGTATATGACCAGGAGTCAGGAGGGCTCCACCTAGGAGACAGAGGACTTCTCTGCCCGGGAGTCAGAAGGGCTCCACCTAAGAGACAGAGGTGATCCCTGCCCAGGAGTCAGGAGGGCTTCACCCAGGAGACAGAGGTGGTCTCTGCCCAGGAGTCAGGAGGGCTTCACCCAGGAGACAGAGATGGTCCCTGCCCAGGAGTCAGGAGGGCTCCACCTGTGAGACAGAGGGGGTCTTTGCCCAGGAGTCCAGAGGGCTCCACCTAGGAGACAGAGGATGTCTCTGCCTAAGAGTCAGGAGGGCTCCACCTAGGAGACAGAGGAGGTCTCTGACCAGGAATCAGGAGGGCTTTACCAAGGAGACAGAGGTGGTTTCTGCCCAGGAGTCAGGAGGGCTCCACCTGGGAGACAGAAAAGGTCTCTGCCCAGGAGTCAGGAGGGCTTCACCTAGATGACAGAGGAGGTCTTTGCCCAGGAGTCAGGAGGGCTCGAGCTAAGAGACAGAGGAGGTCTCTTCCCGGGAGTCAGGAGGGCTCCACCTAGGAGACAGAGGTGGCCTCTGCCCAGGATTCAGGAGGTCTCCACCTAAGAGACAGAGGAGGTCTCTGTTCAGGTGTCAGGAGGGCTCCACCTAGGAGACAGAGGAGGTCTCTGTTCAGGTGTCAGGAGGTCTCCACCTAAGAGACAGAGGAGGTCTCTGTTCAGGAGTCAGGAGGGCTCAGCCTAGGAGACAGAGGAGGTCTCTTCCCGGAAGTCAGGAGGGCTCCACCTAGGAGACAGAGGAGGTCTCTGTTCAGGAGTCAGGAGGGCTCCACCTAGGAGACAGAGGAGGTCTCTGTTCAGGTGTCAGGAGGGCTCCACCTAGGAGACAGAGGAGGTCTCTGTTCAGGTGTCAGGAGGGCTCCGCCTAAGAGACAGAGGAGGTCTCTGTTCAGGTGTCAGGAGGGCTCAGCCTAGGAGACAGAGGAGGTCTCTGTTCAGGTGTCAGGAGGGCTCAGCCTAGGAGACAGAGGAGGTCTCTGCTCAGGTGTCAGGAGGGCTCAGCCTAGGAGACAGAGGAGGTCTCTTCCCGGAAGTCAGGAGGGCTCAGCCTAAAAGACAGAAGAGGTCTCTGTTCAGGAGTCAGGAGGGCTCCACCTAGGAGACAGAGGAGGTCTCTGTTCAGGTGTCAGGAGGGCTCCACCTAGGAGACAGAGGAGGTCTCTGTTCAGGAGTCAGGAGGGCTCAGCCTAGGAGACAGAGGAGGTCTCTGCTCAGGTGTCAGGAGGGCTCAGCCAAGGAGACAGAGGAGGTCTCTTCCCGGAAGTCAGGAGGGCTCAACCTAGGAGACAGAGGAGGTCTCTGTTCAGGAGTCAGGAGGGCTCAGCCTAGGAGACAGAGGAGGTCTCTGTTCAGGTGTCAGGAGGGCTCAGCCTAGGAGACAGAGGAGGTCTCTGCTCAGGTGTCAGGAGGGCTCAGCCTAGGAGACAGAGGAGGTCTCTGCTCAGGTGTCAGGAGGGCTCAGCCTAGGAGACAGAGGAGGTCTCTGTTCAGGTGTCAGGAGGGCTCAGCCTAGGAGACAGAGGAGGTCTCTGTTCAGGTGTCAGGAGGGCTCAGCCTAGGAGACAGAGGAGGTCTCTGCTCAGGTGTCAGGAGGGCTCAGCCTAGGAGACAGAGGAGGTCTCTGTTCAGGTGTCAAGAGGGCTCAGCCTAGGAGACAGAGGAGGTCTCTGTTAAGGTGTCAGGAGGGCTCAACCTAAAAGACAGAAGAGGTTTCTGTTCAGGAGTCAGGAGGGCTCCACCTAGGAGACAGAGGAGGTCTCTGTTCAGGTGTCAGGAGGGCTCCACCTAGGAGACAGAGGAGGTCTCTTCCCGGAAGTCAGGAGGGCTCAACCTAGGAGACAGAGGAGGTCTCTGTTCAGGAGTCAGGAGGGCTCAGCCTAGGAGACAGAGGAGGTCTCTGTTCAGGAGTCAGGAGGGCTCAGCCTAGGAGACAGAGGAGGTCTCTGTTCAGGAGTCAGGAGGGCTCCACCTAGGAGACAGAGGAAGTCTCTGTTCAGGTGTCAGGAGGTCTCCACCTAAGAGACAGAGGAGGTCTCTGTTCAGGAGTCAGGAGGGCTCAGCCTAGGAGACAGAGGAGGTCTCTTCCCGGAAGTCAGGAGGGCTCCACCTAGGAGACAGAGGAGGTCTCTGTTCAGGAGTCAGGAGGGCTCCACCTAGGAGACAGAGGAGGTCTCTGTTCAGGTGTCAGGAGGGCTCCACCTAGGAGACAGAGGAGGTCTCTGTTCAGGTGTCAGGAGGGCTCCGCCTAAGAGACAGAGGAGGTCTCTGTTCAGGTGTCAGGAGGGCTCAGCCTAGGAGACAGAGGAGGTCTCTGTTCAGGTGTCAGGAGGGCTCAGCCTAGGAGACAGAGGAGGTCTCTGCTCAGGTGTCAGGAGGGCTCAGCCTAGGAGACAGAGGAGGTCTCTTCCCGGAAGTCAGGAGGGCTCAGCCTAAAAGACAGAAGAGGTCTCTGTTCAGGAGTCAGGAGGGCTCCACCTAGGAGACAGAGGAGGTCTCTGTTCAGGTGTCAGGAGGGCTCCACCTAGGAGACAGAGGAGGTCTCTGTTCAGGAGTCAGGAGGGCTCTACCTAGGAGACAGAGGAGGTCTATAACCAGGGATAAGGAGGGCTCCACCTGTGAGACAGAGGGGGTCTTTTCCCAGGAGTCAGGAGGGCTCCAGCTAAGAGACAGAGGAGGTATATGACCAGGAGTCAGGAGGGCTCCACCTAGGAGACAGAGGACTTCTCTGCCCGGGAGTCAGAAGGGCTCCACCTAAGAGACAGAGGTGATCCCTGCCCAGGAGTCAGGAGGGCTTCACCCAGGAGACAGAGGTGGTCTCTGCCCAGGAGTCAGGAGGGCTTCACCCAGGAGACAGAGATGGTCCCTGCCCAGGAGTCAGGAGGGCTCCACCTGTGAGACAGAGGGGGTCTTTGCCCAGGAGTCCAGAGGGCTCCACCTAGGAGACAGAGGATGTCTCTGCCTAAGAGTCAGGAGGGCTCCACCTAGGAGACAGAGGAGGTCTCTGACCAGGAATCAGGAGGGCTTTACCAAGGAGACAGAGGTGGTTTCTGCCCAGGAGTCAGGAGGGCTCCACCTGGGAGACAGAAAAGGTCTCTGCCCAGGAGTCAGGAGGGCTTCACCTAGATGACAGAGGAGGTCTTTGCCCAGGAGTCAGGAGGGCTCGAGCTAAGAGACAGAGGAGGTCTCTTCCCGGGAGTCAGGAGGGCTCCACCTAGGAGACAGAGGTGGCCTCTGCCCAGGATTCAGGAGGTCTCCACCTAAGAGACAGAGGAGGTCTCTGTTCAGGTGTCAGGAGGGCTCCACCTAGGAGACAGAGGAGGTCTCTGTTCAGGTGTCAGGAGGTCTCCACCTAAGAGACAGAGGAGGTCTCTGTTCAGGAGTCAGGAGGGCTCAGCCTAGGAGACAGAGGAGGTCTCTTCCCGGAAGTCAGGAGGGCTCCACCTAGGAGACAGAGGAGGTCTCTGTTCAGGAGTCAGGAGGGCTCCACCTAGGAGACAGAGGAGGTCTCTGTTCAGGTGTCAGGAGGGCTCCACCTAGGAGACAGAGGAGGTCTCTGTTCAGGTGTCAGGAGGGCTCCGCCTAAGAGACAGAGGAGGTCTCTGTTCAGGTGTCAGGAGGGCTCAGCCTAGGAGACAGAGGAGGTCTCTGTTCAGGTGTCAGGAGGGCTCAGCCTAGGAGACAGAGGAGGTCTCTGCTCAGGTGTCAGGAGGGCTCAGCCTAGGAGACAGAGGAGGTCTCTTCCCGGAAGTCAGGAGGGCTCAGCCTAAAAGACAGAAGAGGTCTCTGTTCAGGAGTCAGGAGGGCTCCACCTAGGAGACAGAGGAGGTCTCTGTTCAGGTGTCAGGAGGGCTCCACCTAGGAGACAGAGGAGGTCTCTGTTCAGGAGTCAGGAGGGCTCAGCCTAGGAGACAGAGGAGGTCTCTGCTCAGGTGTCAGGAGGGCTCAGCCAAGGAGACAGAGGAGGTCTCTTCCCGGAAGTCAGGAGGGCTCAACCTAGGAGACAGAGGAGGTCTCTGTTCAGGAGTCAGGAGGGCTCAGCCTAGGAGACAGAGGAGGTCTCTGTTCAGGTGTCAGGAGGGCTCAGCCTAGGAGACAGAGGAGGTCTCTGCTCAGGTGTCAGGAGGGCTCAGCCTAGGAGACAGAGGAGGTCTCTGCTCAGGTGTCAGGAGGGCTCAGCCTAGGAGACAGAGGAGGTCTCTGTTCAGGTGTCAGGAGGGCTCAGCCTAGGAGACAGAGGAGGTCTCTGTTCAGGTGTCAGGAGGGCTCAGCCTAGGAGACAGAGGAGGTCTCTGCTCAGGTGTCAGGAGGGCTCAGCCTAGGAGACAGAGGAGGTCTCTGTTCAGGTGTCAAGAGGGCTCAGCCTAGGAGACAGAGGAGGTCTCTGTTAAGGTGTCAGGAGGGCTCAACCTAAAAGACAGAAGAGGTTTCTGTTCAGGAGTCAGGAGGGCTCCACCTAGGAGACAGAGGAGGTCTCTGTTCAGGTGTCAGGAGGGCTCCACCTAGGAGACAGAGGAGGTCTCTTCCCGGAAGTCAGGAGGGCTCAACCTAGGAGACAGAGGAGGTCTCTGTTCAGGAGTCAGGAGGGCTCAGCCTAGGAGACAGAGGAGGTCTCTGTTCAGGAGTCAGGAGGGCTCAGCCTAGGAGACAGAGGAGGTCTCTGTTCAGGAGTCAGGAGGGCTCCACCTAGGAGACAGAGGAAGTCTCTGTTCAGGTGTCAGGAGGTCTCCACCTAAGAGACAGAGGAGGTCTCTGTTCAGGAGTCAGGAGGGCTCAGCCTAGGAGACAGAGGAGGTCTCTTCCCGGAAGTCAGGAGGGCTCCACCTAGGAGACAGAGGAGGTCTCTGTTCAGGAGTCAGGAGGGCTCCACCTAGGAGACAGAGGAGGTCTCTGTTCAGGTGTCAGGAGGGCTCCACCTAGGAGACAGAGGAGGTCTCTGTTCAGGTGTCAGGAGGGCTCCGCCTAAGAGACAGAGGAGGTCTCTGTTCAGGTGTCAGGAGGGCTCAGCCTAGGAGACAGAGGAGGTCTCTGTTCAGGTGTCAGGAGGGCTCAGCCTAGGAGACAGAGGAGGTCTCTGCTCAGGTGTCAGGAGGGCTCAGCCTAGGAGACAGAGGAGGTCTCTTCCCGGAAGTCAGGAGGGCTCAGCCTAAAAGACAGAAGAGGTCTCTGTTCAGGAGTCAGGAGGGCTCCACCTAGGAGACAGAGGAGGTCTCTGTTCAGGTGTCAGGAGGGCTCCACCTAGGAGACAGAGGAGGTCTCTGTTCAGGAGTCAGGAGGGCTCAGCCTAGGAGACAGAGGAGGTCTCTGCTCAGGTGTCAGGAGGGCTCAGCTAAGGAGACAGAGGAGGTCTCTTCCCGGAAGTCAGGAGGGCTCAACCTAGGAGACAGAGGAGGTCTCTGTTCAGGAGTCAGGAGGGCTCAGCCTAGGAGACAGAGGAGGTCTCTGTTCAGGTGTCAGGAGGGCTCAGCCTAGGAGACAGAGGAGGTCTCTGCTCAGGTGTCAGGAGGGCTCAGCCTAGGAGACAGAGGAGGTCTCTGCTCAGGTGTCAGGAGGGCTCAGCCTAGGAGACAGAGGAGGTCTCTGTTCAGGTGTCAGGAGGGCTCAGCCTAGGAGACAGAGGAGGTCTCTGTTCAGGTGTCAGGAGGGCTCAGCCTAGGAGACAGAGGAGGTCTCTGCTCAGGTGTCAGGAGGGCTCAGCCTAGGAGACAGAAGAGTAGAGCTGATGAATGTGTATTTGTTTAGTGGAAGAGAAATGCTGTAACTCTCCCAGGAGAGGAAACTCGATGTATTTTGTTGAACGTTTAAAAAAAGTGAGCAGGAAAAACTGCAAAGAGATTGAAAATTTCCTATTAATGCAAGGATACGTGTAATCTGGGGGATGGTATATATATTGGACCTGTAATCTGGGGGACGGTATATATATTGGACCTGTAATCTGGGGGACGGTGTATATATTGGACCTGTAATCTGGGGGACGGTGTATATATCGGACCTGTAATCTGGGGGATGGTGTATATATCGGACCTGTAATCTGGGGGACGGTATATATATTGGACCTGTAATCTGGGGGACGGTATATATATTGGACCTGTAATCTGGGGGACGGTGTATATATGGGACCTGTAATCTGGGGGACGGTGTATATATTGGACCTGTAATCTGGGGGACGGTGTATATATCGGACCTGTAATCTGGGGGACGGTGTATATATCGGACCTGTAATCTGGGGGACGGTATATATATTGGACCTGTAATCTGGGGGACGGTGTATATATCGGACCTGTAATCTGGGGGACGGTGTATATATCGGACCTGTAATCTGGGGGACGGTGTATATATCGGACCTGTAATCTGGGGGACAGTGTATATATCGGACCTGTAATCTGGGGGATGGTGTATATATGGAGCCTGTAATCTGGGGGACGGTGTATATATGGAGCCTGTAATCTGGGGGACGGTGTATATATGGAGCCTGTAATCTGGTGGACGGTGTATATATCGGACCTGTAATCTGGGGGACGGTGTATATATCAGACCTGAAATCTGGGGGACGGTGTATATATCGGACCTGTAATCTGGGGGATGGTGTATATATCGGACCTGTAATCTGGGGGATGGTGTATATATCGGACCTGTAATCTGGAGGATGGTGTATATATCGGACCTGTAATCTGGGGGATGGTGTATATATCGGACCTGTAATCTGGGGGACGGTGTATATATTGGACCTGCAATCTGGGGGATGGTGAATATATCGGACCTGTAATCTCAGGGATGGTGTATATATCGGACCTGTAATCTGGGGGACGGTGTATATATCGGACCTGTAATCTGGGGGACGGTGTATATATTGGACCTGTAATCTGGGGGATGGTGTATATATATGGAGCCTGTAATCTGGTGGACGGTGTATATATCGGACCTGTAATCTGGGGGACAGTGTATATATCAGACCTGTAATCTGGGGGACGGTGTATATATCGGACCTGTAATCTGGGGGACGGTGTATATATGGAGCCTGTAATCTGGTGGACGGTATATATATCGGACCTGTAATCTGGGGGATGGTGTATATATTGGACCTGTAATCTGGAGGATGGTGTATATATCGGACCTGTAATCTGGGGGATGGTGTATATATCGGACCTGTAATCTGGGGGACGGTGTATATATCGGACCTGTAATCTGGGGGACGGTGTATATATCGGACCTGTAATCTGGGAGACGGTGTATATATGGATCCTGTAATCTGGGGGACGGTGTATATGTGGAACCTGTAATCTGGTGGACGGTGTATATATATAACATGTAATCTTGTGGACGGTGTATATATGGAATCTGTAATCTGGTAGACGATGTATATATATAACATGTAATCTGGTGGACGGTGTATATATGGAATCTGTAATCTGGTGGACGGTGTATATATATAACATGTAATCTGGTGGACGGTGTATATATGGAATCTGTAATCTGGTGGACGGTGTATATATATAACATGTAATCTGGTGGACGGTGTATATGTGGAACCTGTAATCTGGTAGACGATGTATATATATAACATGTAATCTGGTGGACGGTGTATATATATAACATGTAATCTGGTGGACGGTGTATATATATAACATGTAATCTGGGGGACGGTGTATATATGGAATCTGTAATCTGGTGGACGGTGTATATATGGATCCTGTAATCTGGGGGACGGTGTATATGTGGAATCTGTAATCTGGTGGACGGTGTATATATATAACCTGTAATCTGGTGGACGGTGTATATATGGAACCTGTAATCTGGTGGACGGTGTATATATGGAACCTATAATCTGGGGGATGGTGTATGTATGGAACCTGTAATTCTGGTCGAAGGTATATATGGAACCTGTAATCTGGGGGAAGGTGTATATGTGGAAACTGTAATCTGGTGGAAGGTGTATATATGGAACCTATAATCTGGGGGATGGTGTATGTATGGAACCTGTAATCTGGTGGAAGGTATATATGGAACCTGTAATCTGGGGGAAGGTGTATATATCGGACCTGTAATCTGGTGGACGGTGTATATATTGAACCTGTAATCTGGTGGACAGTGTATATGTGGAACCTGTAATCCATGGGATGGTGTATATATGGCACCTGTAATCTGGTGGACTGTATATATATATGGATCATGTAATCTGGTGGACGATGTATATGTGGAACCTGTAATCTGGGGGACGGTGTATATATCAGATCTGTAATCTGGAGGACAGTGTATATATCGGACCTGTAATCTGGAGCACAGTGGATATATGGATCCTGTAATCTGGTGGACGGTGTATATATGGATCCTGTAATCTGGTGGACGGTGTATATATGGATCCTGTGATCTGGTGGACCGTGTATATAAGGATTCTGAAATCTGGTGGACGGTGTATATATCGGACTTGTAATCTGGTGGACGTTTTATATATCGGACCTGTAATCTGGTGGACGGTGTATATATCGGACCTGTAATCTGGTGGACGTTTTATATATCGGACCTGTAATCTGGTGGACGGTGTATATATCGGACCTGTAATCTGGTGGACGGTGTATATATGGATCCTGTAATCTGGTGGACGGTGTATATATGGATCCTGTAATCTGATGGACGGTGTATATATCGGATTTGTAATCTGGTGGACGGTTTATATATTGGACCTGTAATCTGGGGAATGGTGTATATATCGGATCTGTAATCTGGGGAATGGTGTATATATCAGACCTGTAATCTGGGGGATGGTGTATATATCGGACCTGTAATGTGGGGGACAGTGTATATATCGGACCTGTAATGTGGGGGACGGTGTATATATGGAACCTGTAATCTGGGGATGGTGTATATATCGGATCTGTAATCTGGGGAATGGTGTATATATCAGACCTGTAATCTGGGGGATGGTGTATATATCGGACCTGTAATGTGGGGGACAGTGTATATATCGGACCTGTATTCTGGGGGATGGTGTATATATCGGACCTGTAATCTGGAGGATGGTGTATATATCGGACCTGTAATCTGGGGGACGGTGTATATATGGATCCTGTAATCTGGGGGATGGTGTATATATCGGACCTGTAATCTGGAGGATGGTGTATATATCGGACCTGTAATCTGGGGGATGGTGTATATATCAGACCTGTAATCTGGGGGACGGTGTATATATCAGACCTGTAATCTGGGGGATGGTGTATATATCGGACCTGTAATCTGGGGGATGGTGTATATATCGGACCTGTAATCTGGAGGATGGTGTATATATCGGACCTGTAATCTGGGGGATGGTGTATATATCAGACCTGTAATCTGGGGGACGGTGTATATATCAGACCTGTAATCTGGGGGATGGTGTATATATCGGACCTGTAATCTGGGGGATGGTGTATATATCAGACCTGTAATCTGGGGGACGGTGTATATATCGGACCTGTAATCTGGGGGATGGTGTATATATCGGACCTGTAATGTGGGGGACAGTGTATATATCGGACCTGTCTTCTGGGGGATGGTGTATATATGGATCCTGTAATCTGGGGGACGGTGTATATATCGGACCTGTAATCTGGGGGACGGTGTATATATCGGACCTGTAATCTGGGGGACGGTGTATATATCGGACCTCTAATCTGGGGGACGGTGTATATATCGGACCTGTAATCTGGGGGACGGTGTATATATCGGACCTGTAATCTGGGGGACGGTGTATATATCAGACCTGTAATCTGGGGGATGGTGTATATATCAGACCTGTAATCTGGGGGACGGTGTATATATCGGACCTGTAATCTGGGGGACGGTGTATATATCGGACCTGTAATCTGGGGGACGGTGTATATATCTGGCCTATTTTTCTGGAGGCTCTATATATGGTGTATATATCGGACCTGTAATCTGGAGGATGGTGTATATATCGGACCTGTAATCTGGGGGATGGTGTATATATCAGACCTGTAATCTGGGGGACGGTGTATATATCAGACCTGTAATCTGGGGGATGGTGTATATATCGGACCTGTAATCTGGGGGATGGTGTATATATCGGACCTGTAATCTGGGGGACGGTGTATATATCGGACCTGTAATCTGGGGGACGGTGTATATATCTGGCCTATTTTTCTGGAGGCTCTATGGCCTTTTGTCAGGACCTGAGAGGGTATTTAGGTCCTCCTCATTCCAGTGTTTTGCTGCAGCCAGATCTTGTTCCTGCCGTGTACCCAGCACCCCACGCCTGGTTCCTGCCCTGTACCCAGCACCCCACGCCTAGTTCCTGCTCTGTACCCAGCACCCCACACCTGATTCCTGCCCTGTACCCAGCACCCCACGCCTAGTTCCTGCCCTGTACCCAGCACCCCACGCCTGATTCCTGCCCTGTACCCAGCACCCCACGCCTAGTTCCAGCCCTGTACCCAGCACCCCACGCCTAGTTCTTGCCCTGTACCCAGCACCCCACGCCTAGTTCCTGCCCTGTACCCAGCACCCCACGCCTAGTTCCTGACCTGAACCCAGCACCCCACGCCTAGTTCTTGCCCTGTACCCAGCACCCCACGCCTAGTTCCTGCCCTTTACCCAGCAATCCACAACTAGTTCCTGCCCTGTACCCAGCACCCCACGCCTAGTTCCTGCCCTTTACCCAGCAATCCACAACTAGTTCCTGCCCTGTACCCAGCACCCCACGCCTAGTTCCTGCCCTGTACCCAGCACCCCACGCCTGATTCCTGCCCTGTACCCAGCACCCCACGCCTAGTTCCAGCCCTGTACCCAGCACCCCACGCCTAGTTCTTGCCCTGTACCCAGCACCCCACGCCTAGTTCCTGCCCTGTACCCAGCACCCCACGCCTAGTTCCTGACCTGAACCCAGCACCCCACGCCTAGTTCTTGCCCTGTACCCAGCACCCCACGCCTAGTTCCTGCCCTTTACCCAGCAATCCACAACTAGTTCCTGCCCTGTACCCAGCACCCCACGCCTAGTTCCTGCCCTTTACCCAGCAATCCACAACTAGTTCCTGCCCTTTACCCAGCACCCCACGCCTAGTTCCTGCCTGTACCCAGCACCCCACGCCTGGTTCCTGCCCTGTACCCAGCACCCCACGCCGAGTTCCTGCCCTGTACCCAGCACCCCACACCAAGTTCCTGCCCTGTACCCTGCACCCTGTCTGGTGTTAGTCGGGGATTCTGTCTGGTATTAGTCGGGGATTCTGTCTGGTATTAGTCGGGGATTCTATCCGGCATTAGTCGGGGATTCTGTCTGGTGTTAGTCTGGTATTATGTCCGGTATTAGTCGGGGATTCTGTCCGGTATTAGCCGGGGATTCTGTCTGGTATTAGTCGGGGATTCTGTCTGATGTTAGCCGGGGATTCTGCCTGGTATTAGTCGGGGATTCTGCCTGGTATTAGTCGGGGATTCTGTCCTGTATTAGTCGGGGATTCTGTCCGGTGTTAGTCTGGTATTATGTCCGGTATTAGTCGGGGATTCTGTCCGGTATTAGCCGGGGATTCTGTCTGGTATTAGTCGGGGATTCTGTCTGATGTTAGCCGGGGATTCTGCCTGGTATTAGTCGGGGATTCTGTCTGGTGTTAGTCGGGGATTCTGTCCGGTATTAGTCGGGGATTCTGTCTGGTGTTAGTCGGGGATTCTGTCTGGTGTTAGTCGGTGATTCTGTCTGGTATTAGTCGGGGATTCTGTTCGGTATTAGTCGGGGATTCTGTCCCGTATTAGTCGGGGATTCTGTCTGGTGTTAGTCGGTGATTCTGTCCGGTATTAGTCGGGGATTCTGTCCGGTATTAGTCGGGGATTCTGTCTGGTGTTAGTCGGGGATTCTGTCTGGTATTAGTCGGGGATTCTGTCTGGTGTTAGTTGGTGATTCTGTCTGGTGTTAGTCAGGGATTCTGCCTGGTATTAGTCGGGGATTCTGTCCGGTATTAGTCTGGTATTATTTCCGGTATTAGTCTGGGATTCTGTTCAGTATTAGTCGGGGATTCTGCCTGGTATTAGTCGGGGATTCTGTCTGGTGTTAGTTGGGTATTATGTCTGGTATTAGTCTGGGATTCTGTTCAGTATTAGTCGGGGATTCTGCCTGGTATTAGTCGGGGATTCTGTCTGGTGTTAGTCGGGGATTCTGTTCAGTATTAGTCGGGGATTCTGCCTGGTATTAGTCGGGGATTCTGCCTGGTATTAGTCGGGGATTCTGTCTGGTGTTAGTCGGGGATTCTGCCTGGTGTTAGTCGGGGATTCTGCCTGGTATTATTCGGGGATTCTGCCTGGTATTAGTCGGGGATTCTGTTCGGTATTAGTCGGGGATTCTGCCTGGTAATATTCGGGTATTATGTCCGGTATTAGTCGGGGATTCTGTCCGGTAATATTCTGGGATTCTGTCCGGTATTAGTCGGGGATTCTGTCCGTTATTAGTCGGGGATTCTGTCTGGTATTAGTCGGGGATTCTGTCTGGTATTATTCTGGGATTCTGTCCGGTATTAGTCGGGTATTATGCCTGGTGTTAGTCGGGGATTCTGTCCGGTAGTAGTCGGGTATTATGCCTGGTATTAGTCGGGGATTCTGCCTGGTATTAGTCGGGGATTCTGTCTTGTATTAGTCAGGGATTCTGTTCGGTATTAGTCGGGGATTCTGTCCGGTAGTAGTCGGGTATTATGCCTGGTGTTAGTCGGGGATTCTGTCTTGTATTAGTCGGGGATTCTGTCCGGTATTAGTCGGGTATTATGTACGGTATTAGTCGGGGATTCTGTCCGGTATTAGTCAGGGATTCTGTCTGGTGTTAGTTGGGGATTCTGTCCGGTATTAGTCTGGTATTATGTCCGGTATTAGTCGGGGATTCTGTTCAGTATTAGTCGGGGATTCTGCCTGGTGTTAGTCGGGGATTCTGCCTGGTATTAGTCGGGGATTCTGTCTGGTGTTAGTCGGGGATTCTGTCTGGTGTTAGTCGGTGATTCTGTCTGGTGTTAGTCGGGGATCCTGTCTGGTGTTAGTCGGGGATTCTGTTCGGTATTAGTCGGGGATTCTGTCCTGTATTAGTCGGGGATTCTGTCCGGTATTAGTTGGGGATTCTGTTCGGTATTAGTCGGGGATTCTGTCTGGTGTTAGTCGGGGATTCTGTCTGGTGTTAGTCGGTGATTCTGTCTGGTTTTAGTCGGGGATTCTGTTCGGTATTAGTCAGGGATTCTGTCCTGTATTAGTCGGGGATTCTGTCCGGTATTAGTCGGGGATTCTGTTCGGTATTAGTCGGGGATTCTGTCTGGTGTTAGTCGGGGATTCTGTCTGGTGTTAGTCGGTGATTATGTCTGGTTTTAGTCGGGGATTCTGTCTGGTTTTAGTCGGGGATTCTGTTCGGTATTAGTCGGGTATTATGTCTGGTATTAGTCGGGGATTCTGTCCGGTATTAGTCGGGGATTCTGTCTGGTGTTAGTCGGGATTCTGTTCGGTATTAGTCGGGGATTCTGCCTGGTATTAGTCGGGGACTCTGTCTGGTGTTAGTCGGGGATTCTGTCTGCTGTTAGTCGGGGATTCTGTCCGATATTAGTCTGGTATTATGTCCGGTATTAGTCTGGGATTCTGTTCGGTATTAGTCGGGGATTCTGTCTGGTGTTAGTCGGGGATTCTGTCTAGTGTTAGTCGGGGATTCTGTCTGGTGTTAGTCGGGGACTCTGTCTGGTGTTAGTCGGGGATTCTGTCTGCTGTTAGTCGGGGATTCTGTCCGATATTAGTCTGGTATTATGTCTGGTATTAGTCGGGGATTCTGTCCGGTATTAGTCGGGGATTCTGCCTGGTGTTAGTTGGGGATTCTGCCTGGTGTTAGTTGGGGATTCTGTCTGGTGTTAGTCGGGGATTCTGCCTGGTGTTAGTTGGGGATTCTGCCTGGTGTTAGTCGGGGATTCTGTCTGGTATTAGTCGGGTATTATGTCCGGTATTAGTCGGGTATTATGTCCGGTGTTAGTCGGGGATTCTGTCCGGTGTTAGTCGGGGATTCTGTCCGGTGTTAGTTGGTGATTCTGTCCGGTATTAGTCGGGGATTCTGTCTGGTGTTAGTCGGGGATTCTGTCTGGTGTTAGTTGGTGATTCTGTCTGGTGTTAGTCGGGGATTCTGCCTGGTATTAGTCGGGGATTCTGTCTGGTGTTATTCGGGGATTCTGCCTGGTATTAGTCGGGGATTCTGTCTGGTGTTATTCGGGGATTCTGTCTGGTATTAGTCGGGGATTCTGCCTGGTGTTAGTCGGGGATTCTGTCCGGTATTAGTCGGGGATTCTGTCCGGTATTAGTCGGGGATTCTGTCCGATGTTAGTCGGGGATTCTGCCTGGTATTAGTCGGGGATTCTGTCTGGTGTTAGTCGGGGATTCTGTCTGGTGTTAGTCAGGGATTCTGTCTGGTGTTAGTCGGGGATTCTGTCCGGTGTTAGTCGGGGATTCTGTCTGGTCTTAGTCGGGGATTCTGTCCGGTTTTATTCGCGGATTCTGCCTTGTATTAGTCGGGGATTCTGTCCGGTATTAGTTGAGAATTCTGTGTAGTATTAGTCGGGGATTCTGTCTGGTATTAGTCGGGGATTCTGTCCGGTATTAGTTGAGAATTCTGTGTAGTATTAGTCGGGGATTCTGTCTGGTATTAGTCGGGGATTCTGTCTGGTGTTAGTCGGGGATTCTGTCTGATGTTAGTCGGGTATTATGTCTGGTGTTAGTCGGGGATTCTTCCTGGTGTTAGTTGGGGATTCTGTCTGGTGTTAGTCGGGGATTCTGTCTGGTGTTAGTCGGGGATTCTGTCTGGTGTTAGCTGGGGATTCTGTCTGGTGTTAGTCGGATATTATGTCCGGTGTTAGTCGGGGATTCTGTCAGGTGTTAGTCGGGGATTCTGTCTGGTGTTAGTCGGGGATTCTGTCTGGTGTTAGTCGGGGATTCTGTCTGGTGTTAGTCGGGGATTCTGTCCGGTATTAGTCGGGGATTCTGTCCGGTTTTAGTCGGGGATTCTGTCTGGTGTTAGCTGGGGATTCTGCCTGGTGTTAGTCGGGAATTCTGTATGCTGTTAGTCGGGGATTCTGTCTTGTGTTAGTCGGGGATTCTGTCTGGTGTTAGCTGGGGATTCTGTCTGGTGTTAGTCGGGGATTCTGTATGCTGTTAGTCGGGGAATCTGTCTGGTGTTAGTCGGGGATTCTGTCTGGTGTTAGTCGGGGATTCTGTCCGGTGTTAGTCGGGGATTCTGTCTGGTCTTAGTCGGGGATTCTGTCCGGTTTTATTCGCGGATTCTGCCTTGTATTAGTCGGGGATTCTGTCCGGTATTAGTTGAGAATTCTGTGTAGTATTAGTCGGGGATTCTGTCTGGTATTAGTCGGGGATTCTGTCTGGTGTTAGTCGGGGATTCTGTCTGATGTTAGTCGGGTATTATGTCTGGTGTTAGTCGGGGATTCTTCCTGGTGTTAGTTGGGGATTCTGTCTGGTGTTAGTCGGGGATTCTGTCTGGTGTTAGTCGGGGATTCTGTCTGGTGTTAGCTGGGGATTCTGTCTGGTGTTAGTCGGATATTATGTCCGGTGTTAGTCGGGGATTCTGTCCGGTTTTAGTCGGGGATTCTGCCTGGTGTTAGTCGGGAATTCTGTATGCTTTTAGTCGGGGATTCTGTCTTGTGTTAGTCGGGGATTCTGTCTGGTGTTAGTCGGGGATTCTGTCTTGTGTTAGTCGGGGATTCTGTCTGGTGTTAGTCGGGGATTCTGTCTGGTGTTAGTCGGGGATTCTGTCTGGTGTTAGCTGGGGATTCTGTCTGGTGTTAGTCGGGGATTCTGTCAGGTGTTAGTCGGGGATTCTGTCTGGTGTTAGCTGGGGATTCTGTCTGGTGTTAGTCGGATATTATGTCCGGTGTTAGTCGGGGATTCTGTCAGGTGTTAGTCGGGGATTCTGTCTGGTGTTAGTCGGGGATTCTGTCTGGTGTTAGTCGGGGATTCTGTCTGGTGTTAGTCGGGGATTCTGTCCGGTATTAGTCGGGGATTCTGTCCGGTTTTAGTCGGGGATTCTGTCTGGTGTTAGCTGGGGATTCTGCCTGGTGTTAGTCGGGAATTCTGTATGCTGTTAGTCGGGGATTCTGTCTTGTGTTAGTCGGGGATTCTGTCTGGTGTTAGCTGGGGATTCTGTCTGGTGTTAGTCGGGGATTCTGTATGCTGTTAGTCGGGGAATCTGTCTGGTGTTAGTCGGGGATTCTGTCTGGTGTTAGTCGGGGATTCTGTCCGGTGTTAGTCGGGGATTCTGTCTGGTCTTAGTCGGGGATTCTGTCCGGTTTTATTCGCGGATTCTGCCTTGTATTAGTCGGGGATTCTGTCCGGTATTAGTTGAGAATTCTGTGTAGTATTAGTCGGGGATTCTGTCTGGTATTAGTCGGGGATTCTGTCTGGTGTTAGTCGGGGATTCTGTCTGATGTTAGTCGGGTATTATGTCTGGTGTTAGTCGGGGATTCTTCCTGGTGTTAGTTGGGGATTCTGTCTGGTGTTAGTCGGGGATTCTGTCTGGTGTTAGTCGCGGATTCTGTCTGGTGTTAGCTGGGGATTCTGTCTGGTGTTAGTCGGATAATATGTCCGGTGTTAGTCGGGGATTCTGTCAGGTGTTAGTCGGGGATTCTGTCTGGTGTTAGTCGGGGATTCTGTCTGGTGTTAGTCGGGGATTCTGTCTGGTGTTTGTCGGGGATTCTGTCCGGTATTTGTCGGGGATTCTGTCCGGTTTTAGTCGGGGATTCTGTCTGGTGTTAGCTGGGGATTCTGCCTGGTGTTAGTCGGGAATTCTGTATGCTGTTAGTCGGGGATTCTGTCTTGTGTTAGTCGGGGATTCTGTCTGGTGTTAGCTGGGGATTCTGTCTGGTGTTAGTCGGGGATTCTGTATGCTGTTAGTCGGGGATTCTGTCTGGTGTTAGTCGGGGATGCTGTCCGGTATTAGTCGGGTATTATGTCCGGTATTAGTCGGGATTCTGTCTGGTATTAGTCGGGAATTATGTCCGGTATTAGTCGGGGATTCTGTCCGGTATTAGTCGAGGATTCTGTCTGGTGTTAGTCGGGGATTCTGTCTGGTATTAGTCGGGGATTCTGTCTGGTGTTAGTCGGGTATTATGTCCGGTATTAGTCGGGGATTCTGTCAGGTGTTAGTCGGGGATTCTTTCCGGTGTTAGTCGGGGATTCTGTCCGGTGTTAGTCGGGGATTCTGTCCGGTGTTAGTCGGGGATTCTTTCCGGTGTTAGTCGGGGATTCTGTCCGGTGTTAGTCGGGGATTCTGTCAGGTGTTAGTCGGGTATTATGTCCGGTATTAGTCGGGGATTCTGTTCGGTATTAGTCGGGGATTCTGTCTGGTATTAGTCGGGGATTCTGTCTGGTGTTAGTCGGGGATTCTGTCCGGTGTTATTCGGGGATTCTGCCTGGTGTTAGTCGGGGATTCTTTCTGGTGTTAGTCGGGGATTCTGTCCGGTGTTAGTCGGGGATTCTGCCTGGTGTTAGTCGGGGATTCTGTCTGGTGTTAGTTGGGGATTCTGTCTGGTGTTAGTCGGGGATTCTGTCCGGTTTTAGGCGGGGATACTGTCTGGTGTTAGTCGGGGATTCTGCCTGGTGTTAGTCGGGGATTCTGTCTGCTGTTAGTCGGGGATGCTGTCCGGTATTAGTCGGGATTCTGCCAGGTATTAGTCGGGTATTATGTCCGGTATTAGTCGGGGATTCTGTCTGGTGTTAGTCGGGTATTCTGTCCGGTATTAGTCGGGGATTCTGTCCGGTGTTAGTCAGGGATTCTGTCTGGTATTTGTCGGGGATTCTGTCCGGTGTTAGTCGGTTATTCTGTCCGGTGTTAGTCGGGGATTCTTTCCGGTTTTAGTCGGGGATTCTGTCCGGTGTTAGTCGGGGATTCTGCCTGGTGTTAGTCGGGGATTCTGTCAGGTGTTAGTCGGGGATTCTGTCTGGTGTTAGTCGGGGATTCTGTCCGGTGTTAGTCGGGGATTCTGTCCGGTTTTAGTCAGGGATTCTGTCTGGTGTTAGTCGGGGATTCTGTCTGGTATTAGTCGGGGATTCTGCCTGGTGTTAGTCGGGCATTCTGTCCGGTATTAGTCGGGGATTCTGTCCGGTATTAGTCGGGGATTCTGTCTGGTGTTAGTCGGGTATTATGTCTGGTGTTAGTCGGGGATTCTGTCTGGTGTTAGTCGGGGATTCTGTCTGGTGTTAGTCGGGGATTCTGCCTTGTGTTAGTCGGGGATTCTGTCTGGTGTTAGTCGGGGATTCTGCCTGGTGTTAGTCGGGGATTCTGTCTGGTGTTAGTCGAGGATTCTGTCCAGTGTTAGTCGGGGATTCTGTCAGGTATTAGTCGGGGATTCTGTCCGGTGTTAGTCGGGGATTCTGTCTGGTATTAGTCGGGGATTCTGTCCGGTGTTAGTCCGGGATTCTGCCTGGTATTAGTCGGGGATTCTGTCTGGTGTTAGTCGGGGATTCTGTCTGGTGTTAGTCGGGGATTCTGTCTGTTATTAGTCGGGGATTCTGTCTGGTATTAGTCGGGGATTTGGTCTGGTATTAGTCGGGGATTCTGTCTGGTATTAGTCGGGGATTCTGTCTGGTGTTAGTCGGTGATTCTGTCTCGTGTTAGTCGGGGATTCTGTCTGGTGTTAGTCGGGGATTCTGTCTGGTATTAGTCGGGGATTCTGTCCGGTATTAGTCGGGGGTTCTGTCCGGTATTAGTCGGGGATTCTGTCCGGTATTAGTCGGGGATTCTGTCTGGTGTTAGTCGGGGATTCTGTTCGGTATTAGTCGGGGATTCTGTCCTGTATTAGTCGGGGATTCTGTCTGGTATTAGTCGGGGATTCTGTTCGGTATTAGTCGGGGATTCTGTCTGGTGTTAGTCGGGGATTCTGTCTGGTGTTAGTCGGTGATTCTGTCTGGTGTTAGTCGGGGATTCTGTCCTGTATTAGTCGGGGATTCTGTCTGGTGTTAGTCGGTGATTCTGTCTGGTGTTAGTCGGGGATTCTGCCTGGTGTTAGTCGGGGATGCTGTCCGATGTTAGTCGGGGATTCTGTCTGGTATTATTCGGGGATTCTGTCCGGTATTAGTCGGGGATTCTGATCGGTATTAGTCGGGTATTATGTCCGGTATTAGTCGGGGATTCTGTCCGGTATTAGTCGGGTATTATGTCCGGTAATAGTCGGGGATTCTGCCTGGTATTAGTCGGGGATTCTGTCTGGTGTTAGTCAGGGATTCTGTTTGGTGTTAGTCGGGGATTCTGTCCGGTATTAGTCGGGGATTCTGCCTGGTGTTAGTCGGGGATTCTGTCTGGTGTTAGTCGGGGATTCTGCCTGGTGTTAGTTGTGTATTATGTCTGGTGTTAGTCTGGGATTCTGCCTGGTGTTAGTCGGGGATTCTGTCCGGTATTAGTCTGGGATTCTGTCTGGTGTTAGTCGGGGATTCTGCCTGGTATTAGTCGGGGATTCTGTCTGGTGTTAGTCGGGGATTCTGTCTGGTGTTAGTCGGGGATTCTGTCTGGTGTTAGTCGGGGATTCTGTCCGGTGTTAGTCGGGGATTCTGTCTGGTCTTAGTCGGGGATTCTGTCTGGTCTTAGTCGGGGATTCTGTCCGGTTTTATTCGCGGATTCTGTCTGGTCTTAGTCGGGGATTCTGTCTGGTCTTAGTCGGGGATTCTGTCCGGTTTTATTCGCGGATTCTGCCTTGTATTAGTCGGGGATTCTGTCTGGTGTTAGTCGAGGATTCTGTCCAGTGTTAGTCGGGGATTCTGTCAGGTATTAGTCGGGGATTCTGTCCGGTGTTAGTCCGGGATTCTGCCTGGTATTAGTCGGGGATTCTGTCTGGTGTTAGTCGGGGATTCTGTCTAGTGTTAGTCGGGGATTCTGTCTGTTATTAGTCGGGGATTCTGTCTGGTATTAGTCGGGGATTTGGTCTGGTATTAGTCGGGGATTCTGTCTGGTATTAGTCGGGGATTCTGTCTGGTGTTAGTCGGTGATTCTGTCTGGTGTTAGTCGGGGATTCTGTCTGGTGTTAGTCGGGGATTCTGTCTGGTATTAGTCGGGGATTCTGTCCGGTATTAGTCGGGGGTTCTGTCCGGTATTAGTCGGGGATTCTGTCCGGTATTAGTCGGGGATTCTGTCTGGTGTTAGTCGGGGATTCTGTTCGGTATTAGTCGGGGATTCTGTCCTGTATTAGTCGGGGATTCTGTCTGGTATTAGTCGGGGATTCTGTTCGGTATTAGTCGGGGATTCTGTCTGGTGTTAGTCGGGGATTCTGTCTGGTGTTATTCGGTGATTCTGTCTGGTGTTAGTCGGGGATTCTGTCCTGTATTAGTCGGGGATTCTGTCTGTTATTAGTCGGGGATTCTGTCTGGTATTAGTCGGGGATTTGGTCTGGTATTAGTCGGGGATTCTGTCTGGTATTAGTCGGGGATTCTGTCTGGTGTTAGTCGGGGATTCTGTCTGGTGTTAGTCGGGGATTCTGTCTGGTATTAGTCGGGGATTCTGTCCGGTATTAGTCGGGGGTTCTGTCCGGTATTAGTCGGGGATTCTGTCCGGTATTAGTCGGGGATTCTGTCTGGTGTTAGTCGGGGATTCTGTTCGGTATTAGTCGGGGATTCTGTCCTGTATTAGTCGGGGATTCTGTCTGGTATTAGTCGGGGATTCTGTTCGGTATTAGTCGGGGATTCTGTCTGGTGTTAGTCGGGGATTCTGTCTGGTGTTAGTCGGGGATTCTGTCCTGTATTAGTCGGGGATTCTGTCTGTTATTAGTCGGGGATTCTGTCTGGTATTAGTCGGGGATTTGGTCTGGTATTAGTCGGGGATTCTGTCTGGTATTAGTCGGGGATTCTGTCTGGTGTTAGTCGGGGGTTCTGTCCGGTATTAGTCGGGGATTCTGTCCGGTATTAGTCGGGGATTCTGTCTGGTGTTAGTCGGGGATTCTGTTCGGTATTAGTCGGGGATTCTGTCCTGTATTAGTCGGGGATTCTGTCTGGTATTAGTCGGGGATTCTGTTCGGTATTAGTCGGGGATTCTGTCCTGTATTAGTCGGGGATTCTGTCTGGTGTTAGTCGGTGATTCTGTCTGGTGTTAGTCGGGGATTCTGCCTGGTGTTAGTCGGGGATTCTGATCGGTATTAGTCGGGTATTATGTCCGGTATTAGTCGGGGATTCTGTCCGGTATTAGTCGGGTATTATGTCCGGTATTGGTCGGGGATTCTGTTCGGTAATAGTCGGGGATTCTGTCTGGTGTTAGTCAGGGATTCTGTTTGGTGTTAGTCGGGGATTCTGTCCGGTATTAGTCGGGGATTCTGTCTGGTGTTAGTCGGGGATTCTGCCTGGTGTTAGTCGGGGATTCTGTCTGGTGTTAGTCGGGGATTCTGCCTGGTGTTAGTTGTGTATTATGTCTGGTGTTAGTCTGGGATTCTGTTCAGTATTAGTCGGGGATTCTGCCTGGTGTTAGTCGGGGATTCTGCCTGGTATTAGTCGGGGATTCTGTCTGGTGTTAGTCGGGGATTCTGCCTTGTGTTAGTTGGGTATTATGTCTGGTGTTAGTCGGGGATTCTGTTCGGTATTAGTCGGGGATTCTGTCCTGTATTAGTCGGGGATTCTGTCTGGTATTAGTCGGGGATTCTGTTCGGTATTAGTCGGGGATTCTGTCCTGTATTAGTCGGGGATTCTGTCTGGTGTTAGTCGGTGATTCTGTCTGGTGTTAGTCGGGGATTCTGATCGGTATTAGTCGGGTATTATGTCCGGTATTAGTCGGGGATTCTGTCCGGTATTAGTCGGGTATTATGTCCGGTATTGGTCGGGGATTCTGTTCGGTAATAGTCGGGGATTCTGTCTGGTGTTAGTCAGGGATTCTGTTTGGTGTTAGTCGGGGATTCTGTCCGGTATTAGTCGGGGATTCTGTCTGGTGTTAGTCGGGGATTCTGCCTGGTGTTAGTCGGGGATTCTGTCTGGTGTTAGTCGGGGATTCTGCCTGGTGTTAGTTGTGTATTATGTCTGGTGTTAGTCTGGGATTCTGTTCAGTATTAGTCGGGGATTCTGCCTGGTGTTAGTCGGGGATTCTGCCTGGTATTAGTCGGGGATTCTGTCTGGTGTTAGTCGGGGATTCTGCCTTGTGTTAGTTGGGTATTATGTCTGGTGTTAGTCGGGGATTCTGTCCGGTATTAGTCGGGGATTCTGTCCGGTATTAGTTTGGGATTCTGTCCGGTATTAGTCGGGGATTCTGTCCGGTATTAGTCGGGGATTCTGTCCGGTATTAGTTTGGGATTCTGTCCGGTATTAGTCGGGTATTATATCTGGTATTAGTTTGGGATTCTGCCTGGTGTTAGTCGGGGATTCTGTCTGCTGTTAGTCGGGGATGCTGTCCGGTATTAGTCGGGATTCTGTCTGGTGTTAGTCGGGTATTCTGTCCGGTATTAGTCGGGGATTCTGTCTGGTGTTAGTCGGGGATTCTGTCTGCTGTTAGTCGGGGATGCTGTCCGGTATTAGTCGGGATTCTGTCTGGTGTTAGTCGGGTATTCTGTCCGGTATTAGTCGGGGATTCTGTCTGGTGTTAGTCGGGTATTCTGTCCGGTATTAGTCGTGGATTCTGCCTGGTATTAGTCGGGGATTCTGTCCGGTATTAGTCGGGGATTCTGTCCGGTATTAGTCGGGGATTCTGTCTCGGGGGTTTTGGTTTTTATTTCTCAGACACAGTCAGGTCCCAATGTCCTGATTGTAGCCCCCCCAGACCTGGGCATCCCGGCCGCTGATTCCTGACACCCTGTTTGAAGGGACTGTCCCGGTTCTGCTCCTCAGTCCGTCTCGGATGTCTACAATTCTCGGAGGTTTTATTTCATCTTGTATTGTGTATTATAGTGTTATGGTAGTAGTAGCTGGAGGTGTGTCCTTTATAAATATAAATAGGGGCGTGTACCTTATAAATATAACTGGGGGCGTGTCCTTTATAAATATAAATAGGGGCGTGTACCTTATAAATATAACTGGGGGCGTGTCCCTTATCTGTCAGGTGTTAGTCGGGGATTCTGTCAGGTGTTAGTCGGGATTCTGTTCGGTTTTAGTCGTGGATTCTGTCCGGTATTAGTCGGGGATGCTGTCCGGTATTAGTCGGGGATTCTGTCTGGTATTAGTCGGGGATTCTGTCCGGTGTTAGTCGAGGATTCTGTCCGGTATTAGTCGGGGATTCTGCCTGGTGTTAGTCGGGGATTCTGTCAGGTGTTAGTCGGGGATTCTGTCAGGTGTTAGTCGGGGATTCTGCCTGGTGTTAGTCGGGGATTCTGTCATGTGTTAGTCGGGGATTCTGTCCGGTATTAGTCGGGGATTCTGCCTGGTGTTAGTCGGGGATTCTGTCAGGTGTTAGTCGGGGATTCTGTCTGGTATTAGTCGGGGATTCTTTCCGGTATTAGTTGGGGATTCTGCCTGGTGTTAGTCGGGGATTCTGTCAGGTGTTAGTCGGGGATTCTGTCAGGTGTTAGTCGGGGATTCTGTCAGGTGTTAGTCGGGGATTCTGTCTGGTGTTAGTCGGGGATTCTGTCTGGTGTTAGTCGGGGATTCTGTCCGGTGTTAGTCGGGGATTCTGTCCGGTTTTAGTCAGGGATTCTGTCTGGTGTTATTCGGGGATTCTGTCTGGTGTTAGTCGGGGATTCTGCCTGGTGTTAGTCGGGGATTCTGTCCGGTATTAGTCGGGGATTCTGTCCGTTATTTGTCGGGATTCTGCCTGGTATTAGTCGGGGATTCTGTCTGGTGTTAGTCGGGTATTATGTCTGGTGTTAGTCGGGGATTCTGTCTGGTATTAGTCGGGGATTCTGTCTGGTGTTAGTCCGGGATTCTGTCTGGTGTTAGTCGGGGATTCTGTCCGGTGTTAGTCGGGGATTCTGTCTGGTGTTAGTCCGGGATTCTGTCTGGTGTTAGTCGGGGATTCTGTCCGGTGTTAGTCAGGGATTCTGTCCGGTATTAGTCGGGGATTCTGTCCGATGTTAGTCCGGGATTCTGCCTGGTGTTAGTCGGGTATTATGTCCGGTATTAGTCGGGGATTCTGTCCGGTGTTAGTCCGGGATTCTGTCTGGTGTTAGTCGGGGATTCTGTCCGGTATTAGTCGGGGATTCTGTCCGGTGTTAGTCGGGGATTCTGCCTGGTATTAGTCGGGGATTCTGTCTGGTATTAGTCGGGGATTCTGTCCGGTATTAGTCGGGGATTCTGCCTGGTATTAGTCGGGGATTCTGTCCGGTATTAGTCGGGGATTCTGTCCGGTATTAGTCGGGGATTCTGTCCGGTATTAGTCGGGGATTCTGTCCGGTGATAGTCGGGGATTCTGCCTGGTATTAGTCGGGGATTCTGTCTGGTATTAGTCGGGGATTCTGTCTGGTATTAGTCGGGGATTCTGTCCGGTATTAGTCGGGTATTATGTCCGGTATTAGTCGGGGATTCTGTCCGGTATTAGTCGGGGATTCTGTCCGGTGATAGTCGGGGATTCTGCCTGGTATTAGTCGGGGATTCTGTCTGGTATTAGTCGGGGATTCTGTCTGGTATTAGTCGGGGATTCTGTCCGGTATTAGTCGGGTATTATGTCCGGTATTAGTCGGGGATTCTGTCCGGTATTAGTCGGGGATTCTGTCCGGTATTAGTCGGGGATTCTGCCTGGTATTAGTCGGGGATTCTGTCCGGTGTTAGTCGGGGATTCTGTCCGGTGTTAGTCGGGGATTCTGTCCGGTATTAGTCGGGTATTATGTCCGGTATTAGTCGGGGATTCTGTCCGGTATTAGTCGGGGATTCTGTCCGGTATTAGTCGGGGATTCTGTCTGGTATTAGTCGGGGATTCTGTCTGGTGTTAGTCGGGGATTCTGTCTGGTGTTAGTCGGGGATTCTGTCTGGTGTTAGTCGGGGATTCTGCCTGGTGTTAGTCGGGGATTCTGCCTGGTGTTAGTCGGGGATTCTGCCTGGTGTTAGTCGGGGATTCTGCCTGGTGTTAGTCGGGGATTCTTTCCGGTATTAGTCGGGGATTCTGTCCTTTATTAGTCGGGGATTCTGTCCTGTATTAGTCGAGGATTCTTTCCGGTATTAGTCGGGGATTCTGTTCGGTATTAGTCGGGGATTCTGTCTGGTGTTAGTCGGGGATTCTGTCTGGTTTTAGTCGGGGATTCTGTACGGTATTAGTTGGGGATTCTGTCCGGTATTAGTTGGGGATTCTGCCTGGTGTTAGTTGAGGATTCTGTCTAGTATTAGTCGGGGATTCTGTCCGGTATTAGTCGGGGATTCTCTCCGGTATTAGTCGGGGATTCTGTCTGGTGTTAGTCGGGGATTCTGTCCGGTGTTAGTCGGGGATTCTGTCAGGTGTTAGTCGGGGATTCTGTCTGGTGTTTGTCGGGGATTCTGTCAGGTGTTAGTCGGGGATTCTGTCTGGTGTTAGTCGGGGATTCTGTCCGGTTTTAGTCGGGGATTCTGTCTGGTGTTAGTCGGGGATTCTGCCTGGTGTTAGTAGGGGATTCTGTCTGCTATTAGTCGGGGATGCTGTCCGGTATTAGTCGGGATTCTGCCTGGTATTAGTCGGGTATTATGTCCGGTGTTAGTCGGGGATTCAGTCCGGTATTAGTCGGGGATTCTGTCTGGTATTAGTCGGGGATTCTGTCTGGTATTAGTCGGGGATTCTGTTCGGAATTAGTCGGGGATTCTGTCCGGTATTAGTCGGGGATTCTGTCTGGTATTAGTCGGGGATTCTGTCTGGTGTTAGTCGGGGATTCTGTCTGGTGTTAGTCGGGGATTCTGTCCGGTGTTAGTCGGGGATTCTGTCAGGTGTTAGTCGGGGATTCTGTCAGGTGTTAGTCGGGGATTCTGTCCAGTTTTAGTCGGGGATTCTGTCCGGTGTTAGTCGGGGATTCTGCCTGGTGTTTGTCGGGGATTCTGTCTGGTGTTAGTCGGGGATTCTGTCAGGTGTTAGTCGGGGATTCTGTCTGGTGTTAGTCGGGGATTCTGTCCGGTTTTAGTCGGGGATTCTGTCTGGTGTTAGTCGGGGATTCTGCCTGGTGTTAGTCGGGGATTCTGTCTGCTATTAGTCGGGGATGCTGTCCGGTATTAGTCGGGATTCTGTCTGTTATTAGTCGGGTATTATGTCCGGTATTAGTCGGGGATTCTGTCTGGTATTAGTCGGGGATTCTGTCTGGTATTAGTCGGGATTCTGTCTGGTGTTAGTCGGGTATTATGTCCGGTATTAGTCGGGTATTATGTCCGGTATTAGTCGGGGATTCTGCCTGGTGTTAGTCGGGGATTCTGTCTGGTGTTAGTCGGGTATTATGTCTGGTGTTAGTCGGGGATTCTGCCTGGTGTTAGTCGGGGATTCTGCCTGATATTAGTCGGGGATTCTGTCTGGTGTTAGTCGGGGATTCTGCCTGGTATTAGTCGGGGATTCTGTCCGGTATTAGTCGGGGATTCTGTCTGGTGTTAGTCGGGGATTCTGTCTGGTATTAGTCGGGGATTCTGCCTGGTATTAGTCGGGGATTCTGTCCGGTATTAGTCGGGGATTCTGCCTGGTGTTAGTCGGGGATTCACCCTGGAATTAGTCGGGGATTCTGCCTGGTATTTGTCGGGGATTCTGTCTGGTGTTAGTCGGGGATTCTGCCTGGTATTAGTCGGGGATTCTGTCTGGTGTTAGTCGGGGATTCTGTCCGGTGTTAGTCGGGGATTCTGTCCGGTGTTAGTCGGGGATTCTGTCCGGTATTAGTCGGGGATTCTGTCCGGTATTAGTCGGGTATTCTGTCCGGTATTAGTCGGGGATTCTGTCCGGTATTAGTCGGGGATTCTGTCCGGTATTAGTCGGGGATTCTGTCTGGTGTTAGTCCGGGATTCTGCCTGGTATTAGTCGGGGATTCTGTCTGGTGTTAGTCGGGGATTCTGTCTGGTGTTAGTCGGGGATTCTGTCCGGTATTAGTCGGGGATTCTGCCTGGTATTAGTCAGGGATTCTGCCTGGTATTAGTCGGGGATTCTGTCCGGTATTAGTCGGGGATTCTGTCCGGTATTAGTCGGGTATTCTGTCCGGTATTAGTCGGGTATTATGCCTCGTATTAGTCGGGGATTCTGCCTGGTGTTAGTCGGGGATTCTGTCCGGTATTAGTCGGGGATTCTGTCTGGTGTTAGTCGGGGATTCTGTCTGGTGTTAGTCGGGAATGCTGTCCGGTATTAGTCGGGGATTCTGTCCGGTATTAGTCGGGGATTCTGTCCGGTATTAGTCGGGGATTCTGTCTGGTATTAGTCGGGGATTCTGTCTCGTGTTAGTCGGGGATTCTGTCTGGTGTTAGTCGGGGATTCTGTCCGGTGTTAGTCGGGGATTCTGCCTGGTGTTTGTCGGGGATTCTGTCTGGTGTTAGTCGGGGATTCTGTCAGGTGTTAGTCGGGGATTCTGTCAGGTGTTAGTCGGGGAATCTGTCTGGTGTTAGTCGGGGATTCTGTCCGGTTTTAGTCGGGGATTCTGTCTGGTGTTAGTCGGGGATTCTGCCTGGTGTTAGTCGGGGATTCTGTCTGCTATTAGTCGGGGATGCTGTCCGGTATTAGTCGGGATTCTATCTGTTATTAGTCGGGTATTATGTCCGGTATTAGTCGGGGATTCTGTCTGGTGTTAGTCGGGGATTCTGTCCGGTATTAGTCGGGGATTCTGCCTGGTGTTAGTCGGGGATTCTGTCTGGTATTAGTCGGGGATTCTGCCTGGTGTTAGTCGGGGATTCTGTCCGGTATTAGTCGGGTATTATGTCCGGTATTAGTCGGGGATTCTGTCCGGTATTAGTCGGGGATTCTGTCCGGTATTAGTCGGGGATTCTGTCTGGTATTAGTCGGGGATTCTGTCTCGTGTTAGTCGGGGATTCTGTCTGGTGTTAGTCGGGGATTCTGTCTGGTGTTAGTCGGGGATTCTGTCCGGTGTTAGTCGGGGATTCTGCCTGGTGTTTGTCGGGGATTCTGTCTGGTGTTAGTCGGGGATTCTGTCAGGTGTTAGTCGGGGATTCTGTCAGGTGTTAGTCGGGGATTCTGTCTGGTGTTAGTCGGGGATTCTGTCCGGTTTTAGTCGGGGATTCTGTCTGGTGTTAGTCGGGGATTCTGCCTGGTGTTAGTCGGGGATTCTGTCTGCTATTAGTCGGGGATGCTGTCCGGTATTAGTCGGGATTCTGTCTGTTATTAGTCGGGTATTCTGTCTGGTATTAGTCGGGATTCTGTCTGGTGTTAGTCGGGTATTATATCCGGTATTAGTCGGGTATTATGTCCGGTATTAGTCGGGGATACTGTCTGGTATTAGTCGGGGATTCTGCCTGGTGTTAGTCGGGGATTCTGTCCGGTATTAGTCGGGTATTATGTCCGGTATTAGTCGGGGATTCTGTCCGGTATTAGTCGGGGATTCTGTCCGGTATTAGTCGGGGATTCTGTCTGGTATTAGTCGGGGATTCTGTCTCGTGTTAGTCGGGGATTCTGTCTGGTGTTAGTCGGGGATTCTGTCTGGTGTTAGTCGGGGATTCTGTCCGGTGTTAGTCGGGGATTCTGCCTGGTGTTTGTCGGGGATTCTGTCTGGTGTTAGTCGGGGATTCTGTCAGGTGTTAGTCGGGGATTCTGTCAGGTGTTAGTCGGGGATTCTGTCTGGTGTTAGTCGGGGATTCTGTCCGGTTTTAGTCGGGGATTCTGTCTGGTGTTAGTCGGGGATTCTGCCTGGTGTTAGTCGGGGATTCTGTCTGCTATTAGTCGGGGATGCTGTCCGGTATTAGTCGGGATTCTGTCTGTTATTAGTCGGGTATTCTGTCTGGTATTAGTCGGGATTCTGTCTGGTGTTAGTCGGGTATTATATCCGGTATTAGTCGGGTATTATGTCCGGTATTAGTCGGGGATACTGTCTGGTATTAGTCGGGGATTCTGTCTGGTGTTAGTCGGGGATTCTGTCCGGTGTTAGTCGGGGATTCTGCCTGGTGTTAGTCGGGGATTCTGTCAGGTGTTAGTCGGGGATTCTGTCTGGTGTTAGGCGGGGATTCTGTCTGGTGTTAGTCGGGGATTCTGTCCGGTTTTAGTCGGGTAATCTGTCTGGTGTTAGTCGGGTATTATGTCTGGTGTTAGTCGGGGATTCTGCCTGGTGTTAGTCGGGGATTCTGCCTGGTATTAGTCGGGGATTCTGTCTGGTGTTAGTCGGGGATTCTGCCTGGTATTAGTCGGGGATTCTGTCCGGTATTAGTCGGGGATTCTGTCTGGTGTTAGTCGGGGATTCTGTCTGGTATTAGTCGGGGATTCTGCCTGGTATTAGTCGGGGATTCTGTCCGGTATTAGTCGGGGATTCTGCCTGGTGTTAGTCGGGGATTCACCCTGGAATTAGTCGGGGATTCTGCCTGGTATTTGTCGGGGATTCTGTCTGGTGTTAGTCGGGGATTCTGCCTGGTATTAGTCGGGGATTCTGTCTGGTGTTAGTCGGGGATTCTGTCCGGTGTTAGTCGGGGATTCTGTCCGGTGTTAGTCGGGGATTCTGTCCGGTATTAGTCTGGTATTATGTCCGGTATTAGTCGGGGATTCTGTCCGGTATTAGTCGGGGATTCTGTCTGGTGTTAGTCGGGGATTCTGTCTGGTGTTAGTTGGTGATTCTGTCTGGTGTTAGTCGGGGATTCTGTCCGGTATTAGTCGGGGATTCTGTCTGGTGTTAGTCGGGGATTCTGCCTGGTATTAGTCGGGGATTCTGTCTGGTGTTAGTCGGGGATTCTGTCCGGTGTTAGTCGGGGATTCTGTCCGGTGTTAGTCGGGGATTCTGTCTGGTGTTAGTCAGGGATTCTGTCTGGTATTAGTCGGGGATTCTGTCCGGTATTAGTCGGGGATTCTGTCTGGTATTAGTCGGGGATTCTGTCCGGTATTAGTCGGGGATTCTGTCTGGTATTAGTCGGGGATTCTGTCTAGTAATAGTCCGGGATTCTGTCCGGTATTAGTCGGGGATTCTGTCCGGTATTAGTCGGGGATTCTGTCTGGTATTAGTCGGGGATTCTGTCCGGTATTAGTCGGGGATTCTGTCTGGTATTAGTCGGGGATTCTGTCCGGTATTAGTCGGGGATTCTGTCTGGTATTAGTCGGGGATTCTGTCTAGTAATAGTCCGGGATTCTGTCCGGTATTAGTCGGGGATTCTGTCCGGTATTAGTCGGGGATTCTGCCTGGATTAGTCGGGGATTCTGTCCGGTATTAGTCGGGGATTCTGTCCGGTATTAGTCGGGGATTCTGTCCGGTATTAGTCGGGGATTCTGTCCGGTATTAGTCGGGGATTCTGTCCGGTATTAGTCGGGGATTCTGTCCGGTATTAGTCGAGGATTCTGTCCGGTATTAGTCGGGGATTCTGTCCGGTATTAGTCGGGGATTCTGTCCGGTATTAGTCGGGGATTCTGTCTCGGGGGTTTTGGTTTTTATTTCTCAGACACAGTCAGGTCCCAATGTCCTGATTGTAGCCCCCCCAGACCTGGGCATCCCGGCCGCTGATTCCTGACACCCTGTTTGAAGGGACTGTCCCGGTTCTGCTCCTCAGTCCGTCTCGGATGTCTACAATTCTCGGAGGTTTTATTTCATCTTGTATTGTGTATTATAGTGTTATGGTAGTAGTAGCTGGAGGTGTGTCCTTTATAAATATAAATAGGGGCGTGTCCTTTATAAATATAACTGGGGGCGTGTCCTTTATAAATATAAATAGGGGCGTGTCCTTTATAAATATAAATAGGGGCGTGTCCCTTATCTGTCAGGTGTTAGTCAGGGATTCTGTCTGGTATTAGTCGGGGATTCTGTCCGGTTTTAGTCGTGGATTCTGTCTGGTGTTAGTCGGGGATTCTGTCTGCTATTAGTCGGGGATGCTGTCCGGTATTAGTCGGGATTCTGCCTGGTATTAGTCGAGTATTATGTCCGGTGTTAGTCGGGGATTCTGTCTGGTGTTAGTCGGGGATTCTGTCTGGTATTAGTCGGGGATTCTGTCAGGTGTTAGTCGAGGGTTTCTGTCTGGTGTTAGTCAGGGATTCTGTCTGGTATTAGTCGGGGATTCTGTCTGGTGTTAGTCGGGGATTCTGTCTGGTGTTTGTCGGGGATTCTGTCTGGTGTTAGTCGGGGATTCTGCCTGGTGTTAGTCGGGGATTCTGTCCGGTGTTAGTCGGGGATTCTGTCCGGTGTTAGTCGGGGTTTCTCTCCGGTATTAGTCGGGGATTCTGTCCGGAATTAGTCGGGGATTCTGTCCGGTATTAGTCGGGGATTCTGTCCTGTATTAGTCGGGGATTCTGTCCTGTATTAGTCGAGGATTCTTTCCGGTATTAGTCGGGGATTCTGTTCGGTATTAGTCGGGGATTCTGTCAGGTGTTAGTCGGGGATTCTGTCCGGTGTTAGTCGGGGATTCTGTCAGGTGTTAGTCGGGGATTCTGTCTGGTGTTAGTCGGGGATTCTGTCCGGTTTTAGTCGGGGATTCTGTCTGGTGTTAGTCGGGGATTCTGCCTGGTGTTAGTCGGGGATTCTGTCTGCTATTAGTCGGGGATGCTGTCCGGTATTGGTCGGGATTCTGCCTGGTATTAGTCGGGGATTCTGTCCGGTATTAGTCGGGGATTCTGTCTGGTATTAGTCGGGGATTCTGTCTGGTGTTAGTCGGGTATTATGTCCGGTATTAGTCGGGATTCTGTCTGGTATTAGTCGGGGATTCTGTCCTGTATTAGTCGGGGATTCTGTCCGGTGGTAGTCGGGGATTCTGTCCGGTATTAGTCGGGGATTCTGTCCGGTATTAGTCGGGGATTCTGTCCGGTATTATTCGGGGATTCTGTCCGGTATTAGTCGGGGGTTCTGTCTGGTATTAGTCGGGGATTCTGTCCGGTATTAGTCGGGGATTCTGTCTCGGGGGTTTTGGTTTTTATTTCTCAGACACAGTCAGGTCCCAATGTCCTGATTGTAGCCCCCCCAGACCTGGGCATCCCGGCCGCTGATTCCTGACACCCTGTTTGAAGGGACTGTCCCGGTTCTGCTCCTCAGTCCGTCTCGGATGTCTACAATTCTCGGAGGTTTTATTTCATCTTGTATTGTGTATTATAGTGTTATGGTAGTAGTAGCTGGAGGTGTGTCCTTTATAAATATAAATAGGGGCGTGTCCTTTATAAATATAACTGGGGGCGTGTCCTTTATCTGTCAGGTGTTAGTCGGGGATTCTGTCAGGTGTTAGTCGGGGATTCTGTCCGGTTTTAGTCGTGGATTCTGTCTGGTGTTAGTCGGGGATTCTGTCTGCTATTAGTCGGGGATGCTGTCCGGTATTAGTCGGGATTCTGCCTGGTGTTAGTCGGGATTCTGCCTGGTATTAGTCGAGTATTATGTCCGGTGTTAGTCGGGGATTCTGTCTGGTGTTAGTCGGGGATTCTGTCTGGTATTAGTCGGGGATTCTGTCAGGTGTTAGTCGGGGATTCTGTCTGGTGTTAGTCGGGGATTCTGTCTGGTATTAGTCGGGGATTCTGTCTGGTGTTAGTCGGGGATTCTGTCTGGTGTTAGTCGGGGATTCTGTCTGGTGTTAGTCGGGGATTCTGCCTGGTGTTAGTCGGGGATTCTGTCCGGTGTTAGTCGGGGATTCTGTCCGGTATTAGTCGGGGATTCTGTCCGGTATTAGTCGGGGATTCTCTCCGGTATTAGTCGGGGATTCTGTCTGGTGTTAGTCGGGGATTCTGTCCGGTGTTAGTCGGGGATTCTGTCCGGTTTTAGTCAGGGATTCTGTCTGGTGTTATTCGGGGATTCTGTCTGGTGTTAGTCGGGGATTCTGCCTGGTGTTAGTCGGGGATTCTGTCCGGTATTAGTCGGGGATTCTGTCTGGTGTTAGTCGGGGATTCTGTCCGATATTAGTCGGGGATTCTGTCCGGTATTAGTCGGGGATTCTGTCCGGTATTAGTCGGGGATTCTGTCCGGTATTAGTCGGGGATTCTGTCCTGTATTAGTCGGGGATTCTGTCCTGTATTAGTCGAGGATTCTTTCCGGTATTAGTCGGGGATTCTGTTCGGTATTAGTCGGGGATTCTGTCTGGTGTTAGTCGGGGATTCTGTCTGGTGTTAGTCGGGGATTCTGCCTGGTTTAAGTCGGGGATTCTGCCTGGTATTAGTCGGGGATTCTCTCCGGTATTAGTCGGGGATTCTGTCCTGTATTAGTCGGGGATTCTATCCGGTATTAGTCGGGGATTCTATCCGGTATTAGTCGGGGATTCTGTCTCGGGGGTTTTGGTTTTTATTTCTCAGACACAGTCAGGTCCCAATGTCCTGATTGTAGCCCCCCCAGACCTGGGCATCCCGGCCGCTGATTCCTGACACCCTGTTTGAATGGACTGTCCCGGTTCTGCTCCTCAGTCCGTCTCGGATGTCTACAATTCTCGGAGGTTTTATTTCATCTTGTATTGTGTATTATAGTGTTATGGTAGTAGTAGCTGGAGGTGTGTCCTTTATAAATATAAATAGGGGCGTGTCCTTTATAAATATAACTGGGGGCGTGTCCTTTATAAATATAAATAGGGGCGTGTACCTTATCTGTCAGGTGTTAGTCGGGGATTCTGTCAGGTGTTAGTCGGGGATTCTGTCCGGTTTTAGTCGTGGATTCTGTCTGGTGTTAGTCGGGGATTCTGTCTGCTATTAGTCGGGGATGCTGTCCAGTATTAGTCGGGATTCTGCCTGGTATTAGTCGAGTATTATGTCTGGTGTTAGTCGGGGATTCTGTCTGGTGTTAGTCGGGGATTCTGTCTGGTATTAGTCGGGGATTCTGTCAGGTGTTAGTCGGGGATTCTGTCTGGTGTTAGTCGGGGATTCTGTCTGGTATTAGTCGGGGATTCTGTCTGGTGTTAGTCGGGGATTCTTTCCGGTATTAGTTGGGGATTCTGCCTGGTGTTAGTCGGGGATTCTGTCAGGTGTTAGTCGGGGATTCTGTCAGGTGTTAGTCGGGGATTCTGTCAGGTGTTAGTCGGGGATTCTGTCTGGTGTTAGTCGGGGATTCTGTCCGGTGTTAGTCGGGGATTCTGTCCGGTTTTAGTCGGGGATTCTGTCTGGTGTTATTCGGGGATTCTGTCTGGTGTTAGTCGGGGATTCTGCCTGGTGTTAGTCGGGGATTCTGTCCGGTATTAGTCGGGGATTCTGTCTGGTGTTAGTCGGGGATTCTGTCCGGTATTAGTCGGGGATTCTGTCCGTTATTTGTCGGGATTCTGCCTGGTATTAGTCGGGGATTCTGTCTGGTGTTAGTCGGGGATTCTGTCCGGTGTTAGTCCGGGATTCTGCCTGGTGTTAGTCGGGTATTATGTCCGGTATTAGTCGGGGATTCTGTCCGGTATTAGTCGGGGATTCTGTCCGGTATTAGTCGGGGATTCTGTCCGGTATTAGTCGGGGATTCTGCCTGGTGTTAGTCGGGTATTATGTCCGGTATTAGTCGGGGATTCTGTCCGGTGTTAGTCCGGGATTCTGTCTGGTGTTAGTCGGGGATTCTGTCCGGTATTAGTCGGGGATTCTGTCCGGTGTTAGTCGGGGATTCTGCCTGGTATTAGTCGTGGATTCTGCCTGGTATTAGTCGGGGATTCTGTCCGGTATTAGTCGGGGATTCTGTCCGGTATTAGTCGGGGATTCTGTCCGGTATTAGTCGGGGATTCTGTCCGGTGTTAGTCGGGGATTCTGCCTGGTATTAGTCGGGGATTCTGTCTGGTATTAGTCGGGGATTCTGTCTGGTATTAGTCGGGGATTCTGTCCGGTATTAGTCGGGTATTATGTCCGGTATTAGTCGGGGATTCTGTCCGGTATTAGTCGGGGATTCTGTCCGGTATTAGTCGGGGATTCTGCCTGGTATTAGTCGGGGATTCTGTCCGGTGTTAGTCGGGGATTCTGTCCGGTATTAGTCGGGGATTCTGTCCGGTATTAGTCGGGTATTATGTCCGGTATTAGTCGGGGATTCTGTCCGGTATTAGTCGGGGATTCTGTCCGGTATTAGTCGGGGATTCTGTCCGGTATTAGTCGGGGATTCTGTCTGGTATTAGTCGGGGATTCTGTCTGGTGTTAGTCGGGGATTCTGTCTGGTGTTAGTCGGGGATTCTGTCTGGTGTTAGTCGGGGATTCTGCCTGGTGTTAGTCGGGGATTCTGCCTGGTGTTAGTCGGGGATTCTTTCCGGTATTAGTCGGGGATTCTGTCCTGTATTAGTCGGTTATTCTGTCCGGTGTTAGTCGGGGATTCTGCCTGGTGTTAGTCAGGGATTCTGTCAGGTGTTAGTCGGGGATTCTGTCTGGTGTTAGTCGGGGATTCTGTCCGGTTTTAGTCGGGTAATCTGTCTGGTGTTAGTCGGGGATTCTGCCTGGTGTTAGTCGGGGATTCTGTCTGGTGTTAGTCGGGTATTATGTCTGGTGTTAGTCGGGGATTCTGCCTGGTGTTAGTCGGGGATTCTGCCTGGTATTAGTCGGGGATTCTGTCTGGTGTTAGTCGGGGATTCTGCCTGGTATTAGTCGGGGATTCTGTCCGGTATTAGTCGGGGATTCTGTCTGGTGTTAGTCGGGGATTCTGTCTGGTATTAGTCGGGGATTCTGTCCGGTATTAGTCGGGGATTCTGCCTGGTGTTAGTCGGGGATTCACCCTGGAATTAGTCGGGGATTCTGCCTGGTATTTGTCGGGGATTCTGTCTGGTGTTAGTCGGGGATTCTGCCTGGTATTAGTCGGGGATTCTGTCTGGTGTTAGTCGGGGATTCTGTCCGGTGTTAGTCGGGGATTCTGTCCGGTGTTAGTCGGGGATTCTGTCCGGTGTTAGTCGGGGATTCTGTCCGGTATTAGTCGGGGATTCTGTCCGGTATTAGTCGGGTATTCTGTCCGGTATTAGTCGGGGATTCTGTCCGGTATTAGTCGGGGATTCTGTCCGGTATTAGTCGGGGATTCTGTCTGGTGTTAGTCGGGGATTCTGTCCGGTGTTAGTCGGGGATTCTGTCCGGTATTAGTCGGGGATTCTGCCTGGTATTAGTCAGGGATTCTGCCTGGTATTAGTCGGGGATTCTGTCCGGTATTAGTCGGGGATTCTGTCCGGTATTAGTCGGGTATTCTGTCCGGTATAATCGGGGATTCTGTCCGGTATTAGTCGGGGATTCTGTCCGGTATTAGTCGGGGATTCTGTCCGGTATTAGTCGGGGATTCTGTCCGGTATTAGTCGGGTATTATGTCCGGTATTAGTCGGGGATTCTGTCCGGTATTAGTCGGGGATTCTGTCCGGTATTAGTCGGGGATTCTGTCTGGTATTAGTCGGGGATTCTGTCTCGTGTTAGTCGGGGATTCTGTCTGGTGTTAGTCGGGGATTCTGTCTGGTGTTAGTCGGGGATTCTGTCCGGTGTTAGTCGGGGATTCTGCCTGGTGTTTGTCGGGGATTCTGTCTGGTGTTAGTCGGGGATTCTGTCAGGTGTTAGTCGGGGATTCTGTCAGGTGTTAGTCGGGGATTCTGTCTGGTGTTAGTCGGGGATTCTGTCCGGTTTTAGTCGGGGATTCTGTCTGGTGTTAGTCGGGGATTCTGCCTGGTGTTAGTCGGGGATTCTGTCTGCTATTAGTCGGGGATGCTGTCCGGTATTAGTCGGGATTCTGTCTGTTATTAGTCGGGTATTATGTCCGGTATTAGTCGGGGATTCTGTCCGGTATTAGTCGGGGATTCTGTCTGGTATTAGTCGGGATTCTGTCTGGTGTTAGTCGGGTATTATATCCGGTATTAGTCGGGTATTATGTCCGGTATTAGTCGGGGATTCTGTCCGGTGTTAGTCGGGGATTCTGCCTGGTGTTAGTCAGGGATTCTGTCAGGTGTTAGTCGGGGATTCTGTCTGGTGTTAGGCGGGGATTCTGTCTGGTGTTAGTCGGGGATTCTGTCCGGTTTTAGTCGGGTAATCTGTCTGGTGTTAGTCGGGGATTCTGCCTGGTGTTAGTCGGGGATTCTGTCTGGTGTTAGTCGGGTATTATGTCTGGTGTTAGTCGGGGATTCTACCTGGTGTTAGTCGGGGATTCTGCCTGGTATTAGTCGGGGATTCTGTCTGGTGTTAGTCGGGGATTCTGCCTGGTATTAGTCGGGGATTCTGTCCGGTATTAGTCGGGGATTCTGTCTGGTGTTAGTCGGGGATTCTGTCTGGTATTAGTCGGGGATTCTGCCTGGTATTAGTCGGGGATTCTGTCCGGTATTAGTCGGGGATTCTGCCTGGTGTTAGTCGGGGATTCACCCTGGAATTAGTCGGGGATTCTGCCTGGTATTTGTCGGGGATTCTGTCTGGTGTTAGTCGGGGATTCTGCCTGGTATTAGTCGGGGATTCTGTCTGGTGTTAGTCGGGGATTCTGTCCGGTGTTAGTCGGGGATTCTGTCCGGTGTTAGTCGGGGATTCTGTCCGGTGTTAGTCGGGGATTCTGTCCGGTATTAGTCTGGTATTATGTCCGGTATTAGTCGGGGATTCTGTCCGGTATTAGTCGGGGATTCTGTCTGGTGTTAGTTGGTGATTCTGTCTGGTGTTAGTCGGGGATTCTGTCTGGTGTTAGTCGGGGATTCTGTCCGGTGTTAGTCGGGGATTCTGTCCGGTATTAGTCGGGGATTCTGTCCGGTATTAGTCGGGGATTCTGTCTGGTGTTAGTCGGGGATTCTGTCCGGTATTAGTCGGGGATTCTGTCCGGTATTAGTCGGGGATTCTGCCTGGTATTAGTCGGGGATTCTGCCTGGTATTAGTCGGGGATTCTGTCCGGTATTAGTCGGGGATTCTGTCCGGTATTAGTCGGGGATTCTGTCTCGGGGGTTTTGGTTTTTATTTCTCAGACACAGTCAGGTCCCAATGTCCTGATTGTAGCCCCCCCAGACCTGGGCATCCCGGCCGCTGATTCCTGACACCCTGTTTGAAGGGACTGTCCCGGTTCTGCTCCTCAGTCCGTCTCGGATGTCTACAATTCTCGGAGGTTTTATTTCATCTTGTATTGTGTATTATAGTGTTATGGTAGTAGTAGCTGGAGGTGTGTCCTTTATAAATATAAATAGGGGCGTGTCCTTTATAAATATAACTGGGGGCGTGTCCTTTATCTGTCAGGTGTTAGTCGGGGATTCTGTCAGGTGTTAGTCGGGGATTCTGTCCGGTTTTAGTCGTGGATTCTGTCTGGTGTTAGTCGGGGATTCTGTCTGCTATTAGTCGGGGATGCTGTCCGGTATTAGTCGGGATTCTGCCTGGTATTAGTCGAGTATTATGTCCGGTGTTAGTCGGGGATTCTGTCTGGTGTTAGTCGGGGATTCTGTCTGGTATTAGTCGGGGATTCTGTCAGGTGTTAGTCGGGGATTCTGTCTGGTGTTAGTCGGGGATTCTGTCTGGTATTAGTCGGGGATTCTGTCTGGTGTTAGTCGGGGATTCTGTCTGGTGTTAGTCGGGGATTCTGCCTGGTGTTAGTCGGGGATTCTGTCCGGTGTTAGTCGGGGATTCTGTCCGGTATTAGTCGGGGATTCTGTCCGGTATTAGTCGGGGATTCTGCCTGGTGTTAGTCGGGGATTCTGTCCGGTGTTAGTCGGGGATTCTGCCTGGTGTTAGTCGGGGATTCTGTCCGGTGTTAGTCGGGGATTCTGTCTGGTGTTAGTCGGGGATTCTGTCCGGTATTAGTCGGGGATTCTCTCCGGTATTAGTCAGGGGTTCTGTCCGGTATTTGTCGGGGATTCTGCCCGGTATTAGTCGGGGATTCTGTCCTGTATTAATCGGGGATTCTGTCCTGTATTAGTCGAGGATTCTTTCCGGTATTAGTCGGGGATTCTGTTCGGTATTAGTCGGGGATTCTGTCTGGTGTTAGTCGGGGATTCTGTCTGGTGTTAGTCGGGGATTCTGTCTGGTGTTAGTCGGGGATTCTGCCTGGTTTAAGTCGGGGATTCTGCCTGGTATTAGTCGGGGATTCTCTCCGGTATTAGTCGGGGGTTCTGTCCGGTATTAGTCGGGGATTCTGTCCGGTATTAGTCGGGGGTTCTGTCCGGTATTTGTCGGGGATTCTGTCCGGTATTAGTCGGGGATTCTGTCCGGTATTAGTCGGGGATTCTGCCCGGTATTAGTCGGGGATTCTGTCCTGTATTAATCGGGGATTCTGTCCTGTATTAGTCGAGGATTCTTTCCGGTATTAGTCGGGGATTCTGTTCGGTATTAGTCGGGGATTCTGTCTGGTGTTAGTCGGGGATTCTGTCTGGTGTTAGTCGGGGATTCTGTCTGGTGTTAGTCGGGGATTCTGCCTGGTATTAGTCGGGGATTCTGTCCGGTATTAGTCGGGGATTCTCTCCGGTATTAGTCGGGGGTTCTGTCCGGTATTAGTCGGGGATTCTGTCCGGTATTAGTCGGGGATTCTGTCCTGTATTAGTCGGGGATTCTATCCGGTATTAGTCGGGGATTCTGTCTGGTGTTAGTCGGGGATTCTGTCTGGTATTAGTCCGGGATTCTGTCCGGTATTAGTCGGGGATTCTGTCCGGTATTAGTCGGGGATTCTGCCTGGTATTAGTCGGGGATTCTGTCCGGTATTAGTCGGGGATTCTGCCTGGTATTAGTCGGGGATTCTGCCTGGTATTAGTCGGGGATTCTGTCCGGTATTAGTCGGGGATTCTGTCCGGTATTAGTCGGGGATTCTGTCTCGGGGGTTTTGATTTTTATTTCTCAGACACAGTCAGGTCCCAATGTCCTGATTGTAGCCCCCCCAGACCTGGGCATCCCGGCCGCTGATTCCTGACACCCTGTTTGAAGGGACTGTCCCGGTTCTGCTCCTCAGTCCGTCTCGGATGTCTACAATTCTCGGAGGTTTTATTTCATCTTGTATTGTGTATTATAGTGTTATGGTAGTAGTAGCTGGAGGTGTGTCCTTTATAAATATAAATAGGGGCGTGTCCTTTATAAATATAACTGGGGGCGTGTCCTTTATAAATATAACTGGGGGCGTGTCCTTTATAAATATAACTGGGGGCGTGTCCTTTATAAATATAAATAGGGGCGTGTCCCTTATCTGTCAGGTGTTAGTCGGGGATTCTGTCAGGTGTTAGTCGGGGATTCTGTCCGGTTTTAGTCGTGGATTCTGTCTGCTATTAGTCGGGGATGCTGTCCGGTATTAGTCGGGATTCTGCCTGGTATTAGTCGAGTATTATGTCCGGTGTTAGTCGGGGATTCTGTCTGGTGTTAGTCGGGGATTCTGTCTGGTATTAGTCGGGGATTCTGTCAGGTGTTAGTCGGGGATTCTGTCTGGTGTTAGTCGGGGATTCTGTCTGGTATTAGTCGGGGATTCTGTCTGGTGTTAGTCGGGGATTCTGTCTGGTGTTAGTCGGGGATTCTGTCTGGTGTTAGTCGGGGATTCTGCCTGGTGTTAGTCGGGGATTCTGTCCGGTTTTAGTCGGGGATTCTCTCCGGTATTAGTCGGGGATTCTGTCCGGTATTAGTCGGGGATTCTCTCCGGTATTAGTCGGGGGTTCTGTCCGGTATTTGTCGGGGATTCTGTCCGGTATTAGTCGGGGATTCTGTCCGGTATTAGTCGGGGATTCTGCCCGGTATTAGTCGGGGATTCTGTCCTGTATTAGTCGGGGATTCTGTCCTGTATTAGTCGAGGATTCTTTCCGGTATTAGTCGGGGATTCTGTTCGGTATTAGTCGGGGATTCTGTCTGGTGTTAGTCGGGGATTCTGTCTGGTGTTAGTCGGGGATTCTGTCTGGTGTTAGTCGGGGATTCTGCCTGGTATTAGTCGGGGATTCTCTCCGGTATTAGTCGGGGGTTCTGTCCGGTATTAGTCGGGGATTCTGTCCGGTATTAGTCGAGGATTCTGTCCGGTATTAGTCGGGGATTCTGTCCGGTATTAGTCGGGGATTCTGTCCGGTATTAGTCGGGGATTCTCTCCGGTATTAGTCGGGGATTCTGTCCGGTATTAGTCGGGGATTCTGTCCGGTATTAGTCGGGGATTCTGTCTCGGGGGTTTTGGTTTTTATTTCTCAGACACAGTCAGGTCCCAATGTCCTGATTGTAGCCCCCCCAGACCTGGGCATCCCGGCCGCTGATTCCTGACACCCTGTTTGAAGGGACTGTCCCGGTTCTGCTCCTCAGTCCGTCTCGGATGTCTACAATTCTCGGAGGTTTTATTTCATCTTGTATTGTGTATTATAGTGTTATGGTAGTAGTAGCTGGAGGTGTGTCCTTTATAAATATAAATAGGGGCGTGTCCCTTATCTGTCAGGTGTTAGTCGGGGATTCTGTCAGGTGTTAGTCGGGGATTCTGTCCGTTTTTAGTCGTGGATTCTGTCTGGTGTTAGTCGGGGATTCTGTCTGCTATTAGTCGGGGATGCTGTCCGGTATTAGTCGGGATTCTGCCTGGTATTAGTCGAGTATTATGTCCGGTGTTAGTCGGGGATTCTGTCTGGTGTTAGTCGGGGATTCTGTCTGGTATTAGTCGGGGATTCTGTCAGGTGTTAGTCGGGGATTCTGTCTGGTGTTAGTCGGGGATTCTGTCTGGTATTAGTCGGGGATTCTGTCTGGTGTTAGTCGGGGATTCTGTCTGGTGTTAGTCGGGGATTCTGCCTGGTGTTAGTCGGGGATTCTGTCCGGTGTTAGTCGGGGATTCTGTCCGGTATTAGTCGGGGATTCTGTCCGGTATTAGTCGGGGATTCTCTCCGGTATTAGTCGGGGGTTCTGTCCGGTATTTGTCGGGGATTCTGTCCGGTATTAGTCGGGGATTCTGTCCGGTATTAGTCGGGGATTCTGTCCTGTATTAGTCGGGGATTCTGTCCTGTATTAGTCGAGGATTCTTTCCGGTATTAGTCGGGGATTCTGTTCGGTATTAGTCGGGGATTCTGTCTGGTGTTAGTCGGGGATTCTGTCTGGTGTTAGTCGGGGATTCTGTCTGGTGTTAGTCTGGGATTCTGCCTGGTTTAAGTCGGGGATTCTGCCTGGTATTAGTCGGGGATTCTCTCCGGTATTAGTCGGGGATTCTGTCCGGTATTAGTCGGGGATTCTGTCTGGTAATAGTCCGGGATTCTGTCCGGTATTAGTCGGGGATTCTGTCCGGTATTAGTCGGGGATTCTGCCTGGTATTAGTCGGGGATTCTGTCCGGTATTAGTCGGGGATTCTGTCTGGTATTAGTCGGGGATTCTGTCCGGTATTAGTCGGGGATTCTGTCCGGTATTAGTCGGGGATTCTGTCCGGTATTAGTCGGGGATTCTCTCCGGTATTAGTCGGGGATTCTGTCCGGTATTAGTCGAGGATTCTGTCCGGTATTAGTCGGGGATTCTGTCCGGTATTAGTCGGGGATTCTGTCCGGTATTAGTCGGGGATTCTGTCCGGTATTAGTCGGGGATTCTGTCCGGTATTAGTCGAGGATTCTGTCCGGTATTAGTCGGGGATTCTGTCCGGTATTAGTCGGGGATTCTGTCCGGTATTAGTCGGGGATTCTGTCCGGTATTAGTCGGGGATTCTGTCCGGTATTAGTCGGGGATTCTGTCCGGTATTAGTCGGGGATTCTCTCCGGTATTAGTCGGGGATTCTGTCCGGTATTAGTCGGGGATTCTGTCCGGTATTAGTCGGGGATTCTGTCTCGGGGGTTTTGGTTTTTATTTCTCAGACACAGTCAGGTCCCAATGTCCTGATTGTAGCCCCCCCAGACCTGGGCATCCCGGCCGCTGATTCCTGACACCCTGTTTGAAGGGACTGTCCCGGTTCTGCTCCTCAGTCCGTCTCGGATGTCTACAATTCTCGGAGATTGTATTTCATCTTGTATTGTGTATTATAGTGTTATGGTAGTAGTAGCTGGAGGTGTGTCCTTTATAAATATAAATAGGGGCGTGTCCTTTATAAATATAACTGGGGGCGTGTCCTTTATAAATATAACTGGGGGCATGTCCTTTATAAATATAACTGGGGGCGTGTCCTTTATAAATATAACTGGGGGCGTGTCCTTTATAAATATATCTGGGGGCGTGTCCCTTATAAATATAACTGGGGGCGTGTCCCTTATAAATATAACTGGGGGCTTGTCCTTTATAAATATAAATAGTGGCGTGTCCCTTATAAATATAACTGGGGGCGTGTCCCTTATAAATATAACTGGGGGCGTGTCCTGTATAAATATATCTGGGGGCGTGTCCCTTTTAAATATAACTGGGGGAATGTCCCTTATAAATATAACTGGGGGCGTGTCCCTTATAAATATAACTGGGGGCGTGTCCCTTATAAATATAACTGGGGGCGTGTCCTGTATAAATATAACTGGGGGCGTGTCCCTTATAAATATAACTGGGGGCGTGTCCCTTATAAATATAACTGGGGGCGTGTCCTGTATAAATATAACTGGAGGCGTGTCCGTTATTAATATAACTGGGGGCGTGTCCCATATTAATATAACTGGGGGCGTGTCCTGTATAAATATAACTTGGGGGCGTGTCCTGTATTAATATAACTGGGGGGTGTCCTTTATAAATATAAGTGGGGGTGTGTCCCTTATAAATATAACTGGGGGAATGTCCCTTATAAATATAACTGGGGGTGTGTCCCTTATAAATATAACTGGGGGTGTGTCCCTTATAAATATAACTGGAGGTGTGTCCCTTATTAATATAACTGGGGGCGTGTCCTGCATAAATATAACTGGGGGCGTGTCCCTTATCAATATAACTGGGGGCGTGTCCTGTATAAATATAACTGGGGGCGTGTCCCTTATAAATATAACTAGGGGCGTGTCCCTTATCAATATAACTGGGGGGTGTCCTTTATAAATATAACTGGGGGGTGTCCTTTATAAACGTAACTGGGGGGTGTCCTTTATAAATATAAGTGGGGGTGTGTCCTTTTATTTGATATAACTGGGGGCGTGTCCCATTTCAGTATAACTGTGGACGTGTCCTGCATAAATATAACTGGGGGCGTGTCCCTTATAAATATAACTGGAGGTGTGTCCCTTATTAATATAACTGGGGGCGTGTCCCTTATCAATATAACTGGGGGTGTGTCCCTTATAAATATAACTGGAGGTGTGTCCCTTATTAATATAACTGGGGGCGTGTCCCTTATCAATATAACTGGGGGGTGTCCTTTATAAACGTAACTGGGGGGTGTCCTTTATAAATATAAGTGGGGGTGTGTCCTTTTATTTGATATAACTGGGGGTGTGGCTGCGGGTGTCCTTTGCCTTGAGGTGATCCATTTCATGTGCTGGAGAAGTATTGGGACTGGGACTGGTGAGCTGCTGCTCTGGGGATTTACTATCTGCTGCCTGAGAGACTGAGCCCTTTAGGAACTGAATATACAGCCATGTAGCAGCCTGGACTGGGACTATTCTCGGGGGCACCAACAGTATAGCTGGGCCCCAACGTTAGCCGGCTGAAGAGTTAGAACTAAAGACTGTTCCTTTACAGCTGCTACACAGAGACCTTCACCTATTGGTTAGGCTAAGAGGTACGTCTCAGGGGACATTGCACCATATCCTGCCATTCCCCTAGAGGGCGCTCTAGACTAGTTCTAGTATTATTCACATTGCAGGTAATGCTGATATGACTGTTTATTGCTGACTTTGCTGATTCCTGACTTCCTCCCAGTCTAGGGCTACAGAACGCCATTCTGGGCTACCTCAGCATACTCATTATACTGTCTATCGGGCTGTGAACCTACCTTCTTATGAACCTACCTTCTTATGAACCTACCTTCTTATGAACCCACCTTCTTATGAACCTACCTTCTTATGAACCTACCTCCTGTACTGACATACCTCCTGTATGAACCTACCTTCTTATGAACCTACCTTCTTATGAACCTACCTTCTTATGAACCTACCTTCTTATGAACCCACCTTCTTATGAACCCACCTTCTTATGAACCTACCTTCTTATGAACCTACCTCCTGTATGAACCTACCTTCTTATGAACCTACCTCCTGTACTGACATACCTCCTGTATGAACCTACCTTCTTATGAACCTACCTCCTGTACTGACATACCTCCTGTATGAACCTACCTTCTTATGAACCTACCTCCTGTACTGACATACCTCCTGTATGAACCTACCTTCTTATGAACCTACCTTCTTATGAACCCACCTTCTTATGAACCTACCTTCTTATGAACCTACCTCCTATACTGACATACCTCCTGTATGAACCCACCTTCTTATGAACCTACCTCCTATACTGACATACCTCCTGTATGAACCTACCTTCTTATGAACCTACCTTCTTATGAACCTACCTTCTTATGAACCTACCTTCTTATGAACCCACCTTCTTATGAACCTACCTTCTTATGAACCTACCTCCTGTACTGACATACCTCCTGTATGAACCTACCTTCTTATGAACCTACCTCCTATACTGACATACCTCCTGTATGAACCCACCTTCTTATGAACCTACCTTCTTATGAACCTACCTTCTTATGGGCCTACCTTCTTATGAACCTACCTCCTGTACTGACATACCTCCTGTATGAACCTACCTTCTTATGAACCTACCTCCTGTACTGACATACCTCCTGTATGAACCTACCTTCTTATGAACCTACCTTCTTATGAACCCACCTTCTTATGAACCTACCTTCTTATGAACCTACCTCCTATACTGACATACCTCCTGTATGAACCCACCTTCTTATGAACCTACCTCCTATACTGACATACCTCCTGTATGAACCTACCTTCTTATGAACCTACCTTCTTATGAACCTACCTTCTTATGAACCTACCTCCTGTACTGACATACCTCCTGTATGAACCTACCTTCTTATGAACCTACCTTCTTATGAACCCACCTTCTTATGAACCTACCTTCTTATGAACCTACCTCCTATACTGACATACCTCCTGTATGAACCCACCTTCTTATGAACCTACCTCCTATACTGACATACCTCCTGTATGAACCTACCTTCTTATGAACCTACCTTCTTATGAACCCACCTTCTTATGAACCCACCTTCTTATGAACCCACCTTCTTATGAACCTACCTTCTTATGAACCTACCTCCTGTACTGACATACCTCCTGTATGAACCTACCTTCTTATGAACCTACCTCCTATACTGACATACCTCCTGTATGAACCCACCTTCTTATGAACCTACCTCCTGTACTGACATACCTCCTGTATGAACCTACCTTCTTATGAACCTACCTTCTTATGAACCTACCTTCTTATGAGCCTACCTTCTTATGAACCTACCTCCTGTACTGACATACCTCCTGTATGAACCTACTGTCTTATGAACCTACCTCCTGTGTGAGTCTACACTCTGTATGAACCTACCTTCTGTGTGAACCTACCTCCTGTATGAACCTACCTTCTTATGAACCTACCTCCTGTACTGACATACCTCCTGTATGAACCTACCTTCTTATGAACCTACCTCCTGTATGAACCTACCTTCTTATGAACCTACCTTCTGTACTGACATACGTCCTGTATGAACCTACCTTCTTATGAACCTACCTTCTTATGAACCTACCTCCTGTATGAACCTACCTTCTTATGAACCTACCTCCTGTACTGACATACCTCCTGTATGAACCTACCTTCTTATGAACCCACCTTCTTATGAACCTACCTTCTTATGAACCTACCTTCTTATGAACCCACCTTCTTATGAACCCACCTTCTTATGAACCTACCTTCTTATGAACCCACCTTCTTATGAACCTACCTTCTTATGAACCTACCTCCTGTACTGACATACCTCCTGTATGAACCTACCTTCTTATGAACCTACCTTCTTATGAACCCACCTTCTTATAAACCTGCCTCCTATACTGACATACCTCCTGTATGAACCTACCTTCTTATGAACCTACCTTCTTATGAACCCACCTTCTTATGAACCTACCTTCTTATGAACCTACCTTCTTATGAACCTACCTTCTTATGAACCTACCTCCTATACTGACATACCTCCTGTATGAACCTACCTTCTTATGAACCTACCTTCTTATGAACCTACCTTCTTATGAACCTACCTCCTGTACAGACATACCTCCTGTATGAACCTACCTTCTTATGAACCTACCTCCTGTACTGACATACCTCCTGTATGAACCCACCTTCTTATGAACCTACCTTCTTATGAACCTACATTCTTATGAACCTACCTCCTGTACTGACATACCTCCTGTATGAACCTACCGTCTTATGAACCTACCTCCTGTGTGAGTCTACACTCTGTATGAACCTACCTTCTGTGTGAACCTACCTCCTGTATGAACCTACCTTCTTATGAACCTACCTCCTGTACTGACATACCTCCTGTATGAACCTACCTTCTTATGAACCTACCTCCTGTATGAACCTACCTTCTTATGAACCTACCTTCTGTACTGACATACGTCCTGTATGAACCTACCTTCTTATGAACCTACCTTCTTATGAACCTACCTCCTGTATGAACCTACCTCCTTATGAACCTACCTCCTGTACTGACATACCTCCTGTATGAACCTACCTTCTTATGAACCTACCTCCTGTATTGACATACCTCCTGTATGAACCTACCTTCTTATGAACCTACCTCCTGTATGAACCTACCTTCTTATGAACCTACCTCCTGTATGAACCTACCTTCTTATGAACCTACCTCCTGTACTGACATACCTCCTGTATGAACCTACCTTCTTATGAACCTACCTCCTGTGTGAGTCTACACTCTGTATGAACCTACCTTCTGTATGAACCTACCTCCTGTATGAACCTACCTTCTTATGAACCTACCTCCTGTACTGACATACGTCCTGTATGAACCTACCTTCTTATGAACCTACCTCCTGTGTGAGTCTACACTCTGTATGAACCTACCTTCTGTATGAACCTACCTCCTGTATGAACCTACCTCCTGTACTGACATACCTCCTGTATGAACCTACCTTCTTATGAACCTACCTCCTATACTGACATACCTCCTGTATGAACCTACCTTCCTATGAACCTACCTTCTTATAAACCTGCCTCCTGTACTGACATACCTCCTGTATGAACCTACCTTCTTATGAACCCACCTTCTTATGAACCTACCTTCTTATGAACCTACCTCCTATACTGACATACCTCCTGTATGAACCTACCTTCTTATGAACCTACCTTCTTATGAACCCACCTTCTTATGAACCTACCTTCTTATGAACCCACCTTCTTATGAACCTACCTTCTTATGAACCTACCTCCTGTACTGAAATACCTCCTGTATGAACCTACCTTCTTATGAACCTACCTTCTTATGAACCTACCTCCTATACTGACATACCTCCTGTATGAACCTACCTTCTTATGAACCTACCTCCTATACTGACATACCTCCTGTATGAACCTACCTTCTTATGAACCTACCTCCTATACTGACATACCTCCTGTATGAACCCACCTTCTTATGAACCTACCTCCTGTACTGACATACCTCCTGTATGAACCTACCTTCTTATGAACCTACCTCCTATACTGACATACCTCCTGTATGAACCCACCTTCTTATGAACCTACCTCCTGTACTGACATACCTCCTGTATGAACCTACCTTCTTATGAACCTACCTTCTTATGAACCTACCTTCTTATGAACCCACCTTCTTATGAACCTACCTTCTTATGAACCTACCTCCTATACTGACATACCTCCTGTATGAACCCACCTTCTTATGAACCTACCTCCTGTACTGACATACCTCCTGTATGAACCTACCTTCTTATGAACCTACCTTCTTATAAACCTGCCTCCTATACTGACATACCTCCTGTATGAACCTACCTTCTTATGAACCTACCTTCTTATGAACCTACCTCCTATACTGACATACCTCCTGTATGAACCTACCTTCTTATGAACCTACCTTCTTATAAACCTGCCTCCTATACTGACATACCTCCTGTATGAACCTACCTTCTTATGAACCTACCTTCTTATGAACCCACCTTCTTATGAACCTACCTTCTTATGAACCTACCTCCTGTATGAACCCACCTTCTTATGAACCTACCTTCTTATGAACCTACCTTCTTATGAACCTACCTCCTATACTGACATACCTCCTGTATGAACCTACCTTCTTATGAACCTACCTTCTTATGAACCTACCTTCTTATGAACCTACCTCCTGTACAGACATACCTCCTGTATGAACCTACCTTCTTATGAACCTACCTCCTGTACTGACATACCTCCTGTATGAACCCACCTTGTTATGAACCTACCTTCTTATGAACCTACCTTCTTATGAACCTACCTTCTTATGAACCTACCTTCTTATGAACCTACCTCCTGTACTGACATACCTCCTGTATGAACCTACCGTCTTATGAACCTACCTCCTGTGTGAGTCTACACTCTGTATGAACCTACCTTCTGTGTGAACCTACCTCCTGTATGAACCTACCTTCTTATGAACCTACCTCCTGTACTGACATACCTCCTGTATGAACCTACCTTCTTATGAACCTACCTCCTGTATGAACCTACCTTCTTATGAACCTACCTTCTGTACTGACATACGTCCTGTATGAACCTACCTTCTTATGAACCTACCTTCTTATGAACCTACCTCCTGTATGAACCTACCTTCTTATGAACCTACCTCCTGTACTGACATACCTCCTGTATGAACCCACCTTCTTATGAACCTACCTCCTGTATTGACATACCTCCTGTATGAACCTACCTTCTTATGAACCTACCTCCTGTATGAACCTACCTTCTTATGAACCTACCTCCTGTATGAACCTACCTTCTTATGAACCTACCTCCTGTACTGACATACCTCCTGTATGAACCTACCTTCTTATGAACCTACCTCCTGTGTGAGTCTACACTCTGTATGAACCTACCTTCTGTATGAACCTACCTCCTGTATGAACCTACCTTCTTATGAACCTACCTCCTGTACTGACATACGTCCTGTATGAACCTACCTTCTTATGAACCTACCTCCTGTGTGAGTCTACACTCTGTATGAACCTACCTTCTGTATGAACCTACCTCCTGTATGAACTTACCTCCTGTATGAACCTACCTCCTGTACTGACATACCTCCTGTATGAACCTACCTTCTTATGAACCTACCTCCTATACTGACATACCTCCTGTATGAACCTACCTTCCTATGAACCTACCTTCTTATAAACCTGCCTCCTATACTGACATACCTCCTGTATGAACCTACCTTCTTATGAACCTACCTTCTTATGAACCCACCTTCTTATGATCCTACCTTCTTATGAACCTACCTCCTGTACTGACATACCTCCTGTATGAACCTACCTTCTTATGAACCTACCTTCTTATGAACCTATCTTCTAATGAACCTACCTTCTTATGAACCTACCTCCTATACTGACATACCTCCTATATGAACCCACCTTCTTATGAACCTACCTTCTTATGAACCTACCTTCTTATGAACCTACCTCCTGTACTGACATACCTCCTGTATGAACCTACCTTCTTATGAACCTACCTTCTTATGAACCTACCTCCTGTACTGAAATACCTCCTGTATGAACCTACCTTCTTATGAACCTACCTTCTTATGAACCTACCTCCTATACTGACATACCTCCTGTATGAATCCACCTTGTTATGAACCTACCTCCTGTATTGACATACCTCCTGTATGAACCTACCTCCTGTATGAACCTACCTTCTTATGAACCTACCTCCTGTGTGAGTCTACACTCTGTATGAACCTACCTTCTGTGTGAACCTACCTCCTGTATGAACCTACCTTCTTATGAACCTACCTTCTTATGAACCTACCTCCTGTACTGACATACCTCCTGTATGAACCTACCTTCTTATGAACCTACCTCCTGTATTGACATACCTCCTGTATGAACCTACCTTCTTATGAACCTACCTCCTGTATTCCACCCCGTCCCAATACACTGAGTTCATTAGCCAGTAATCGATCGATCTGGTGTCCACATCCTGGTGATAACTCACCGCCGAGGTGAAGCTCTCTACACGCGTCTCCTCACTCAGGGGGTGTCAGAGGGGCGGAGGTTGTTCTTGGAGTTGAGGAGCAAAAAAGAGAACCCCAATCACCATGTGGCTCCTGCGGGGGGAGCTCTACATGTGGAAGAAGTATTGAGGACTGTGTGTGTTCTGTCCGGGACTGCAGGACTCGCCCTTATTCTGTATTATAGAACTTTTATTTGACTTTTTTGATGTATTATTTCTTTCTTTAAATAAAACAATGAGTCCAGTGAGGGGCGGTCCTTTGGCAGAAGAATGGGTGTAACCTTCAGAAGCCATTTAAAGTGGAACTCCGGGAATGATGGTTCTACCTCCATGTAGTGTGGCGGGGTGTAAGTGTCCACATCTGACCTGTAGAGGGCGCTGGAGATGCTGCAAATCACTCAGGACGCCTTGCATTATATTTCAGTGTATACAAGGCTTTCTCTGAATGGATGAGGTGGGGGAGGGGTGGAGTTTATTTGAAGAACTCGGGAGTGAAGTATCATTTGCTGGTGATTTGTAGATTTTTTTTCTTTGTAAATGTCAGCGCTGCTGCAGCACTTTCTGTACATCACAGAGATGGGACCTTTCACAGGCAGGATAAGGACACCCCCCAGGGTTTAGGGAACCCCCAAGGATAAGGACACCCCCAGGGATTAGGGAACCCCCTAGGGATTAGGGAACCCCCAAAGAATAGGACACCCCCCAGGGATTAGGGCACTCCCCAGGATCAGGACACCCCCCAGGGATTAGGGAACCCCCAAAGATAAGGACACCCCCCAGGGATTAGGGCATCCCCAGGATCAGGACAAGCCCCAGGGATTAGGGCACCCCCCAGGATCAGGACAACCCCCAGGGATTAGGGCACCCCCCAGGATCAGGACAACCCCCAGAGATTAGGAACCCCCAAGGATTAGGACAACCGCTAGCGATTAGGGAACCCACAGAATTAGGACACCCCCAGGAATTAGGACACCCCCAGGATTAGGACACCCCCCAGGAATTAGGACACCCCCAGGATAAGGGCACCCCCCAGGGATTAGGGAACCCCTCAGGATTAGGATCCACCCCAGGAATTAGGGAACCCCCAAGGAATAGGACACCTCCCAGGGATTAAGGAACCCCCCAGGATTAGGACACCCCCATGGATTAGGGCACCCTCCAGGATTAGGACACCCCCAGGGATTAGGACACCCCCCAAGATCAGGACACCCCCCAGGATCAGGACACCCCCAAGGAAGAGGACACCCCCCAGGATAAGGACCCCCCCTAGGGATTAGGCAACCCCTCAGGATTAGAACCCTCAAGGGATTAGGGAACCCCCAAGGAATAGGACACCCCCAGGGATTAAGGAACCCCCAGGATTAGGGCACCCCCCAGGGATTGGGTTACCCCTCAAGATTAGGACAACCCAAAGGACTAGGACACCCCCCAGGGATTATGGCACCTGCCAGGATCAGGACACCCCCCCAGGATTAGGACAGCCCCCAGGGATTAGGACACCCCCAGGATTAGGACAACCCCCAAAGATAAGGACACCCCCCAGGGATTAGGGCATCCCCAGGATCAGGACAAGCCCCAGGGATTAGGGCATCCCCCAGGATCAGGACAACCCCCAGGGATTAGGGCACCCCCCAGGATCAGGACAACCCCCAGGGATTAGGGCACACCCAAGGATTAGGACAACCGCTAGCGATTAGGGAACCCACAGAATTAGGACACCCCCAGGATTAGGACACCCCCCAGGAATTAGGACACCCCCCAGGATAAGGACACCCCCCAGGGATTAGGGAACCCCTCAGGATTAGGATCCACCCCAGGAATTAGGGAACCCCCAAGGAATAGGACACCTCCCAGGGATTAGGACACCCCCTAGGGATTAAGGAACCCCCCAGGATTAGGACACCCCCATGGATTAGGGCACCCCCCAGGATTAGGACACCCGCAGGGATTAGGACACCCCCCAAGATCAGGACACCCCCTAGGATCAGGACACCCCCAAGGAAGAGGACACCCCCCAGGATAAGGACCCCCCCCTAGGGATTAGGCAACCCCTCAGGATTAGAACCCTCAAGGGATTAGGGAACCCCCAAGGAATAGGACACCCCCAGGGATTAAGGAACCCCCAGGATTAGGGCACCCCCCAGGGATTGGGTTACCCCTCAAGATTAGGACAACCAAAAGGACTAGGACACCCCCCAGGGATTATGGCACCTGCCAGGATCAGGACACCCCCCCAGGATTAGGACAGCCCCCAGGGATTAGGACACCCCCCAGGATTAGGACAACCCCCAGGGATTAGGGCACCCCCCAGGATTAGGACACCCCCCAAGAATGGTATGTAAAGGGACTGGGCACTTCTAATGTTTTACTTTAAGAACTTAAAATTTACTGATATCTGCCAAATTGAATTTTTTTTTGCTTTGGCGCATGTTCCCCAGCCCCCCCCCCCCCCCCCCCGCTACTTTTGATAACCTCTTGCCTATTAGCCCAGAAAATGGGCATTTTTAATTTGACAAATTTGGCTCCTTTTGATTTTGTTGGAATTTGGGTTCAGCATTCACCTCTTCAAAGTTCATATATCTCTCATTCTGAAGCCAGGGCGGTTCAGATCATCACCACTCATGAGCAGCTGATTGTAATCTTGGGAACGTCCTACCTTGAACCTTGAACAAGCAACGCTCGTCCCGGAAACGTCCAATGACCATCTCACCTGCGATACGTATCGGCATCTGATGACCTCCACACAGAATATAGATATTGGTCTGCTAAAGCTTCCAATCACAAATGTCCCAGAAGGCTCAGAAAAATATCTGTAGGCAGAACAGGCTATCCTCAGACTGGAGAAGAGCAATCATGTCATACCATGCGGGTTCACTCAGTAGGTTCATGCTTGGCCCTCAAGAAACCATTTTAGGAACCATTTTCCTCCACCAGAAGCTTCATCTTTTGGTTGACCTTCCTCTGGTCTCCTAAACTTGTCTGACTGACGTCTCCTTCTTGTAGGCCTTGCTCTGCAGATCCAGTGCTACCAGTGTGAGGAGTTCCAGCGAGATGACTGCTCTTCCCCGGAATTTATTGTCAATTGTACAGTCAATGTCCAGGACACGTGTCAGAAGGAAGTCATGGAGAAGAGTGACGGTGAGTGTGACATTGTCTGCTGATGTGTAGGTGTGACTGGTGGAATCCAGGTCCTGGCACTCTTGGGTATAAAATAGAATAAATGTTCCTTCAATAGGCTATGAAACAACAAAGGCGCGCTGTAGATGGTCCTGGTCCTGGTCCTGGTCCTGGGCTGCTGCCTCCTTGATAGATGGGAACGCTCAGTAGATGACAATAGACATGTGCACAACAAAGACATTTGCTTTGTTTTGTTTCAGATCGACTGATTAAGTTACTAATTTTGTTTTGTTGCTTTTGTAACAAAGTCATTGTGAAGAGTAGCTGGCTCTATTCTTTCTATTTTATTCTATTTTTATTTTCTGTTTTAGTCTATTCTATTTTCTATTCTGTTTTTTTCTATTCTCTTCTTTTATTTTCTGTTCTATTTTATTATTTTATTTTCTATTCTGTTTTATTCTATTCTATTCTTTTTGCAATTCAAATTTTGGAAGATGGCTATATTCTTTTTACTTTATTCTATTCTATTTTTTCTATTCTAATTTATTCTATTCTTTTATTTTCCATTCTATTATTTTCTATTCTATTCCTTTATTTTCTATTTTATTCTATTCTTTTCTAAATTTGAATTTTGGAAGACAGCTATATTCTTTCTATTGTATTATAGTCTGTTCTATGTTTTCGATTTAATTTTTTGGTATTTTCGACTCTATTATATTACTTTCTTTTCTATTCTATTCAATATGTTTATATTTAGAATTTGTGTTTGAATTCATTGGAAAATGGACTCGAGTTCGATTAGATTCTAATTTCATTTCATTATTTTGGGTTTGTTTAAAATCGTTACTATTGTAATTCGGAAATTCAGATACATCCGAATCTCCAAATAATCAACATTTTGGCTGAAATGTGATTTGGAACAAAACGAACTGCACGTGTCTAGATGATAGTGGGGAGCACCCAGTAAAAATATTCAGGACACTCAGAGGTCTAATCGAAATGTTTACTGGGCAACAGGTGAAGCCAACTCATTTCAGGGGAAATGCCTCCTTCCTCAGAGGTCAATAGTGGAGATATAACTTCTGTATTTATTATGACGACATAGAATGTATATAAAATGTTCTCTTTCAGAGAGCCGAGGGAATAGGAAAGGGGGTGGAGTCTGTCTCTATGTGAGAAGTGATCTCAGAGCGGGTGTGAAAGAGGACCTAGTTGATGGAGAGTGTGGTGAGGCTGAAGTATTATGGGTGGAACTGCACATGGGGGGCGGGACGTACTACAAAGGTAATCATTGGAGTTTGTTATAGGCCTCCTAGTGTTAATGAGGAGGCGGAGACTCAGCTCCTCCCACAGATGGAAAGGGCTGCAAGGGCTGGAACAGTGATAATAATGGGGGATGGTAACTACCCGGAAACTGACTGGAGTAATGGTACTGCAGGAACAGTTAAAGGGCAAACATTTATAAACCTTCTACAGGACAATTTTATGGTCCAGTTCATAGAGGCCCCAATTAGGAATGATTGTCAGGAATGGACTCAGCACTGGTGGTGGGACTCCCCTGCCGTGTGGGCTGCAGTATCAGAGCTGACCAGCGGGTGCTCTCAGCACTGGTGGTGGGACTCGCCTGCCGTGTGGGCTGCAGTACCAGAGCTGACCAGCGGGTGCTCTCAGCACTGGTGGTGGGACTCGCCTGCCGTGTGGGCTGCAGTACCAGAGCTGACCAGCGGGTGCTCTTAGCAGCCAGAAGCTCACAATCAGCCAAACCTGGGGCTGATTACAGAAAGGTGTATATAAGGCATGACCAGGTCTGTGCTGTGGGCCTTGGTGTATGGTTTCCCATGAGCCTCTGTACCTGTATCCTGTGTTCCAGCTTCGGTGCTGACCCGGCTTGATCCTGATCTCTGTTGACCGTCTCCTGTTCTGACTACTGGCTCATCCCTGACTATTCTTCTGCCTACTCCTATGCTGTTTGACCTCCTGTTGCTGTACCTTGGCTTGTGACCCGTTTACTCTTTGCCTGCTGCTCTGTACTGATCTGCCTCCACCGTTACCGACCCGGCTTGTCTGACCACGCTAACTACTCTGCCATCCATCCATCCTGCACGGATCCAGCCGTACCTGCACATACCTCTGGCGGATCCCTCTACCACTAGCAGGGGTACTCAGGGGCCGCGACCTGGTCTCAGTCCTGCGCCAAGTCCATCCCCACCATCAGGGGCTCTGGTGAAAAGGCAGACTGGGGCTTAGACTCCGCGCCCTGGGGAATCCTGCCCTGAGGACCGCTAGAGGTACCACCAAACGGTCATTACAGAACCCTACGGCCGGCCTGACCGTTCCACCTCTCCAGCCCTGACTACGCCTGTGTTCCTGCACCTCCTAAAGATTAGTGGAAGGTTGGTTTGCTCACTGTGCGTTTATATACATATATATATCCGGGTGGCTAATAATAACCTGTATTGTATTGTATTGTACCTGAGACCTGCGTTTCCCTGTGTCAGTCCACACCTTTCTGGTCACTCCTAGATTCCTGACAATGATGCTCTTCTGGACCTGGTCATCTCCAACCATGCAGAACTTATTACGAATGTCCATATAAAGAACATCTGGGTAGCAGTGACCATAACATGATTTAATTTATTGTGAGCTGTAAACAGTGACCACATACAGGAAAGATAAAAACGCTCAACTTTAAGAGATCTAATTTTCCAAGACTTAGACTGGGAGGGAATATTGGCATTGATGAACACAACACAGAAATGGGAGTTCTTTAAAAAGACTGTATGTGACCACACTGCAAAATATATTCCCATGGGCAACAAGTATAAAAGGCTACAAATCCAACCTCTGTGGCTTCTGGCCAAAGTTACAAAAGCTATTGATAATAAGAAAAGAGATTCTATTAAATATAAAAATGAAGGAACGCGATCATCGTTTACACATTACAAAGAATATAACAGACTAGAAAAGCTACAATTTCTGGGGAAATTGTGTGAAGTGTTCTTGCCTCCACCAGTAGTCTACAACTGGAGTGGGCGGAGTAACTGGGTGGCGTGGGCGGAGTAATTGGGTGGAGTGGCTTGAGTAACTGAACAGGTCAATGGGCGGCGTGAGTTGCAAACAAATGGTCATACTGTGAAAACTATCAGGACTATGGCTTAGCCGTGGACATTTTTAGTGGCAGCCGGGATAGCTGAACGTTTTGATATAAGATTTGTGTAGGTGGGCTTGAAAATGAGGGAGTGACGGCAGTTTAGAGATCATGTCCTGATTTTTCAGCTCCCACTCTAGCTTTGAACATTCCGCCATTCATTCCTATGGGACCAATTTCACCACAAACCGGCGATATTTCGTGAACCATTCGGCGAAACGTTCCACAAAGTAATAGCACACCAATCGGGAACAATCCGCACGTTTCAGTATATTACTGTCTATGTAGTGTAAAAACTGTGGGAGGAGTTAGGGGGGTAAATTTGGCTATAATAATAAGAATATATATGTGAGATAACAGGAAGGGGTCGCCATGCAGGAACACAAATATGCAAAAAGCAAATAAAGGCAAAAATGGAAAATGAATGACAGATTGTAAAAGATATCAGGATGACCCCAAATATTCCTCCAATATATAAATAGTAGAAAGGTCCGGTCCCAGCATGTAGGCCCTTTACAGAACCATCTAGAGGGGGGGACTGGGGACAAAGAGAAGGACAATGTATGAAATCCCTTCTTCAGCTCTGGGAATACAAAGGAGCATGCGGGGGCTCTTGTCCATAATGGGGGGGTGGTACTGACACCCCCCAGATGATCCACATTGGCTCACAATTGATATGATCCAGAAATATTTAGACAGAATAAAGGTGAATAAAGCCCGTGGACCGGATGGCAGACACCCACGGGGCCTTACAGAATTCAGCTCTGTCATCTCACAGCCATTGTTTCTCATTTTTAGGGACTCTTTAATGACTGGCATAGTACCACGGGATTGGCGTAAGGCCAATGTGGGGCCAATATTTATAAAGGGGTCAAAATCTTTACCAAGTAATTATAGACCTGTTAGTGTAACTTCTATAGTTGGGAAGATACTGGAGAGTTTAATAAAAGACCACAGAGAGGAGTTCTTGCTGGAAACAAATATTGGAAGAAACAGACAGCATGGATTCATGAAAGACAGAAGTTGTCACACAAATCTGATTTCTTTTTATCAAGAGGTGAGCAAAACCTTGGAGAGAGGGGTGGCAGTGGACGTGGTATACTTGGACAGAGGGGTGGCAGTGGACGTGGTATACTTGGACAGAGGGGTGGCAGTGGACATGGTATACCTGGACAGAGGGGTGGCAGTGGACATGGTATACTTGGACAGAGGGGTGGCGGTGGATGTTGTATACTTGGACATAGGTGTGGCGGTGGATGTGGTATACTTGGAAAGAGGGGTGGCTGTGGACGGGGTATACTTGGACAGAGGGGTGGCAGTGGATGTGGTATACTTGGACAGAGGGGTGGTGGTGGATGTGGTATACTTGGACAGAGGGGTGGTGGTGGATGTGGTATACTTGGACAGAGGGGTGGTGGTGGATGTGGTATACTTGGACAGAGGGGTGGCGGTGGATGTGGTATACTTGGACAGAGGGCTGGCTGTGGATGTAGAATACTTGGACAGAGGGGTGGCGGTGGACGTGGTATACTTGGACAGAGGGGTGGTGGTGGACATGGTATACTTGGACAGAGGGGTGGTGGTGGATGTGGTATACTTGGACAGAGGGGTGGCTGTGGACATGATATACTTGGAAAGAGGAGTGGCTGTGGACGTGGTATACTTGAACAGAGGGGTGGCGGTGGACGTGGTATACTTGGACAGAGGGGTGGCTGTGGACGTGGTATATTTGGACAGAGGGCTGGCTGTGGACGTGGTATACTCGGACAGAGGGCTGGCTGTGGACGTGGTATACTCGGACAGAGGGCTGGCTGTGGACGTGGTATACTCGGACAGAGGGCTGGCTGTGGACGTGGTATACTCGGACAGAGGGCTGGCTGTGGACGTGGTATACTCGGACAGAGGGCTGGCTGTGGACGTGGTATACTTGGACAGAGGGCTGGCGGTGGACGTGGTATACTTGGACAGAGGGGTGGCTGTGGACCGTGGTATACTTGGACAGAGGGCTGGCTGTGGACGTGGTATACTTGAAGAGAGGGGTGGCGGTGGACGTGGTATACTTGGACAGAGGGCTGGCTGTGGACGTGAAATACTTGGACAGAGGGGTGGCGGTGGACGTGGTATACTTGGACAGAGGGGTGGCGGTGGACGTGGTATACTTGGACAGAGGGGTGGCGGTGGACGTGGTATACTTGGACAGAGGGGTGGCAGTGGACGTGGTATACTTGTACTGTAATGGAACCCGGACCCCAGACCGCACTTGGGTATATTCCGTTATACTGCAGCTTCCCTGTCCGAACACCATCCACGGGCACCACCCGCTGATCATGCAGGAAATAAGACAGCACCCGACTTTTCTTAAAACAGGAAGTCAACTCCTTTATTCTTACACACACACACAAGATATATACAGGGGGCGGGGAAACACAACCAGGAACAGGAAACACATCATCAGCCCGCCCCATCAGTGGCAAAGGCTACAGGAAACACACACCCCCACCAAGACACAGAACAACGGGATGCAGCACATGGCAGAGGACAATGGCAGCCACATGGCAGAGAACAAAGGAGAACACACCAATACACAATATACATTCCCATTCACACCCTGTACCCCTTAGCAGGCGCAGGGTGGGTTAAACATAAGAATTAGGGAAGATGATACAGGGTTCCCCCCAACACCAAAAAGTCACTCCTGTCACTTGGACAGAGGGGTGGCGATGGAAGTGGTATACTTTGACAGAGGGGTGGCTGTGGATGTGGTATATGTGGACAGAGGGGTGGCGGTGGATGTGATATACTTGGACAGAGGGGTGGCGGTGGATGTGATATACTTGGACAGAGGGGTGGCTGTGGATGTGATATACTTGGACAGAGGAGAGGCTGTGGACGTGGTATATGTGGACAGAGGGGTGGCTGTGGATGTGATTTATGTGCACACAGGGGTGGCAGTGAATGTGGTATACTTGGACAGAGGGGTGGATGTGGACGTGGTATACTTGGACAGAGGGGTGGCGGTGGATGTGGTATACGTGGACAGAAGGGTGGCTGTGGACGTGGTATACTTGGACAGAGGGGTGCCTGTGGACGTGGTATATGTGGACAGAGGGGTGGCTGTGATATACTTGGACAGAAGGGTGGTGGTGCATGCGGTATATGTGGACAGAAGGGTGGCGGTGGATGTGGTATACTTGGACAGAGGGATGGCTGTGGACATGGTATATATGGACAGAGGGGTGGCTCAGTGTTATTAGTGGGGGACCCCAAGGTTCAGTGTTATTAGTGGGGGACCCCAAAGGTTCAATGTTGGGACCCGTACTCTGTAATCTATATACACGATATGGGGTCGGGGATCTCAGTCCTTGCAGATGACACCAAGCTGTGCCGGGGAATAACGGCCTTACAGGATGTCTCCAACTTACCTCAATGCTCTGTGTAATTGGGGGACTATGGGGCCAATGAGGTCTAATGTTGATAAATGTAAGGTTCTGCACTTGGGGGCTAGGAAAATGCATGCATCATACATACTAAGGGGGGTACAACTGGGGGGGGGGGGTCAATGGTGGAGAAGGATTTGGGGGGGTCAATGGTGGAGAAGGATTTGTGGGGGTCAATGGTGGAGAAGGATCTGGCGGGGTCAATGCTGGAGAAGGATCTGGGTGGGTCAATGGTGGAGAAGGATCTGCGGAGAGGTCAATGGTGGACAAGGATCAGGGGGTTCTAGTAGATCACATGGAATGCCAAGCTGAAGAGCTTGTATTAGGAGAGGTATAGACTCCAGAGAGAGATATCACCCCCCCTCCCCCCCCCCCCCCCCCCGGGTACAAATCATTAGTAACATCTCATCTGGAATATGCAGTTCAGTTTTGTGCTCCAATTCGCAAAAAGAATATTGGGGAACTGGAGAAAGTACAGAGAAGGGCAACCAAACTGATACGAGGCATGGAGGAGATCAGCTATGAGGAAAGATTAGAGGAACTGAATGTATTCTCTACTGAGAAGAGGAGATAAAGGGGGGATATGATCTCCATGTATAATACATAAGGGGGGGATATGATCTCCATGTATAATACATAAGGGGGGGATATGATCTCCATGTATAATACATAAGGGGGGGGGATATGATCTCCATGTATAATACATAGGGGGGGATATGATCTCCATGTATAATACATAAGGGGGGGATATGATCTCCATGTATAATACATAAGGGGGGGGGATATGATCTCCATGTATAATACATAGGGGGGGATATGATCTCCATGTATAATACATAAGGGGGGATATGATCTCCATGTATAATACATAAGGGGGGATATGATCTCCATGTATAATACATAAGGGGGGGATATGATCTCCATGTATAATACATAAGGGGGGATATGATCTCCATGTATAATACATAAGGGGGGATATGATCTCCATGTATAATACATAAGGAGGATATGATCTCCATGTATAATACATAAGGGGGATATGATCTCCATGTATAATACATAAGGGGGGATATGATCTCCTTGTATAATACATAAGGGGGGGATATGATCTCCATGTATAATACATAAGGGGGGGATATGATCTCCATGTATAATACATAAGGGGGGATATGATCTCCATGTATAATACATAAGGGGGGATATGATCTCCATGTACAATACATAAGGGGGGATATGATCTCCATGTACAATACATAAGGGGGATATGATCTCCATGTATAATACATAAGGGGGGATATGATCTCCTTGTATAATACATAAGGGGGGGATATGATCTCCATGTATAATACATAAGGGGGGGATATGATCTCCATGTATAATACATAAGGGGGGGATATGATCTCCATGTATAATACATAAGGGGGGATATGATCTCCATGTATAATACATAAGGGGGGGATATGATCTCCATGTATAATACATAAGGGGGGGATATGATCTCCATGTATAATACATAAGGGGGGGATATGATCTCCATGTATAATACATAAGGGGGGGATATGATCTCCATGTATAATACATAAGGGGGATATGATCTCCATGTATAATACATAAGGGGGATATGATCTCCTTGTATAATACATAAGGGGGGGATATGATCTCCATGTATAATACATAAGGGGGGATATGATCTCCATGTACAATACATAAGGGGGGATATGATCTCCATGTACAATACATAAGGGGGGATATGATCTCCATGTATAATACATAAGGGGGGGATATGATCTCCATGTATAATACATAAGGGGGATATGATCTGCATGTATAGTTGTGGGAACCCCTCATAATGTTCACAGCGGGTGTACAGACCTTGGGAACTCAGCACCGGGATGGTGGGAACCCTCATAATGGGCGCGGGGGGGGGTAAAGACCCCGGAACTTGGCACAGGGATGGTGGGAACCCCTCATAATGAGCACAGGGATGGTGGGAACCCCTCATAAAGGGTGCAGGGATGGTGGGAACCACTCATAATGGGCACCGGGGGGGTACAGACCCGGGAACTTGGCACAGGGATGGTGGGAACCTCTCATAATGGGCACAGTGGGTTGGCCCTACATTCCAGTTGTTGGCGGAGTTATTCCGCGCGGGGGGGGGGGGGTCGGGGGGGTCATACTGACATAAAGGAATAGAAGTCGATCCACTCAGAGCGGCTGAACTTTTCCTGTGAATCTCCTGGTTGCGTTTTCTATCTCTGTGGTTCTGGTTTTGGTGTCACAGAAATGTTCGGTGTTTTTCCCGCCATGGCGAACGGATATTTCTCCTCCTGGCGGGTCGGTCTGCGCTCTCGGCTCTTCGGTCCTGAGGTCAGAATTCCGGTGGAAAGTCTGGATCGGTTCGGTTGGGAATATTCGGCGTTCCCGGGATCCTCAGTGTAGAAGTCCCGTCTGGAGTTTTCTCTTTTATTATCTCGGCTGCCATTTCATTTCTCAATTATACTTTGCCCGAGGCGGCCCATTTATTGAGCAGCTTTGCCGAGGACCGCCGGCTGAGACGGGATCAGATTGGACGGTCAAGTCTGCTGGAAGAGCTGGGCAGGTGTGGGGGACAGGGGATGGGGGGGACGGGGGGATGGAGGGGGGGGCTTATCGTGTTTTCCTGCTGAGATAAGTCCAGTTATGTGATCAGGAGAATGCGGAGGAGATGGACGTGATGGGGGAAGGGGAGATGATTCCCATAGTATGGCAGACAAAGACGGATGTATGGTGTGGGCAGACGGTGCGGCTCCACGGGGCCCTCCGGGACTTAGGGGTCAACATGCTGTAGACGTGGCCTGGATTGGACCCCAATAAGCTTAAGGATACTGACCGCCTATAGGTGAAACCTCTTCTAAATGTTTCTGTACCTGGGCTCCAGCTGACACATGTTCTCCTACTGGGGCCTGTGGCAAACCTGCTCATCAGAGTGGAAGCGGAGTTCTTCTTTTTTTTTTGTTCTTTTCTGTTATTTGAGGTATTCCTGGATCATTCCTCACATCCCCCCTTTCCCTTCCTGAGAGACCAACGTTATCTCCTGACAGATGGTGGGGGTCAGCCCAGGAGAAACATTCCTGGTGGGGCCAGCAGGCTGGGAAAACTTTCACCTTTCTCACCTACGTCTGATAAGGCCGCATTTCTCAGAGGGCTGGGAAGCATTGACCCAAAATGGCGTAAGCCCACACATTATCAAACTGACCAGAGTAATTGCACTTTCCTCAGGTCAACCGTATGTTTCATGTCATGTATTATGAAGCTATAGTTAATTCAGTTTCCCGCTGACCACTCCCAAAACGTGTAGTAAGAGCCCCCCTCCCCTTTGAGAGGGACTTTTAAGAGAGACAAGTGAGTTAGAGCTACACACACAGAGATCTCCTTAGCTGAACATCGGAACAAAAGTAGACTAAGGAATCATCCTGCTCTACAACTTGGATCTGCAAACCCAGGCATATGGGCAAGTAAATTAACCCTGTAATCTTTTTCCTAATTATCTCTTTGCTGTGTCTTTATATACATATATATATATTTTTGTGACATCTCTTTGTAAATATTTTATTGCACCTGTCTGACGCTTTTAGTAATAAATCTTTCTTTCTGAAAGTGTTAAACTGTTTCTAAGCGCTTACTTGCAATTCACGAATCCCTGCCTTTGAAGAGACGCTACTGTTGGTTATATCTCTGTATGGTAGGTCCGCGGGCCGTGCTATATAGATCAATATTTCAATCATTATAGTGTATATTTGATAACGGGAGTTTCCCCGTCTCCGACAAAAGTGGTGGTGGCAGTAGAGGGTTAGTTGCGTAATTAATCCGACCCAGTAACAAGCGCATTCAGGCTGCAGGCACAGATTGTAGACCATTAGCTGGGCAATCGCTGTGCTGGGTGCAGCTGGGTGAGGCCTTGTTACGCGCGTCACACCACGGTTTTAGATCGGCTGGTCCTTCGGTCACGAGTTTGGTGAGAAGGTCTGGGGTCTGACGCCGTGGGCGTGACGTATTACTGTTAGTCGCGGTCGTGCGATTGTCGCCCTGTTGGTGGTGGCGACCGCGGGTCGTGACAGGGCCACTTAGTGACTTTGTCCACCACTGGGGCCCCTTAGTGACTTTGTCCACCACTGGGGCCCCTTAGTGACTTTGTCCACCACTGGGGCCCCTTAGTGACTTTGTCCACCATTGGTGTGAAGAAATGGGTAAAGACTTTTGAGGTGGAGGTGGAAATGCCCCCTCTATTCCAGGTTGGAGGTGGGGGTTGCTGAGCAGTAATTGAATGTTCAGGCCAATGAAGGTTATTGTGGGCGGGGTCATAGTATTTCTGATTGGTGGGATGAAGGTGGATTGTACGGCCTGCTGAGGTCTCTGTACAATATACAGGTTAGATCTACATACAATATATGGGGAAGTCTGTGATGCCTGGAACCCCCCTGGAGGTCTGTGATACCTGGAAGTCTGGTACCCCCCTGGAGAAGGGCGTGGCCCCCTGGAGAAGGGCGTGGCCCCCTGGAGAAGGGCACGGCTCCCTCTCTGCGTTCTTCATTGAACATGTATGGGGGACTCTGCGTCGTGGGATCTGGGCAGCCGCGCTCGGAGTAGAATTAGTCGATGAAAGCTCGGCTCGGATTCTCACAGATCTGATATGAGAAGATGTTTGTAAAGCGTGAAGAGAATGTGATGCGCGGGGATGTCGTCGGCGTGATTTACACATCTAAGCGAAGCGCGGGAATGGGGTGCGCGGGGCCGGCGCCTGCAGCTGCTGATAAACAAACTTCCAAGTGAAGGCGGACTTCCAGCGCCTGTCATTAATTTTCAGCACGCAATGAGCCTGACGCGGGATATATTGCACTGCGCCGCCCGCGGGGAATCTGCTCTTATTAATAAATTGCTTCCAATTTTTCACTCGGCTCCGATACTTTAAGGCGAACGGCAGATAAAGCGGATTAGGTGCCTTAAATAAGCCGAGAGTGAGGAGAGCGCCTAATAAATAGTGATTTTACGGGCTGTGGAGTGCGGTGGGGAAGTCGGCAGACAGTCTACAGATGGGGACCGCAGGAAGCCGGCAACGCAGCCGGGCGCAGATGATGGAGTGCGGGATTATTGGACGCGCTTTGTGCTCGGCTGACTTTCATTCCTCACATGATATAGTCGGTGACTTTTAATGTTTTCCATTTTCAGCTTTCGTCCTGATCTGTGGATGACTTCCATCTCCTCCACCTTCAGAAATACCAAATGCAAATCGCGGCTGATAAGAGGACTCCTCCAGCCGGCGCGCCTCGCGCTCGCCATTTTCTACTCAATTTACTTTAACTCAGACATGAAAGAGACATCAGAGCCGGAGAAGATCGCTTTCACTTTATATTTCTATAAATGTTTATTGAAAGAAGTCAGAATCAGTCACTACCAGGGCCGGGAGCCAGAATCCGAGGCCAGGAGCCAGAATCCGAGGCCGGGCGCCAGAATCCGAGGCCGGGCGCCAGAATCCGAGGCCGGGCGCCAGAATCCGAGGCCGGGCGCCAGAATCCGAGGCCGGGGCGCCAGAATCCGAGGCCGGGGCGCCAGAATCCGAGGCCGGGGCGCCAGAATCCGAGGCCGGGGCGCCAGAATCCGAGGCCGGGGCGCCAGAATCCGAGGCCGGGGCGCCAGAATCCGAGGCCGGGGCGCCAGAATCCGAGGCTGGGCCGCCTCCTTCACTAACCAGCTCATCGAAGGTTTTATTTCCACTAAATATGGCCACCAGTCAGCTAGTGCTCAGAACTTGATGTCCTTCAGTTTGGAGCTCACATTGCAGTGGGGTTCCGGTAATTGATCAGGTGATCAGGCTATAATTCATCAATGGCTGTATATAGAATATTGATTCCATCCACTGAGGATCTACTAGGTCTCCAAATAAACAATATACAGGGCCAGGATGGGTCACCTTCTTGTGTCTCTATGAGACCCCCATACTCTTAGATTAACCCCCCTCAGGTAGATGTGGAGTTTCTTCTTCTATCGAACTGAAGTCCTGGGTGGGGCACCTTCCTGTGGCTCCTAACCCCCCACATACTGGGATTTACCCCCATCCTACCTCCAGGAAGGTGTGGGGTTTCGTCTTCTATAGACGTGAAGTCAGGGATGAACTTCCCCGGTGAACACTTGGAGCACTGGGACAGGAAGTGGGGCTCATCCATTGGCAGTGGTGGGATCATTTCTTCACTATCGATGGTGGGTTCACTTGGTGATCTGGTCTTTTGATATTCTTTCCTCTTCTACTCTTCATTGTTTCCAGGGACAGGCTTGGGTGCCATGATGGCCTTTTCAGAATGTAGCATACAGATGATTGTTTCCATGTTTTCTGTTTTGCACATGGCAGCTGTGTAGCCGGTAGACCTTTGGTGCCCAAAATGCAACTCACAGACCATTGGGCACCAGTTAAGCAGCATGGTGCTGGGCACTGGAACTCTCCCTGAGCTCAGATACAAAGACTATACTACAGGCTGAGTTATCCCCAACCCACAGCCCTGGCCTGGGGAGAAAGAGTAGGATGTAGATCCAGGTTGGGTTGTACATGTGGGTCCAGATTGGGTGTAGATGAGGTAGTGCAGGGTGTAGATGTGGGTTCAGGTTGGGTTGTGCAGGGTGTAGATGAGGTCCAGGTTGGGTTGTGCAGGGTGTAGATGAGGTCCAGGTTGGGTAGTGCAGTGTGTAGATGTGGGGCCAGGTCTGGTTATGCATGATGAAGGTGTGGGGCCAGGTCGGGTTGCACAGGGTGAAGATGTGGGTCTAGGTTGGATTGTGTGACATGAGTGACTTTGGGTGGGAGGCCCATACAACACAGCTCACTTTGGAAAGGTGGCCCACTGCTGCCACCAATGCAACGGAACTGGACCCAGACTGCACTCGGGTATTTCCGTTAGACTCAGCTTCCCTGTCCAAACACAGATCCACGGACATCACCGCTGATCATACAAGACGAGACAGCACCAGACTCGTATTAAAACAGGAAATGGACTGCTTTATTTTAACATAGATACAAGATATATACACAGGGTGGGGAAATACAGACCCAGAACAGGAAACACATCAGATGTGAGGCCAGGTTGGGTTGTGCAGGGTGTAGATGTGGGCCCAGGTTGGGTTGTGCAGGGTGTAGATGAGGTCCAGGTTGGGTTGTGCAGGGTGTAGATGTGGGCCCAGGTTGGGTTGTGCAGGGTGTAGATGAGGTCCAGGTTGGGTTGTGCAGGGTGTAGATGTGGGCCCAGGTTGGGTTGTGCAGGGTGTAGATGTGGGCCCAGGTTGGGTTGTGCAGGGTGTAGATGTGGGCCCAGGTTGGGTTGTGCAGGGTGTAGATGAGGTCCAGGTTGGGTTGTGCAGGGTGTAGATGTGGGCCCAGGTTGGGTTGTGCAGGGTGTAGATGTGGGCCCAGGTTGGGTTGTGCAGGGTGTAGATGTGGGCCCAGGTTGGGTTGTGCAGGGTGTAGATGTGGGCCCAGGTTGGGTTGTGCAGGGTGTAGATGTGGGCCCAGGTTGGGTTGTGCAGGGTGTAGATGTGGGCCCAGGTTGGGTTGTGCAGGGTGTAGATGTGGGTCCAGGTTGGGTTGTGCAGGGTGTATATGAGGTCCAGGTTGGGTTGTGCAGGGTGTAGAGGTGGGCCCAGGTTGGGTTGTGCAGGGTGTAGATGAGGTCCAGGTTGGGTTGTGCAGGGTGTAGATGAGGTCCAGGTTGGGTTGTGCAGGGTGTAGAGGTGGGTCCAGGTTGGGTTGTGCAGGGTGTAGAGGTGGGCCCAGGTTGGGTTGTGCAGGGTGTAGAGGTGGGCCCAGGTTGGGTTGTGCAGGGTGTAGATGTGGGTCCAGGTTGGGTTGTGCAGGGTGTAGATGTGGGTCCAGGTTGGGTTGTGCAGGGTGTAGATGTGGGCCCAGGTTGGGTTGTGCAGGGTGTAGATGTGGGCCCAGGTTGGGTTGTGCAGGGTGTAGATGTGGGCCCAGGTTGGGTTGTGCAGGGTGTAGATGTGGGTCCAGGTTGGGTTGTGCAGGGTGTATGAGGTCCAGGTTGGGTTGTGCAGGGTGTAGATGTGGGCCCAGGTTGGGTAGTGCAGGGTGTAGATGTGGGGCCAGGTCGGGTTGCACAGGGTGAAGATGTGGGTCTAGGTTGGATTGTGTGACATGAGTGACTTTGGGTGGGAGGCCCATACAACACAGCTCACTTTGGAAAGGTGGCTCACTGCTGCCACCAATGCAACGGAACTGGACCCAGACTGCACTCAGGTATTTCCGTTAGACTCAGCTTCCCTGGCCAAACACAGATCCACGGACACCACCGCTGATCATACAAGACGAGACAGCACCAGACTCGTATTAAAACAGGAAATGGACTGCTTTATTTTAACATAGATACAAGATATATACACAGGGTGGGGAAATACAGACCCAGAACAGGAAACACATCAGATGTGAGGCCAGGTTGGGTTGTGCAGGGTGTAGATGTGGGTTCAGGTTGGGTTGTGCAGGGTGTAGATGAGGTCCAGGTTGGGTTGTGCAGGGTGTAGATGAGGTCCAGGTTGGGTTGTGCAGGGTGTAGATGAGGTCCAGGTTGGGTTGTGCAGGGTGTAGATGAGGTCCAGGTTGGGTTGTGCAGGGTGTAGATGTGGGGCCAGGTTGGGTTGTGCAGGGTGTAGATGTGGGCCCAGGTTGGGTTGTGCAGGGTGTAGATGAGGTCCAGGTTGGGTTGTGCAGGGTGTAGATGTGGGTCCAGGTTGGGTTGTGCAGGGTGTAGATGAGGTCCAGGTTGGGTTGTGCAGGGTGTAGATGTGGGTCCAGGTTGGGTTGTGCAGGGTGTAGATGAGGTCCAGGTTGGGTTGTGCAGGGTGTAGAGGTGGGCCCAGGTTGGGTTGTGCAGGGTGTAGATGAGGTCCAGGTTGGGTTGTGCAGGGTGTAGATGAGGTCCAGGTTGGGTTGTGCAGGGTGTAGATGAGGTCCAGGTTGGGTTGTGCAGGGTGTAGATGAGGTCCAGGTTGGGTTGTGCAGGGTGTAGATGTGGGTCCAGGTTGGGTTGTGCAGGGTGTAGATGTGGGCCCAGGTTGGGTTGTTCAGGGTGTAGATGTGGGCCCAGGTTGGGTTGTTCAGGGTGTAGATGTGGGCCCAGGTTGGGTTGTTCAGGGTGTAGATGTGGGCCCAGGTTGGGTTGTTCAGGGTGTAGAGGTGGGCCTAGGTTGGGTTGTGCGGGGTGTAGATGAGGTCCAGGTTGGGTTGTGCAGGGTGTAGAGGTGGGCCTAGGTTGGGTTGTGCGGGGTGTAGATGAGGTCCAGGTTGGGTTGTGCAGGGTGTAGATGAGGTCCAGGTTGGGTTGTGCAGGGTGTAGATGAGGTCCAGGTTGGGTTGTGCAGGGTATAGCTGTGGGTCCAGGTTGGGTTGTGCAGGGTGTAGATGAGGTCCAGGTTGGGTTGTGCAGGGTGTAGATGAGGTCCAGGTTGGGTTGTGCAGGGTGTAGATGAGGTCCAGGTTGGGTTGTGCAGGGTGTAGATGAGGCCCAGGTTGGGTTGTGCAGGGTGTAGATGTGGGTCCAGGTTGGGTTGTGCAGGGTGTAGATGTGGGCCCAGGTTGGGTTGTTCAGGGTGTAGAGGTGGGCCCAGGTTGGGTTGTTCAGGGTGTAGAGGTGGGCTCAGGTTGGGTTGTGCAGGGTGTAGAGGTGGGCCTAGGTTGGGTTGTGCGGGGTGTAGATGAGGTCCAGGTTGGGTTGTGCAGGGTGTAGAGGTGGGCCTAGGTTGGGTTGTGCGGGGTGTAGATGAGGTCCAGGTTGGGTTGTGCAGGGTGTAGATGAGGTCCAGGTTGGGTTGTGCAGGGTGTAGCTGTGGGTCCAGGTTGGGTTGTGCAGGGTGTAGATGAGGTCCAGGTTGGGTTGTGCAGGGTGTAGATGAGGTCCAGGTTGGGTTGTGCAGGGTGTAGATGAGGTCCAGGTTGGGTTGTGCAGGGTGTAGATGAGGTCCAGGTTGGGTTGTGCAGGGTGTAGATGAGGCCCAGGTTGGGTTGTGCAGGGTGTAGATGTGGGTCCAGGTTGGGTTGTGCAGGGTGTAGATGAGGTCCAGGTTGGGTTGTGCAGGGTGTAGATGTGGGTCCAGGTTGGGTTGTGCAGGGTGTAGATGAGGTCCAGGTTGGGTTGTGCAGGGTGTAGAGGTGGGCCCAGGTTGGGTTGTGCAGGGTGTAGATGAGGTCCAGGTTGGGTTGTGCAGGGTGTAGATGAGGTCCAGGTTGGGTTGTGCAGGGTGTAGATGAGGTCCAGGTTGGGTTGTGCAGGGTGTAGAGGTGGGTCCAGGTTGGGTTGTGCAGGGTGTAGAGGTGGGCCCAGGTTGGGTTGTGCAGGGTGTAGATGAGGTCCAGGTTGGGTTGTGCAGGGTGTAGATGTGGGTCCAGGTTGGGTTGTGCAGGGTGTAGATGTGGGCCCAGGTTGGGTTGTTCAGGGTGTAGATGTGGGCCCAGGTTGGGTTGTTCAGGGTGTAGATGTGGGCCCAGGTTGGGTTGTTCAGGGTGTAGAGGTGGGCTCAGGTTGGGTTGTGCAGGGTGTAGAGGTGGGCCTAGGTTGGGTTGTGCGGGGTGTAGATGAGGTCCAGGTTGGGTTGTGCAGGGTGTAGATGAGGTCCAGGTTGGGTTGTGCAGGGTGTAGATGAGGTCCAGGTTGGGTTGTGCAGGGTGTAGATGAGGTCCAGGTTGGGTTGTGCAGGGTGTAGATGTGGGCCCAGGTTGGGTTGTGCAGGGTGTAGATGTGAGGGGTTAATTACAACCACTAGAACCCATCCCCCCCCCCTTTCTATAGTAATCCAGGGATGGAAATCTCTCTATTTGTGCCGATGGGAACACGTTCCTCACCAATGAATACCGAGAGGTGAGACCCCCTGTCAGTGTTGGGGGGAGGGGGAGGAATGAGATCCCCTGTCAGTGTTGGGGGGAGGGGGAGGGAGGAGACCCCCTGTCAGTGTTGGGGGGAGGGGGAGGAATGAGACCCCCTGTCAGTTTTGGATGGGAGGGGGAGGGAGGAGACCCCCTTTCAGTGTTGGATGGAGGGGGAGGGGTGAGACCCCCTGTCAGTGTTGGATGGAGCGGGGAGGGGTTAGACCCCCTGTAAATGTTGGATGGAGGGGGAGGGATGAGACCCCCTGTTAGTGTTGGATGGGGGGAGCGGGAGGAGACCCCCTGTCAGTGTTGGATGGAGGGGGAGGGAGGAGACCCCTTGTCAGTGTTGGATGGAGGGGGAGGGGTGATACCCCCTGTCAGGTGTTTATTGCTGTCTGTGTCCCCGGTAGGGAGATTCCCTCCTTATTCACTGAGGTGGAATAAAATCCAGAATTTTGGGTTGTCCCCAGAACAAGGGAAATCCTCCAATCAGGACCCTAGTTCTAGAAATATAAATCCTCAGGGCTCGTGTACACGTGATTCAAGTGGAACATACATGCCTTTGGATTCTACACGTGTGATGCTGTTTTCGAATCTTCCGGATGTACATCATATCCATGTATGGGGCACCTTAATACCAATATGCCCGAGGACACTGTTACACCCTGCATGCACCCCCGTGTAGACCGGAAGGGACGCAATTAGCCCCCCCCCAACACGTTTCATCATAGTGACGTCATCATGACCGAAACACGTTGTAAGTGACGCAATTAGCCACACTCATGACTGAAACGTGTTGGGGGGGGGGGGGCTATTTGCGTCCCTTCCGGTCTACACGAAGGTGCATGCAGGGTGTAACAGAGTCCTCGGACATATTGGTATCAAGGTGCCCCATACATGGATGCGATGTACGTACAATTTGATGCAATTTTACTGGAATAAAAACAGTCTAACGCTCTGGAAGTTTCCCTCTGACTATTCCTATGTGGGGGAGGGGAATTGGTGGGCGATTATTTCTCTTCTTACTGGGAGGATCCAGGCTCAGTGGACAGCGGTCTTGGAAGCTCACAGGAGGCTGGTCCAACACAGGGGCTCGAAGCACCCAAAAGCGCTTTTTGACCTTCCTACATTTAGGTGGTGAATATCTTGTGGTGAAGAGGGGAGCACGTGGGGAGCACGTGGGGAGCACGTGGGGAGCACGTGGGGAGCACGAGGGGAGCACGAGGGGAGCACGCATCAATAATTGTTGTCAAGGTCACCAGGGTGTCACGAAGTCTCTTCTTTTCTAAGATATAAGAGTTGATGGAGTCGTCTTTGTGAGGGTCTCTACATCCCACAGACAAAGCTGCTCATGTATCCGGCTCTTTGGTGCCCATGTATTGGATCAATGTGAGGCATGGTCTACCTCCTTGTCAGATCATGGCCACCAAACCTTTCCATGTCCCTGGCGCTTGGTGCCTACAATACCTTGGTACCTGAATGGTTGGTTTTCGTGAGAGGGATTTGGTTCCATCCATATACATTTCCCTGCGGTGGAGACTCGTGTTCTCCTTCCTTAGACTCTCGCCCCGGGGTGTCATGCCCCAGGCGGAATACCATTCCATAGATGTGAGGCATTGAAGGTCCCTCCGTATTCCATGGTGTCACGGCTGCTGGGAACTGAAATTGCAGCAATAAAGCAAACATATTGGGGCTGAACATGGAGATAATCTGGAAAGTGCATCTGCTGCATTTGTAGCTCCAGGTCGATATTTCACAGAAGAGGGGAGATGGAGAATCCGCTGTCAGGGGAGTATTTCACCTCCAATGGCCTGTGATCTGTCCGAGAAGATATGTGAACAATCTTTCCTCAACAGCTACGGCCTCTTGTCAGCATTGTCTCTGCGCTCCATGAAGAGCTCAGCCTGCTGACTGAATGGCCGGTAATCCTGGATGTGCAAACCACCGAGAGCGCCAACATGCGTCATTCATAGATATTCCTTCTTCTCCCCCATAGGGCTCCATCTGTAATACCAGACTATCAGAGGACATCATACATAGCATACATGTTACTGGAAGCAGGAAATCTGTGGAATGTGTGACGTGTTGGGCAAAGCGGGAGATGTCTGTGATCTCAACATACAATATTCTTCCCCTAAGTACTGTATATACCAGCCAGGCAGTATACGGGACGGCGAGTACTACGCAGGCAGATGTCTACTAGAATGGAGAGGGGAGAAATATTATATCATACATGCACATCATACTAACATACAGTCCATATCATACTATTATCATACATCATACATACAGTCCATATGACACTATTATCATACATACAGTCCGTATCATACTATTATCATACATACAGTCCATATCATACTATTATCATACATCATACTATTATCATACATACAGTCTTTATCATACTATTATCATACATTATACATACAGTCCATATCATACTCTTATCATACATTATACATACAGTCCATATCATACTCTTATCATACATTATACATACAGTCCATATCATACTATTATCATACATACAGTCTGTATCATACTATTATCATACATACAGTCCATATCATACTATTATCATACATCATACATACAGTCCGTATCATACATGCACATCATACTAACATACAGTCCATATCATACTATTATCATACATACACATCATACTAACATACAGTCCATATCATACTATTATCATACATACAGTCCGTATCATACTATTATCATACATACAGTCCGTATCATACTAATATCATACATACAGTCCGTATCATACTATAATCATACATACAGTCCGTATCATACTATAATCATACATACAGTCCGTATCATACTATTATCATACATACAGTCCGTATCATACTATAATCATACATACAGTCCGTATCCTTCTATGATCATATATACTATCACTCTAGGAACAATACATGGGGGGGGGGGAGGGGCACTAATAATTTTCACCACTAAATCTTACCAGTGAAAAGACACAATCAGTATAAATCAGGTTACAGGGGGGGGGGGGGGACACTTCTTATTGTACTGACACTCAGCACACAGGATTTCAAGAGTAATAAATAGGAGTTTCCTTTCTTCTTCTGGTATTGCTTCAGACTGGAGAAAGAGGAGAACTTATAGACTGCGGACAGTACAGGAGATGACCAGAGACTGCGGACACAGTACAGGGGATGACCAGAGACTGCGGACAGTACAGGAGATGACCAGAGACTGCGGACAGTACAGGGGATGACCAGAGACTGCGGACAGTACAGGAGATGACCAGAGACTGCGGACACAGTACAGGAGACGACCAGAGACTGCGGACACAGTACAGGAGATGACCAGAGACTGCAGACACAGTACAGGGATGACTAGAGACTGCGGACACAGTACAGTAGATGACCAGAGACTGCGGACACGGTACAGGAGATGACCAGAGACTGCGGACACAGTACAGGAGATGACCGGAGACTGCGGACACGGTACAGGAGATGACCCGGCACCACTGACTCAGACACAGGAGATGACCAGAGACTGCGGACACGGTACAGGAGATGACCGGAGACTGCGGACACGGTACAGGAGATGACCAGAGACTGCGGACACGGTACAGGAGATGACCAGAGACTGCGGACACGGTACAGGAGATGACCAGAGACTGCGGACACAGTACAGGAGATGACACGGCACCACTGACTCAGACACAGGAGATGACATGTAAAAACTGGACCAAGAGATATCTGAAGACAGATTTTTCGAAGGTGTTATGGACGGATGAGATGATTGACTCTTGATGGACCAGATGGATGGGCTTGTGGCTGGATCAGTAACGGGCTCAGAGCTTCACTTCCACTCAGACGCCAGCAAGGTGGGGGTGGGGTACTGGTAATGACTGGAATTATTAAAGATGAGCTGGTTGGACCTTTTGGGGTTGTAGATGGACTGAAGATCAACTCCCAAACCTCCTGCCCGTGTTTAGAAGACACTTTCTTCAGGAGTGGTAGAGGAAGAAGTCTGCATCTTTCAAGAAGACCATGATCTTATGCAGGACATGCTCCATCGCAGGCTCCTTCCTTCTCTCTCTCCTTCTCCTGTCTCTCCACCACTGGGCTCCGAGGAAAGGGTCCCCGAGCTGGGGGCTCCTCAGTCCAAGCCTATTTTTTGTCCCGGTCTGAGCCTTCTAATAGTCGCCCAATAATTGTCTCCACATCGATATCCAAAACCTCACTTTACTTTCTAAATATTTTGGTTTGAGGTTTGTTAAGGCCCCTTTCACATGGGACAGACTCGTCTCCTTTTGGTGGATTGGACACTTGTCCGTTTACGCTCACTGCTCCATAGCGGGAAATAGAGGTTCCGATCGGGACCCCATCGGAATGTCCGTGTGAACGGGACCAAACATTCTGGATTGACGGAGAGCAGTGGAGTTGTTCAATATTGAAATGAACCCTCAAAAGTACAACAAGGACTATGTAGGACTAATCTGTCTGTTCATAGAGGTGTCATAGGTGACATGTCCCCGGGTACTGCGGGGTGTCCTGAACGTCCCTGCAGGTGGAGACGAGGAGCATTCTGTCTCTCCTGTGGGGATGACATGGAAATGAAATCTCTCTGCCCCATTGTCCCAGCTGTGTAGAAGACTAGCAGATTTGTCACCACAGACACCCCACGGTGCCCTGTACAGTATAGACTACATGGGCCTACAGGCAGAAGAACGTTCTGGATGTATTTCACAGTCACCCAGAATACATTGCACAGGGGGTTGTTGTGCCGTATATGTCAGCTCTTCCATCCACTCACATTCCATTACTACATAACATACTCCATGTGGGCTTCACTTAGGAATTCTGTGGGGCCATCGCTGGTTTCTGTTTCATCGGCCGATCGGCAAAGTCGGCTAATTTTTTTCCAACTTTACCAATAAAAAAAATGTGCCAAAATCCCAAAAAATGGCCGACCTATTAACCCACGAACGATCCGAAAATCGGCCGATTTTCGACCCATCTATGGCCTGCTTAAGGCTGACACCCTCCTGTCCCAATGCCGGACCCTTTTCTGGGGTTGTGTCAGTGGAGACCGAAGTCCCATCCATGGATCAGCTCAAGCTGCCGTTGTGAGGTGCCGATTGCATCCTCTTCCTGTAGCTCCTGTGGTGCTGATTGTTGTGGGCAGAGGTCAACCACGCCATGCCCTGGTGCCAGCTCTTCTGCTGGAGGCGCGACGGCTGGTTCCTCCTCAGCAGAAAAGTCAATCAAATCCCCAGCCTCTGGAACTGGTGTCTGGGGTTGGGGGTTCACCATTTCCTGTCCGTGGAGCCCAGAAGATGTTACCAGTGCTGGGCAGAGGTCGCTAATGTTTGGCCCTGTTGCCGGCTCTTCTGCTGGAGGCTCCCCAGGTTATTTTTCCTCAGCAGAGAAGTCTATCAGATCCCCAATCTCTGGAATTTCCACTGCCGATTCTTGGGCATGCTGCTGAACATGTCTTAGCAGTTGCCTGTATGCCCTTTCCAGATGCAGTTCTTTCTTCAGCAGGTATTCCAGATCTGGTTCAAGCTCTGAGACCCCTGTGAGACCGAACATAGCCTCTCTGTCTTCTCGCAGGTCCTCCAGGGTAGGTTCTCCTTCATCGCCAAACACAAAATGGTCTGTAAGGCTCTCCCACAGCAATCCAGGACCACCAAAGTCATGTCCCTCCGGAGAGCATTCTGTTGTCACCCCTAAATATTCCTGCTGTGCGTACCATTGCAGAGCCCGATATCGGTTGTCCAGCTCTATCTCCTGCTGGACCAGCCTGTCCAACTCAGTCACCCATTGCTCCTGGGGTCGCTCTCCCAGGAATGGCATCCATAACTTCCGATGGTCCCTGGCCCGTTCCCCTGGGGTTGGATAGCATTTGCCCTTGTCCATACCAGCAACCTGGAGGGCTCCTCTCCAAAGCACCTCCCAAATCCGCTGCCTGAGCTCCAGGTACTGATCTGTAGACACAGTCCTGGGGTATGGTGCAAGAACGATCCTCAGCAGCCCTGGGAACTCTGATGCCAAGTCCATATCTCCACTGGGGTGACCGACGTCTCCTTTCCTGATCTTGGATCCCGGTGATGGTTTGGACGTGTTCACAGCTTGGAAGCACAATCCCACCGCTGCCACCAATGTAACGGAACCGGACCCCGACTGCACCAATGTAACGGAACCGGACCCCGACTGCACCAATGTAACGGAACCGACCCCGACTGCACCAATGTAACGGAACCGGACCCCGACTGCACCAATGTAACGGAACCGGACCCCGACTGCTCCAATGTAACGGAACCGGACCCCGACTGCTCCAATGTAACGGAACCGGACCCCGACTGCTCCAATGTAAGAGAACCGGACCCCGACTGCTCCAATGTAAGAGAACCGGACCCCGACTGCTCCAATGTAAGAGAACCGGACCCCGACTGCTCCAATGTAAGAGAACCGGACCCGACTGCACTCGGGTATTTCCGTTAGACTCCCGCTTCCCTGTCCGAACACAGATCCATGGATACCACCGCTGACCATACAAGAGGAGACACACCAGGCTTGTAGGAAAGACAGCAAATAGACGGCTTTATTGTAACATAGATACAAGATAAATACACAGGGCGGGGCTATACACCCAGACAGGAAACACATCAGCAGGCCGTCCCATCAGGAGGAAGGGCTGCCGGAAACATTACATCCCATAATAGTTTGCTCCCAAGCAAGACACACAATAGAACAGTTGGATGCAGCCACAAGGCAGAGAGCAATGAACAACCCCCACACTAATATTAGAACATGCCAGGAATCGTCTGGTGGGAGTGTCCTAGTATTATATATACGGTACGGGGGGAGTGTCCTAGTATTATATATACGGTACGGGGGGAGTGTCTGAGTATTGTATACAGTATAGGGGGAGTGTCCTAGTATTATATATACGGTACGGGGGGAGTGTCCTAGTATTATATATACGGTACGGGGGGAGTGTCCGAGTATTGTATACAGTATAGGGGGAGTGTCCAAGTATTATATATACGGTACAGGGGAGTGTCCTAGTATTATATATACGGTACGGGGGGAGTGTCCGAGTATTGTATACAGTATAGGGGGAGTGTCCGAGTATTGTATACAGTATAGGGGGAGTGTCCGAGTATTATATATACGGTACGGGGGGAGTGTCCTAGTATTATATATACGGTACGGGGGGAGTGTCCGAGTATTGTATACAGTATAGGGGGAGTGTCCGAGTATTATATATACGGTACGGGGGGAGTGTCCTAGTATTATATATACGGTACAGGGGGAGTGTCCGAGTATTGTATACAGTATAGGGGGAGTGTCCGAGTATTATATATACGGTATGGGGGGAGTGTCCTAGTATTACATATATGGTACGGGGGGAGTGTCCTAGTATTATATATACGGTACGGGGGGAGTGTCCTAGTATTATATATACGGTACGGGGGGAGTGTCCGAGTATTGTATACAGTATAGGGGGAGTGTCCGAGTATTATATATACGGTACGGGGGGAGTGTCCGAGTATTGTATACAGTATAGGGGGAGTGTCCGAGTATTATATATACGGTATGGGGGGAGTGTCCTAGTATTACATATATGGTACGGGGGGAGTGTCCTAGTATTATATATACGGTACGGGGGGAGTGTCCTAGTATTATAAACACGGTACGGGGGAGTGTCCTAGTATTATATATACGGTACGGGGGGAGTGTCCTAGTATTATATATACGGTACGGGGGGAGTGTCCTAGTATTATATATACGGTACGGGGGAGTGTCCGAGTATTGTATATACGGTATGGGGGGAGTGTCCTAGTATTATATATACGGTACGGGGGGAGTGTCCTAGTATTATATATACGGTATGGGGGGCGTGTCCTAGTATTATATATACGGTACGGGGGGAGTGTCCTAGTATTGTATATACGGTACGGGGGGAGTGTCCGAGTATTGTATATACGGTACGGGGGGAGTGTCCTAGTATTGTATATACGGTACGGGGGAGTGTCCGAGTATTGTATATACGGTACGGGGGGAGTGTCCTAGTATTATATATACGGTACGGGGGGAGTGTCCGAGTATTATATATACGGTACGGGGGGAGTGTCCGAGTATTGTATATACGGTATGGGGGGAGTGTCCTAGTATTATGTATAAGGTACAGGGGGAGTGTCCATGTATTATATGCGCGGTGCGGTAGCATTGTCCATGTATTATATGCGCGGTGCGGTAGCATTGTCCATGTATTATATGCGCGGTGCGGTAGCCTTGCCCTATGACTATATGTGCGGTAGCATTGTCCATGTATTATATGCGCGGTGCGGTAGCATTGTCCATGTATTATATGCGCGGTGCGGTAGCATTGTCCATGTATTATATGCGCGGTGCGGTAGCATTGTCCTATGACTATATGTGCGGTAGCACCATCTTCGCGCTTTGAGAAGGCGCACAAGGTGAGGCGGTGACCTTCACAGGCGGTCTCTCCCTGTTTCCATTGACATTATGCTGATCAGGAACAATGATTGGGAGGTTCCGGCGGCTCGATAGGCAGGTGGGGGGAGCGGCTGGATAGGCAGGTGGGGGGAGCGGCTGGATAGGCAGGTGGGGGGAGCGGCTGGATAGGCAGGTGGGGGGAGCGGCTGGATAGGCAGGTGGAGGGAGCGGCTGGATAGGCAGGTGGGGGGAGCGGCTGGATAGGCAGGTGGGGGGAGCGGCTGGATAGGCAGGTGGGGGGAGCGGCTGGATAGGCAGGTGGGGGGAGCGGCTGGTATCGCGGAACATCAATAGTTCATTTCACAGATCAGCGTTTCTCTGATGGGAAAGTAATTGGCTCTCCTTGTTTTCCAGGCATATTATACCGCAAGTCATGTGCTTCGTCGGCCGCCTGTCTCATCGCCTCGGCTGGGTACCAATCCTTCTGCACTCCGGGGAAAGTCAATTCCGTGTGTATCAGCTGCTGTGACACCTCCCTCTGCAATGGACCTCGCAACAAACGCAACCGGAGCGCCGCAGCCAAGCATCATGGGACTTCCCCCGCAATACTCACCTCTCTAGTGGTGGCCCTGCTGACAAAGCAGCTATAGGGGGCGCTGCACTCAGGACTGCCCCCGGCCGGGCCCCCAGGACAGGAACTGACATTCTTGTTGGTTTGTTGGAAAAGCCGACATGACGGGTCACCAAAAATCTATTTTGTTATATTTCTTGCTGGTGTCAGTGATGGGATCTTCGGTTGTACTTTCCTCCGGCACTGTAATAAAGGCCATTCTGCTCCTCGCCAATGGAAGTCTGACCATCTGTCTGTCCGTGGCACCATCTGCCACCAATCCGCCCTTTTATGTCCAATCATTTACCTTCACCAGATCATTGATGACACAAAAGAACAAGAATCCCACAATGCTCTATAAAAACCGACCAATAGGAACACTTCCCCATTCAGCCTGAAAGGCGTCACATCCACCATGTTTGCTGGCTGACCCTCTGATGGGTGAAATGTCTGGATGGGGTTGGGGGTGGGGGGGGGGTACCTGGTGCCAACCAGTAACTGATACCGACACATCCACTCCACCAATGTCCTCCTCAGGTCATATCTATACACCCCAGATGGGGGCCCCACTTCTTCCAGCTCTGGGGGGGGGGGAACCTGGTACTAACCAGTAACTGATACCGACACATCCACTCCATCAATGTCCTCTACATGTCATATCTATAGACCCCAGGTGGGGGCCCCACTTCTTCCAGCTCTGGGGGGGGTACCTGGTACTAACCAGTGACTGATACCGACACATCCACTCCACCAATGTCCTCCTCATGTCATATCTATACACCCCAGATGGGGGCCCCACTCCTTCCAGCTCTGGGGGGGGGCACCTGGTGCCAACCAGTAACTGATACCGACACATCCACTCCACCAATGTCCTCCTCATGTCATATCTATACACCCCAGATGGGGGCCCCACTCCTTCCAGCTCTGGGGGGGGTACCTGGTGCCAACCAGTAACTGATACCGACACATCCACTCCACCAATGTCCTCCTCATGTCATATCTATACACCCCAGATGGGGGCCCCACTTCTTCCAGCTCTGGGGGGGGTACCTGGTACTAACCAGTGACTGATACCGACACATCCACTCCACCAATGTCCTCCTCATGTCATATCTATACACCCCAGATGGGGGCCCCACTCCTTCCAGCTCTGGGGGGGGGCACCTGGTGCCAACCAGTAACTGATACCGACACATCCACTCCACCAATGTCCTCCTCATGTCATATCTATACACCCCAGATGGGGGCCCCACTTCTTCCAGCTCTGGGGGGGGGCACCTGGTGCCAACCAGTAACTGATACCGACACATCCACTCCACCAATGTCCTCCTCATGTCATATCTATACACCCCAGATGGGGGCCCCACTCCTTCCAGCTCTGGGGGGGGGGTGCCTGGTACTAACCAGTAACTGATACCGACACATCCACTCCACCAATGTCCTCCTCATGTCATATCTATACACCCCAGATGGGGGCCCCACTCCTTCCAGCTCTGGGGGGGGTACCTGGTGCCAACCAGTAACTGATACCGACACATCCACTCCACCAATGTCCTCCTCATGTCATATCTATACACCCCAGATGGGGGCCCCACTTCTTCCAGCTCTGGGGGGGGTACCTGGTACTAACCAGTGACTGATACCGACACATCCACTCCACCAATGTCCTCCTCATGTCATATCTATACACCCCAGATGGGGGCCCCACTCCTTCCAGCTCTGGGGGGGGGCACCTGGTGCCAACCAGTAACTGATACCGACACATCCACTCCACCAATGTCCTCCTCATGTCATATCTATACACCCCAGATGGGGGCCCCACTTCTTCCAGCTCTGGGGGGGGGGGGGTACCTGGTGCCAACCAGTAACTGATACCGACACATCCACTCCACCAATGTCCTCCTCATGTCATATCTATACACCCCAGATGGGGGCCCCACTCCTTCCAGCTCTGGGGGGGGGGTACCTGGTGCCAACCAGTAACTGATACCGACACATCCACTCCACCAATGTCCTCCTCATGTCATATCTATACACCCCAGATGGGGGCCCCACTTCTTCCAGCTCTGGGGGGGGGGTGCCTGGTACTAACCAGTAACTGATACCGACACATCCACTCCACCAATGTCCTCCTCATGTCATATCTATACACCCCAGATGGGGGCCCCACTTCTTCCAGCTCTGGGGGGTACCTGGTGCCAACCAGTAACTGATACCGACACATCCACTCCACCAATGTCCTCCTCATGTCATATCTATACACCCCAGATGGGGGCCCCACTCCTTCCAGCTCTGGGGGGGGGGGTACCTGGTGCCAACCAGTAACTGATACCGACACATCCACTCCACCAATGTCCTCCTCATGTCATATCTATACACCCCAGATGGGGGCCCCACTCCTTCCAGCTCTGGGGGGGGGTACCTGGTACTAACCAGTAACTGATACCGACACATCCACTCCACCAATGTCCTCCTCATGTCATATCTATACACCCCAGATGGGGGCCCCACTCCTTCCAGCTCTGGGGGGGGGGGTACCTGGTACTAACCAGTAACTGATACCGACACATCCACTCCACCAATGTCCTCCTCATGTCATATCTATACACCCCAGATGGGGGCCCCACTTCTTCCAGCTCTGGGGGGTACCTGGTGCCAACCAGTGACTGATACCGACACATCCACTCCACCAATGTCCTCCTCATGTCATAGCTATACACCCCAGATGGGGGCCCCACTCCTTCAAGCTCTGGGGGGGGGGTACCTGGTGCCACCCAGTGACTGATACCGACACATCCACTCCACCAATGTCCTCCTCATGTCATATCTATACACCCCAGATGGGGGCCCCACTTCCTCCAGCTCTGGGGGGGGGGTACCTGGTACTAACCAGTGACTGATACCGACACATCCACTCCACCAATGTCCTCCTCATGTCATATCTATACACCCCAGATGGGGGCCCCACTCCTTCCAGCTCTGGGGGGGGGGGGGCACCTGGTGCCAACCAGTGACTGATACCGACACATCCACTCCACCAATGTCCTCCTCATGTCATATCTATACACCCCAGATGGGGGCCCCACTTCTTCCAGCTCTGGGGGGGGTACCTGGTACTAACCAGTGACTGATACCGACACATCCACTCCACCAATGTCCTCCTCATGTCATATCTATACACCCCAGATGGGGGCCCCACTCCTTCCAGCTCTGGGGGGGGGCACCTGGTGCCAACCAGTGACTGATACCGACACATCCACTCCACCAATGTCCTCCTCATGTCATATCTATACACCCCAGATGGGGGCCCCACTTCTTCCAGCTCTGGGGGGAGGGTGTACCTGGTGCTAACCAGTGCTGCGAATGATACCGACACATCCACTCCACCAATGTCCTCCTCATGTCATATCTATAGACCCCAGATGGGGGCCCCACTTCTTCCAGCTCTGGGGGGGGGGGGTGTGTACCTGGTGCTGCGAATTATACCGACACCGGGCTCCATTCACAAAGAGTTCTTTTCCTCGTAAAATCTGAGATAAAATACCTCGTATCTTTTTTTAAAAAAGTTTTGGCATGTCATAAAAATCACTATTGAAGTAAAGCGTGAGCCATTTCCTGGGAATGTTGGGTATTGATCCCATGTATTGATCCCATGTATTGATCCCATGCCACCATTGGGTATTCTATCTCATGGCATGATGTGGAGGGGGATGGGTACAATGGAGAGGAATTAGACTCCCCTGTAACCTGGTTACACCGCAGAAATGTGCCAACTCACTAAAAGAAAGACGTCAATGGAGAGATTTCCCTTCTCTTCCAGACCCAGCGTCCCCATTGGAAGATTTCCTCTCTGTTACTTTTCTGGGGACAACCCAACATTTAGGATTTTCTGTCCACTTTCAGTAATAATGGTAATCAGGACAAATAGAGAGACGGGATCTCCGTAATGGGGCAGACAGCAATACCACCTGACAAGGGGTCCAATCCCTCTCCACCCCACCCAACATCAACAATAACTTTCTATAGTAGTCTACTTTCTGTAATCCCCCCCCCCCCCCCCAATGATTCTGTGTTCTCCATATTTCGGTTTCTATGTATTACTGGTGAGAGAACAGATCCAGGACGGTGGAGACTCCTCCAAAGTGGCGATGAGACTTTTCCATGCCTTCCACCTCTCATGCCTGCACCGCCACCTATTCCCAACATCCATTTATTTCCTTTACCGTATTGACCTTAACGCCGTTTTATGAGGGATTTGCAGAACGTTTTTGGTTTGTTTTGTAGATCCCTCATGAGGTGATAGAGAATTGACATTTTCAGCATCTCATGTAATTGGAGGAAATGCATCACCTGATTCTGTTATCTCATCAGATATATTTAGTGAATGGAGCCCACATCCACGTCCACCAACCTCCTCCTCATGTCAAATCAATACATTACAAATGGAGTCCACGTCCACCAACCTCCTCCTCATGTCAAATCAATACATTACAAATGGAGGCCACTAATTCCTTCAAGCTCTTTATTAGATTTGAAATGTGCATGATCTGTATGTGGGCCATTATTTCCAGGAGAAGCCTTCTAGATTTATCTTCTAGGTCAGGGGTCTCCAAGCTTTCCAGGCAAGGGGCCAAATAGCTGTCCTTCAGACTTTGTGGGGGCCAAACTGTGGCCAATGTAAGCAGAAAATGCCCCATCATTGGTATCACTGGGAGGAATAATGCCCTATTCCTGGTTTCAGCGGGAGGATGTTCCTCCTTTGTTGGTGTCATTTGGGGAAATAATGCCTTTTATCAGTGGCAGGAATAATTCCTCAAGGGCCAGATAAAGGGAAGCAAGGGGCCACATCCCCCGGCCATAGTTTGGAGACCACTGTCCCATTGGATGGCCGTTCTACCTCAAACCCGTTACATTACCTAACAATGAATTTGCAACCCCTAAACTTTCTGCCTCATACAATGTACACCCGTCTAGGGCAGTGCCAGGCAACAAGTAGCTTTCTTGCTGTTGTGGAACTACAAATCACAGCATGCTGATCCACTCCCATGTATGGCTCTGAGGATCTCTGTGACTTCGCAGGAGCTGGAGATCTGCTGGTTGCCTATCACTTGTCTAGAAGAAAGGTAGACAGAAGTATGACGGCTACAAGGTTTGTTGGAATCCTGACAAGGCCACCCGGGAGGTAGAAGTCAGTCAGACAAATGGAGATGTTACTTCAGAATTTCCATTGTCAATAAATGGGAAGAAGAGAGTGCAGACAGCTGGGGAGCAGGTGGTTGTATCCGAGATAATGGACAGCAGACTCAGATCTGACAGTGACGAGTCCGTCTTCCCACTCTGACCCAGAACCCTCCCGCAATTCCAGATTGGAGCTTCTAGAACGTTTTGCTTGTTTAGCCAACCATGAACAGACTGATATCAGCACCTGTTCCCTCCCGCTCATCCAAATGATATGTCATCTCCATGTTGTATGTCTATGTGTGTCTCTTCAATATTGTATGTGTCTAATGCACAATGTATGTCCCCCGTGTTCCGTATACTGTACACTTCGGGGGGGATTTACTGAAGGCAAATAGACGGCGCACTCTGCAAGAGCTCCAAAGCTTAGTACATGAGGGGAAGCTATCCTGACTTTCATCATCCAATCATGTGCAAGCAGAAATTATGTTTTTTTTTTCCTTGCATGTGATTGGGTGTTCCTTACAAAATTAAGTTTCACATCATTTACTAAACTCTGCATCCAATGCCTTGGCAAAGTACACAGTCTATTTGCCTTTAGTAAATTGACCTCTTTATGCTGCTTTGCATTGCATTGTCATGTTATATCCTCCTGTCTCCCCATATAATCCCCTACATTGTATACACCTTTGTGTCCTCTCATATTGTCCAGCCTCCAGTATTCCCTCTGTACTTTGTGTCCTCTCATATTGTCCAGCCTCCAGTATTCCCTCTGTACTTTGTGTCCTCTCATATTGTTCAGCCTCCAGTATTCCCTCTGTACTTTGTGTCCTCTCATATTGTCCAGCCTCCAGTATTCCCTCTGTACTTTGTGTCCTCTCATATTGTTCAGCCTCCAGTATTCCCTCTGTACTTTGTGTCCTCTCATATTGTTCAGCCTCCAGTATTCCCTCTGTACTTTGTGTCCTCTCATATTGTTCAGCCTCCAGTATTCCCTCTGTACTTTGTGTCCTCTCATATTGTTCAGCCTCCAGTATTCCCTCTGCACTTTGTGTCCTCTCATATTGTTCAGCCTCCAGTATTCCCTCTGTACTTTGTGTCCTCTCATATTGTCCAGCCTCCAGTATTCCCTCTGTACTTTGTGTCCTCTTATATTGTCCAGCCTCCAGTATTCCCTCTGTACTTTGTGTCCTCTCATATTGTCCAGCCTCCAGTATTCCCTCTGTACTTTGTGTCCTCTCATATTGTCCAGCCTCCAGTATTCCCTCTGTACTTTGTGTCCTCTCATATTGTCCAGCCTCCAGTATTCCCTCTGTACTTTGTGTCCTCTCATATTGTTCAGCCTCCAGTATTCCCTCTGTACTTTGTGTCCTCTCATATTGTCCAGCCTCCAGTATTCCCTCTGTACTTTGTGTCCTCTCATATTGTCCAGCCTCCAGTATTCCCTCTGTACTTTGTGTCCTCTCATATTGTCCAGCCTCCAGTATTCCCTCTGTACTTTGTGTCCTCTCATATTGTTCAGCCTCCAGTATTCCCTCTGTACTTTGTGTCCTCTCATATTGTTCAGCCTCCAGTATTCCCTCTGTACTTTGTGTCCTCTCATATTGTCCAGCCTTTGTGTCCCTCTTCATTCTGCATTTCTCTCTGTGACTCCTGGAGCTATCTTTGCCTTGGCATTTTCTCTAAATCACATTTCCCTCAGTTTCTTCTACATCATGTCCTCCCCATTATGTCCTCCTCTAGGTTTTCTCCCCATCATGTCCTCCTCTAGGTTTCCTCCTGATCATGTTCTCCTCTATGTTTCCTCCACATTGTGCCCTCTTCTATCGTTCCTCCCTATCACATCCTCCTCTAGGTTTCCTCTCCATCATGTCCTCCTCTAGGTTTCCTCTCCATCATGTCCTCCTCTATGTTTCCTAACCATCATATCCTCCTCTATCGTTCCTCCCCATCATGTCCTCCTCTAGGTTTCCTCCCCATCATGTCCTCCTCTAGGTTTCCTCCGCATCATGTCCACTTCTATGGTTCCTCTACATTGTGCCCTTCTTTAGGTTTCCTCCCTATCATGTCCTCCTCTATGTTTCCTAACCATCATGTCCTTCTCTATCGTTCCTCCCCATCATGTCCTCCTCTAGGTTTTCTCCCCATCATGTCCTCCTCTAGGTTTACTCCCCATCATGTCCTCCTCTAGGTTTACTCCCCATCATGTCCTGCTCTATCTTTCCTCCCCATCATGTCCTCCTCTAACTTTCCTCCCCATCATGTCCTCCTCTATCTTTCCTTCCCATCATGTTCTCCTCTATGTTTCCTCCAAATCTTATCCACCTCTATATTTCCTCTACATTGTGTCCTCCTCTAGGTTTCCTCCCCATTGTGCCCTTCTCTATCTTTACTCCCCATCATGTCCACCTCAATGTTTCCTCCACATCGTGTCCACCTCTATGGTTCCTCTACATTGTGTCCTCCTCTAGGTTTCCTCCCCATCATGTCTTCCTCTCGGTTTCCTCCCCATCATGTCTTCCTCTCGGTTTCCTCCCCATTATGTCCTCCTCTAGGTTTACTCCCCATCATGTCCTCCTCTAGGTTTCCTCTGCATCATGTCCTGCTCTATCTTTCCACCCCATCATGTCCTCCCTCTAACTTTCCTCCCCATCATGTCCTCCTCTATCTTTCCTTCCCATCTTTTTCTCCTCTATGTTTCCTTCAAATCTTGTCCACCTCTATATTTCCTCTACATTGTGTCCTCCTCTAGGTTTCCTCCCCATCGTGTCCTCTTCTAGGTTTCCTCCCCATTGTGCCCTTCTCTATCTTTACTCCCCATCATGTCCACCTCAATGTTTCCTCCACATCGTGTCCACCTCTATGGTTGCTCTACATTGTGCCCTCCTCTCGGTTTCCTCCCCATCATGTCTTCCTCTCGGTTTCCTCCCCATCATGTCTCCCTCTTGGTTTCCTCCCCATCATGTCTTCCTCTCGGTTTCCTCCCCATCATGTCTTCCTCCTGGTTTCCACCCCATCATGTCCTCCTCTCGGTTTCCTCCCCATCATGTCCTCCTCTCGGTTTCCTCCCCATCATGTCCTCCTCTCGGTTTCCTCCCCATCATGTCCTCCTCTCGGTTTCCTCCCCATCATGTCCTCCTCTAGGTTTCCTCCCCATCATGTCCTCCTCTAGGTTTCCTCCCCATCATGTCCACCTCTATGGTTCCTCCACATCATGTCCACCTCTATGGTTCCTCTACATTGTGCCCTTCTTTAGGTTTCCTCCCCATCATGTCCTCCTCTCGGTTTCCTCCCCATCATGTCCTCCTCTCGGTTTCCTCCCCATCATGTCCTCTCGGTTTCCTCCCCATCATGTCCTCCTCTAGGTTTCCTCCACATCATGTCCACCTCTAGGTTTCCTCTGCATTGTGTTCTACTCTCTGTTTCCTGATTTTCTTGTCCTCCCATGTACCTTCTCTAGCTTGTTCTCTTCTGTATTCTTCTAGATCATGTGTTCTGACCTGCTTTCAAAGACTTCACTTATTTTTGTTCTGCTGCCATCATATATATAAAATGTTCTGCTAATAAAAGCACAATAAGTTCCTTCTACACAGCTGGGCTTAGATCTCACTTTCACAAAGACCATTTCTGGCGGATGTCTTTGGTGTTATCTCCGTTCGAAGCTCCTGAGATTTCAGAGTGTTGGCCCTCCTCTCAGGCTCACTCTGAAAAGTGCTAAAGGAATATTTCTCAGTAATTCTAGAGGAGTGGTTGCGTTTTAAAGACAATAATGGACGTTTATAGTTGGTGCTGCTTGCAGCAGAATTTAAGTGGGCTCTCCGGAGCTTCTCTTTGTTTGCATGTTCCAGAGTAAGACGACAACAAAGGACTTGCAGGAAAACCTCTCTGAACTGCTTTGAAGAGATGTTGTATAAGAGGGGGTTCACCACTGAGCTGAGGTAGAAGAAGGTGTCAGCAATCGGGAGCAATGTCATGTAGATCCGGAAGTAGGAGATGGACCATTCCTGCTTTGGTGTGCTTGCTGCCATAATGCGAAGGGCTTGGTTGGGCATCCAGCAAACAGCGAGGGTCAGTACAATAAGACCTGGGAAAAGGAGACACAAAGACCTTAGAAGGTTGGGACACAACATCTCAGGGGCTATTTTTATCACACACCTTATGGACATTGTTTCCCTTCGAACAAAGTGACAATGAATGATCATAGGCAATGCAGTCAGGAGACTTTGTACAATGTCACCTTGACCGTGGCATTATTTAAACAGGCAGACCCAGTAATAGCGGAGAAGGCAGCATAAAACTAAGTTGTAGATGGAATAGATTTCTAGAATTATGTTTATTGATCTGCACCGCTCTGCTGGTTCCTTCATTGCATGAGGCTCAGCAGACAATACACCTTCATTCTGTCCTGGTATCCATACAAGTAAATCTTGATATTGATCAATTCTCAGATAAGCCCAATAAAGCACATTCAGCTGTCAGTAAAATGATAACACACATTTTTCTTATGTAAACCTTTCAGGCGTTTTAAACATGTATTACTAACATTCCTGCCCAAAAGTAGGCAGCATGGGGGGGGGGGGGGGGCTTCTGTTCCTATTAGCAGGGAAAACTTTTTCTCTGCATCTCTTTGATTTAGTTTTTGTGTTTTTGTAGCTTCTGAGTATAGTCCTGTCCAGCTGCCACCCCCTCCATTCAATGAGAGCCTGTCAATGTCCATTAGGGACCTTCTTATTGAACATGATAGAGGCATCTGGCTGTAGCTTCTCCAACTGTGCATGCTCAGATGGCCATTTATATGGAGGCCTCACTCCCTTTCATGGGCATAACAGTGGTTCTGTGATCGCTCTCAGGCACCTAGACTGGAATGTTGTAGGGTTTGTAGAACACCATGATAAAAAGTAGGTGATGCTTCACATTGCCCACTTAATTGACTTGTAGGGACCCTGCCTCAGTCAGCTGTGTCTCCCTGTAGGGTTAAGGTGTATGGCTAGAAGTAGATCCAGGGTCTGAGCTGCTCTCTTCGGGTGTCCTGTGCCCTAGGCCACTTCTCTCAATGGTCTTCTAGACCATTTCACCTATTCAACCTATTGATGCCCAGCCTCCACATCTCACTGACAGTCAAGAGTCCAAACCCTAAGTGAAATGTCAGCCCACCAGACCACTGGGTGTTCCTAATAGTCTCTAGGGGGGGAGGTGGTGCTATACACTGTTATAAAAATTCCTTTTGGATTGGACCTGTAATGTGCAAATACGGAGAAATAACTGCACGTAAAAAACAAATGTATGGTATTGCTTAAAAATATATAAATTATTAGAAATCTTTCACCACAAACATAATGTGCAAAAATATGCATCTCTCTTAGTGAATGGACATTCATTTGTTTAGTCAAAAGAAGTACGCATTATGCAGAAGCCAAGTATCTACTAAAAAATGGCAGATTCTCTTTTTATCTACCTAACATAATTCTATAGGATTGGAAGGGGAGTTTCTAATGGAGGAAGCTATGGGACATGTGCCCTGGGTGTGAGGGCTCAAGAGAACTCTGTAGAATACCTGGGAAATTTACCCTGGGTGTCAGGATCTAGGGGTACTCAGTAGGTGACCAGGGGTATGTGCCCTGGGTGTCAGGGTCTAAGGACACTCGGGATGATCTGGGGTATGTGCCCTGGATGTCAGGGTCTGGGGGTACTCAATACATAACCTGGGGTATGTTCCCTGGATGTCAGGGTCTGAGGGTACTCAGTAGATAAACTGGGGTATGTTCCCTGGGTGTCAAAGTCTAGGGGGCGCTCATTAGAAGATCTGGATTATGTTCCCTGGGTGTCAGGGTCTAGGGGGAGCTCATTAGAAGATCTGGGTTATGTACCACTCAATAAAAGACCTGTCAGGGTTTAACAGCACTTAGTAGATGACATGGAGTATGTTCCCTGGATGTCAGGGTCTGGGGGTACTCAGTTGATGACCTGAGGTATGTGCCCTGGGTGTCAGGGTCTAGGGGGCGCTCATTAGAAGATCTGGGTTATGTACCACTCAGTAAAAGACCTGTCAGGGTTTAACAGCACTTAGTAGAACACCTGTGTGTCAGGGTTAGGGGCACTCATTATAAGACTTGGGGAATGTTCCCTCCTGCATTCAGGATCTAGGGGTACTCAGTAGAACACATGGAACATGTGCCGTGGGTGTCAGGGTTTAGAAACACTCAATAAAAGACCTGGGACATATACCCTTGGTGTCAGGGTTTAGAGGCACCCAATATAGGACCTGGTGATCATGTCCTGGGTGTCAGGGTCTAGGGCCAGTCTGCAGAAGACCTGGGAAATGTGCCCTAGGTGTGAAGGTCTGGGGCCACTCAGTAGAAGACCTGGGGATCATGTCCTGGGTGTCAGGGTCTAGGAGCAACAATAGTTGTTTGTAACATGGGAACCTTCTTGTCACCTGCCATAACCCTCCCCCCATCTTTCCCCATTCCACCCACCAATAGGAGATGATGCCTGTCTGATCTGTCTGCCCCATTATAATCTAATTCTCACTCCCCCCTAAATCCTAGTTTAAATACTCCTCCAGCCTTCCCATAAACCCCTCCCCCAGCACAGTAGACCCCCTTCCATTAAGAAGCAAATGAAAAGTCAGCGCAGTGCTCTAGAAACCCAAATCCTTCCCTCTTACACCAGGTCTTCAGCCATGCATTGAGTTCTCTAATCTCCCCGTCTTTCCTGAGTTGCACATGGCACCGGTAATATTTCAGAGAATATCACCTTGGAGGTCCTTCCCTTCAACTTGCAGCCTAGTTCTCTAAATTGATTCTTAAGGAGCCTCCACCTTCCATGTATTCTGTCATTGGTTCTAACATGGACCAAGACAGTTGGGTCATGCCCAGCCCCTCCCAGTAATTTATCAACCCGGTCCACCACATGGCGAAACCTGGCACCAGGGAGACAGCAAACCATTCGGCTGAGGCAATCTTGGCGACAAATTATTCTATCAGTCCTTCTAATAGAGAATCCTCTACTACCACCAGCTGTCTAGGTCTTCCTGCACTACCCTCACCCCCCAGTCTAGGCCTTTCTGCACTACCCTCTCCCCCAATCTAGGCCTTCCTGCACTACCCTCACCACCCCTCCCAGATGGTCTGCCCTCCCGGTGTTAGGGATAGCAGTGACATCCAGAGCTGCCGCCCCTGAGCTTGCCACCCCCACATCTTCACCCAACTTGGCAAATCTGTTTGGGTGCTCAAATCCAGGGCCGGCCTTCCTTTTCTGTGAGCCCCTCCCACTCACTCTCATGACAGTAACCCATCTTCCTACCTGATAATCCTGACATACCCCTCCACCCTCCACCCTCCGCATCAACCCCATTAACTACCTTCTCAGAGAGTAGAAGACCCCTTTCAAGGATGCCAGTTCTGCCCAGTGTGAAAACTTGCTCCTCCAGATCTCTAATGTGAGCCTCCAGAAGGGCGACCCTCTCACATCTATTGCAGCCAGGGGTGGACTGACAACCCATGGGGCCCCCGGGCAATAGGGGATCATGGGGCCCCTGTGTCCTTGCCCAAATTAAAAAAAGCCTATGACAAAGGTACCAGGGGCATCTCATGGAGCCCCCTACTGACCCTGGGCCCTTGGGCAATGCCCGAGTTTCCAAATGGTCAGTCCGCCCCTGGTTGCAGCGGTATCCGTCCTGGAGGTGTGGCTCCATTGTTGTATACATGGGGCACACTGTGCAAAACCTTCCACCCCGCTATTTCCCTGTTACAATATTAATATTACTAATAGGAAATATCAGATGTTACTTCCGGGTAGAAGACTCCTGTTATAATCTGTTTTAAAGTCCGCTTTTTAACTCCACTTAGTCAAAGTTCCAGCAAGCTCAGAGTAAGTTCTACAGAAAGTCCTATAGTACCTGGAGCACCTGTGACAAATGAATCCCTCCCCTTAATTTGCAGACTGAGGGGAGGAAAGAAAAAAAATGCTATTTAAAAAGTGTCAGAAAAGGTATTTTAAAAAGCTACTAAAGACCCCAAAGCAGAAAACAAAAGAAAGTACAACAACTGCAACCACAAGCAATCACCAGCAGGCAAAAGCAAAACTGTTTTTCACTCAAATTTCCCACTCTTCAGCTTCCAGTCAGCAAAATGTGTGTCAGGGCTTAGGGATACTCAGTAGAAGACCTGGGGAACATGTCCTGGGAGTCAGGGTCTAGGGATACTCAGTAGAAGACCTGGGGAACATGTCCTGGGAGTCAGGGTCTAGGGATACTCAGTAGAAGACCTGGGGAACATGTCCTGGGAGTCAGGGTCTAGGGATACTCAGTAGAAGACCTGGGGAACATGTCCTGGGAGTCAGGGTCTAGGGATACTCAGTAGAAGACCTGGGGAACATGTCCTGGGAGTCAGGGTCTAGGGATACTCAGTAGAAGACCTGGGGAACATGTCCTGGGAGTCAGGGTCTAGGGATACTCAGTAGAAGACCTGGGGAACATGTCCTGGGAGTCAGGGTCTAGGGATACTCAGTAGAAGACCTGGGGAACATGTCCTGGAAGTCAGGGTCTAGGGATACTCAGTAGAAGATCTGGGGAACATGTCCTGGGAGTCAGGGTCTAGGGATACTCAGTAGAAGACCTGGTGTCACGAGTTCCCCACACGCACACGCCTACAGTGACTAGATAACCAAGGCACACGTGTGGCCATGACTTGGGGTAAGAGGGAATAAAGGGGACTTAACTTTGAATATATAAAACTGTATATAAGATCAGCCGTGATACACTTCCACAGCTGCACTACCTCTGCCCACTACCAGAGGGAGACTCCACTCCAATCGGGATGGCTGACCACACACTGGCAGATACAAATCTTACATACAATCTTGTGCACTAACTAGGGTTGAGGAGCAGCTTAGCAATCACACCCCTTCTAGGGTCCCTCCACTGTCCTACAGCCAGAACCCCGGTGTTAATCACTCTTTCACTGTCCACACCCCCCACACCAGACACACCACAAAAGGTAGCCTGCCGCCACCCAACAGTTTATCCGCAGAATGGTCTGCTGGGACACCCCACACACACAGATCTCCGTCTGGCCGATCTGTTACCTTTTACAATCTGCACGCAATCTGCCCACACACAGTGCAATTGCATACAGATTGGCAATGAGCTTTACCAAGAGTTTAAAGGCACTAAAATACAATACAATCTAATCTCTCCAATCTAATCTCTCCGAAGATATGAGCCCGAGCTTAAATACCCAGAAGTCACTAATTAATTTTAAGATCTAATTTCCCAAAAGTGTGCGGGGCATAAAATATGTACAAAATATAAAAAGTTACAAAAATACAAAAACTACAAGAAACACACAAATGACTATTCACTATAAAATAAAAGGGGATAAAAAACAGAGATAAAACTTTTACCAAAATCTATCCTGGAGCAAGTCAGGGAGAAACAGCAATCCGTTGGTCGATCAAACCAGCTCCATACAAATTACCATGTCCCAATGCCCGGGTACTCAATTTATGGGGATATGGACGTAGGCGGGACATTAGTCCGTGGCCAATTGACCCTGGGGGGTGTTCCTGTACCCACCCACAGGATGTTCTGGGTGCTGACCTGCCCAAGTTCCATCGGACCAAGACCGGCTTGAATCACCAAATCAGGGATTAGATTTCCGACACCAGCGCATCAGTCCGATCGCGGCAGTACCAAACACTGTTTGACTGTTGCACTCCAGCACCACCTAACCATTTCCGGCATTTTCCTGGCCTTCTACCTAATCCACAAATATGATTTTTATATGTTGGTGTGACCCACAGGGTGCCCCATCAAAAGGAAGTATTTTCATCTCTCTGCAACTAGTATTTTAGCTGTTATGAGAGATTAAACATTTCCTTTGATGTATGTATATTATTTTAGAGCTCCCAATGTCAGGGAGACAATCTGTCTACAGCCATTTCCTTCAAACCGGTTTCCCCAGAAGGTGACAAACTCTTATTAGCCCCAAGGTACCACTTGCAGAGGAAGCTAGGCTTTTGAGAAGGTGACAAAATCTTCTTAGCACTTAGGTGTCACTTCCAGCCTGTGGAAGCTGCTCTGTCTTTTCAGATGCTAATGCATGAACACATGTCTCTGAATACCTATGACTGAATATATGACTGAATACATCTTTAATAACAAGGCATGCAACTACGTTTAGCTACGTTTAGGATTACATATTGCTAATGATCACATCTTATCTACTCAAATCTGTACCTTTATGTCACACCTGGGGAATGTTTTCTGGGCATTGGAGTCTAAGGATACTCAGTAGAACACCTGGGGAACGTTTCCTGGGTGTCAGGGTCTAGAAGTACTCAGTAAAAGACCTGGGGAATATGTCCTGGGTGTCAAGGTCTAGGGGGGATTCAGTAGAAGACCTGGGCAATGTGTCCTGGGTGTCAGGGTCTAGGGATACTCAGTAGAAGACTTGGGGAATGTGTCCTGGGTGTCAGGGTCTAAGGGACTTAGTAGAAGACCTGCGGAACGTGTCCTGGGTGTCAGGGTCTAGAAGTACTCAGTAAAAGACCTGGGGAATGTGTCCTTGGTGTCAAAGTCCAGGGGGGACTTAGTAAAAGACCTGGAGAACATGTTCTGGGTGTCAGGATCTAGAAGTACTCAGTAGAAGACTTGGGGAATGTGTTCTGGGTGTCAGGGTCTAGGGATACTCAGTAGAAGACCTGGAGCATGTGTCCTGGGTGTTAGGGTCCAGGGATACCCATAGAAGACCTGGGGAATGTTTCCTGGGTGTCAGGATCTAGGAGTACTCAGTAGAAGACCTGGGGAACATGTCCTGGCTGTCAGGGTCCAGGGGCACTAAGTAGAGGACTTGGGGAATGTGTCCTTGGTGTCAGAGTCTAAGGGGACTCAGTAGAAGACCTGGGGTGCATTTCCTTGGTGTCGGGGTCTAGGGGCATTCAGTAGAAGACCTGGGGAGCATATCCTGGGTGTCAGGGTCTAGGTTAATTCAATAGAAGACCTGGGCAATGTGTCCTGGGTGTAAGGGTCTAGGGGCACTAAAGTAGAGGACTTGGGGAATGTGTCCTTGGTGTCAGAGTCTAGGGGGACTCAGTAGAAGACGTGGGGTGCATGTCCTTGGTGTCAGGGTCTAGGGGCATTCAGTAGAAGACCTGGGGAGCATATCCTAGGTGTCAGGATCTAGGTTAATTCAGTAGAAGACCTGGGGAATGTGTCCCGGGTGTCAGGGTCTAGGGATACCCATAGAAGACTTGGGGAATGTGTTCTGGGTGTCAGGGACTAGGGAAATTAGTAGAAGACTTGGGGAATGTGTCCTGAGTGTCAGGGTCTAGGATTACTCAGTAGAAGACTTTGGGAACATGTCCTTGGTGTCAGGGTCTAGGGATACTCACTAGAAGACCTGGGGAACGTGGCCTGGGTGACAGGGTCAAGGTGTACTCAGTAGAAGACCTGGGGAAAATGTCCTGGGTGTCAGGGTCTAGGAGCACTCAGTAGAAGACCTGGGGAACGTTTCCTGGGTGTCAGGATCTAGGAGTACTCAGTAAAAGACCTGGGGAACATGACCTGGGTGCCAGGGTCTAGGGGCACTAAGTAGAAGACTTAGGGAATGTGTCCTCAGTGTCAGGGTCTAGGGGGAATTCAATAGAAGGCCTGGGGTGCATATCCTTGGTGTCAGGGTCTAGGTTCATTCAGTAGAAGACCTGGGGAATGTGTCCTGGGTGTCACGATCTGGAAGTACTCAGTAGAAAACCTGGGGAATGTGTCCTGGGTGTCAGGGTCTAGGGGGACTCAGTAGAAGACCTGGGGTGCATGTCCTCAGTGTCAGGGTCTGGGGGCATTCAGTAGAAGACCTGGGGAGCATATCCTGGGTGTCAGGGTCTAGGTTTATTCAGTAGAAGACCTGGAGAATGTGTCCTGAGTGTCAGGGTCTAGGGATACCCAGAGAAGACCTGGGGAATGTGTTCTGGGTGTCAGGGACTAGGGATACTCAGTAGAAACCTGGGGAATGTGTCCTGGGTGTCAAGGTCTAGGATTACTCAGTAGAAGACTTTGGGAACGTGTCCTTGGTGTCAGGGTCTAGGGATACTCAGTAGAAGACCTGGGGAATGTGTGCTGGGTGCCAGGGTCTAGGGGGACTCAGTAGAAGACCTGGGGTGCATGTCCTCAGTGTAAGGGTCTAGGGGGAATTCAACAGAAGACCTGGGGAGCATATCCTGGGTGTCAGGGTCTAGGTTCATTCAGTAGAAGACCTGGGGAACGTGTCCTGGGTGTCAGAGTCTAGAAGCACTCAAGAGAAGATCTGGGGAATGTGTCCAAGGTGTCAAGGTCTAGGGGCACTCAGTAGAAGACCTGGGGAACGTGTCCTGGGTGTCAGGGTCTAGGGGGACTCAGTAGAAGACCTGGGGAGCATATCCTGGGTGTCAGGGTCTAGGTTCATTCAGTAGAAGACCTGGGGAACGTGTCCTGGGTGTCAGGATCTAGAAATACTCAGGAGAAGATCTGGGGAATGTGTTCTGGGTGTCAGGGACTAGCAACACCCCTGCATGGCAGATTAAGTGAGACTCTCTGTCTGTAAGCCATCTGTGAACAGCCCCATCAGATTATGACCTCGTCATGGCCGTCTGCGAACAGCCCCATCAGGATATGACGTCATCACGGCCGTCTGCGAACAGCCCCATCAGGATATGACCTCGTCACGGCCGTCTGCGAACAGCCCCATCAGGATATGACCTCGTCACGGCCGTCTGCGAACAGCCCCATCAGGATATGACCTCGTCACGGCCGTCTGCGAACAGCCCCATCAGGATATGACCTCGTCACGGCCGTCTGCGAACAGCCCCATCAGGATATGACCTCATCACGTCCATCTGTGAACAGCCCCATCAGGAAATGACCTCATCACGGCCGTCTGTGAACAGCCCCATCAGGAAATGACCTTATAACGGCCATCTGTGAACAGCCCCATCAGGATATGACCTCATCAGCGCCATCTGTGAACAGCCCCATCAGGATATGACCTCATCAAGGCCGTCTGTGAACAGCTCCATCAGGATATGACCTCATCACGGCCGTCTGTGAACAGCCCCATCAGGAAATGACCTCATCACGGCCATCTGTGAACAGCCCCATCAGGAAATGACCTCATCAGTGCCATCTGTGAACAGCCCCATCAGGAAATGACCTCATCAGCGCCATCTGTGAACAGCCCCATCAGGATATGACCTCATCACGGCCATCTGCGAACAGCCCCATCAGGATATGACCTCATCACGGTCGTCTGCGAACAGCTCCATCAGGATATGACCTCATCACGGTCCTCTGCGAACAGCCCCATCAGGATATGACCTCATCAGGGCCATCTGTGAACAGCCCCATCAGGATATGACCTCATCATGGCCATCTATGAACAGCTCCATCAGGATATGACCTCATCATGGTCATCTATGAACAGCTCCATCAGGATATGACCTCATCACGGCCATCTGTGAACAGCCCCATCAGGAAATGACCTCATCACGGCCGTCTGTGAACAGCCCCATCAGGAAATGACCTTATAACGGCCATCTGTGAACAGCCCCATCAGGATATGACCTCATCAGCGCCATCTGTGAACAGCCCCATCAGGATATGACCTCATCAAGGCCATCTGTGAACAGCTCCATCAGGATATGACCTCATCACGGCCATCTGTGAACAGCCCCATCAGGAAATGACCTCATCACGGCCGTCTGTGAACAGCCCCATCAGGAAATGACCTTATAACGGCCATCTGTGAACAGCCCCATCAGGATATGACCTCATCAGCGCCATCTGTGAACAGCCCCATCAGGATATGACCTCATCAAGGCCATCTGTGAACAGCTCCATCAGGATATGACCTCATCACGGCCGTCTGTGAACAGCCCCATCAGGAAATGACCTCATCACGGCCATCTGTGAACAGCCCCATCAGGAAATGACCTCATCAGCGCCATCTGTGAACAGCCCCATCAGGAAATGACCTCATCAGCGCCATCTGTGAACAGCCCCATCAGGATATGACCTCATCACGGCCATCTATGAACAGCCCCATCAGGATATGACCTTTCTGGATATTACACGCAGTCTATTTATACAAAATAGAAACACACATTACTAAGATTGTTCGCCTCGTGGTCAGAGCTCCTGGGACAGCAGATATACGTGTGAAGTATGGAGGTAAGACCTGGAAGAATGTTATGGCACCCCTACCACACAGTCCAACCAGGTTCTGGTTGTCTCTTCAGATTACACTTCAGTAAATATAGTCTGGCCCAGGAACCACCTCTAGCCTGTGATTGGACAATGAAGAAGCAGTAGCATACTGAGAGGTAATCCCTTTATTCTTACCCTTCTGTAAGCAGGTTCACAGTGTTAGGCAGCTCATCAAAAGGACACTTTAAAGGCATTTTTTCCAATAAAATAAAATGATATACTCACCTGCTCTGTGCAACATTAGTGGCCCCTTACCTCCTCCTGGAGTCCTCTGCTGGTGCTCCTATTCCTTCTTCTGAGTGCCCCCTCAGAAAGTTGTGTGCTATGGGGGCATTTGTGCAGGTGCACTCTCAGGCTGGGCTGTGTGTGTCCATAAACACACAGTGTGGTTTGGCCACACCCCCTGTTCCCTCCTCACAGAATTTGACTGGCAGCAGCAGTGGAAGCCAATGGCTTCCCTCAGAGTCTCCTGTGAGACCAGGAAGAGAGGAGACTGGGGCTGCAGTCAGGATGGTGCTGGATTGGTGGAGGACTCGGGTAAGTGGGAGGGAGGAAACAGGCAGAGAAAACACGCTTGGACTTTTGGACCACTTTAATGTTCTGAAGTCGTGTATCCAATCTGTACAAATATTGTTGTAAATGTTCCTGTTCACCAGAGACACCTACCTCCTCTACCCCCTGAAGAGGTGGGTCTGCTGACCTGAGGATCCGCCTGAGAGATCTTCAGACTATCCCAGATGTGACAGTTGGAACCTTCAGATATAGACACATACAGTATAGGAGGAATTTCTGTTCCGGGGGATCGGTAGAGAGGCGCTCAGCATCTTATAGAGGAATAGGGAACAGCAATAGTCAATATTTAAATCTTATGCTGAAATCTGTAAACAACATCTGGAAGAACTTGTCATTCTGGTGGTTACATTGATACATGTGGAGCCTTAACTGTCCCATTTCTTCTAGTTGGGGTTTGGTGTCCAAAGATCTCATAGGATTAATAGGGATGGTGGTCCTGGGCTTTCCTTTAAGAACAAGGCAAGCAATACTCTCCCTTTCCAAATATTTACCAATCTTTTCTACAGAAGTCCATTCAGGTAAAAGGAGAAGATTGGATAGATCTTCACATCAGGGAGAATGAACGGATCTTTACATCGGAGGAGAATTATCAAGAGGAGGACCGCAGGATCATTGTCTTTACAGACAGTCTACTTCTTTGGCCAATCATCCCCATGGTGTTCAAAGGTTCCATAATCTGGCATATGGTGAGATTGGCTGACGTTTTCTAGCTTTTCCATGCATTTCAGGCCACTTTTTTCCCCCAAGGATCTCTTTTCCATGAATGGAGGTTCTGCTGATAACTTCAGGTAAAACCTGAAGTGAGGAACTATCCCGGGCTCTCCAGGTTCTCCTGTCTCTGGTTCCACGTCATGGTGATCCGTTGGCTCCATTTCATTCTGCATCAATAACTCAAAACAAGGATATGAATCAAGAGTTCTGACTTCACTTGTGGCATGTTTGTTCTGTGGAGGAGGAGGCCAGCCTCCACCACACAGGTGAGGCTGGTGGGTGGTGACCTGAGAGTTGTACTCTCTGTAGAGCGAACGTCTAGAGGTAGTTGAAGGATGAAGCATCGAATCCCCTCCACATGTTAAACAATTAGTGGGATCCATTTCCTTCCATGTTTGCACACTCGGCTTTATGAAGTGATTGTAGACCACAAACTCTCCGGGGAATCCGCAGCTGAGGCGATGATTTGTTTTCTGCTCGTACAGCATCTGGATATTGAGATCAAACACGTCGAAGAATCTGTCTGTAAATGACAACATTTATCTCTTCAGGGAGGAAGGGAATAGAGAGAGAGCTTATCGCAATCCCTGCGTCCTCCTGGAAAATCACAGTATATGCGGCACAGAGACGGGGACTCCACAGAGGTGGAGGGATTAAGCCGGGAAAATGGCGCTTTACTGATTTTCAGGAAAATATTAGATTTTTATGATGAGACGCAGAAATACAGAACTGGAATGAGCAGAATGAAGAGATAATAATAATCAACCTTTGTACATCACCCCTCTGGACAGATACACTCGTTTCCATCACTGAGGGTCAGCGCTGCCTCTACACGTTTGGCCGCCATGGGTCAGCTCCCAGCATGCTTTGCTCATATACTGAACCATACAAATTAAAAAAAAAAAAAGAGGCCTGAGATTTCCAGTGATGAGTCTAGCAGTCCACATGATGGTAATACCCTCTAGGACCGTGGTCCAACCCTAGGGCCCAAAACCAGGGACACAGCCGGCTCAGAGAGGATGGTAATACCCTCTAGGACCGTGGTCCAACCCTAGGGCCCAAAACCAGGGACACAGCCGGCTCAGAGAGGATGGTAATACCCTCTAGGACTGGTCTCCAACGCTAGGGCCCAAAACCAGGGACACAGCCAGCTCAGAGAGGATGGTAATACCCTCTAGGACCGTGGTCCAACCCTAGGGCCCAAAACCAGGGACACAGCCGGCTCAGAGAGGATGGTAATACCCTCTAGGACCGTGGTCCAACCCTAGGGCCCAAAACCAGGGACACAGCCAGCTCAAAGAGGATGGTAATACCCTCTAGGACTGGTCTCCAACGCTAGGGCCCAAAACCAGGGACACAGCCAGCTCAGAGAGGATGGTAATACCTTCTAGGACTGGTCTCCAACGCTAGGGCCCAAAACCAGGGACACAGCCGGCTCAGAGAGGATGGTAATACCCTCTAGGACTGGTCTCCAACGCTAGGGCCCAAAACCAGGGACACAGCCGGCTCAGAGAGGATGGTAATACCCTCTAGGGCTGGTCTCCAACGCTACGGCCCAAAACCAGGGACACAGCCGGCTCAGAGAGGATGGTAATACCCTCTAGGACTGGTCTCCAACGCTAGGGCCCAAAACCAGGGACACAGCCGGCTCAGAGAGGATGGTAATACCCTCTAGGACTGGTCTCCAACGCTAGGGCCCAAAACCAGGGACACAGCCAGCTCAGAGAGGATGGTAATACCCTCTAGGACCGTGGTCCAACCCTAGGGCCCAAAACCAGGGACACAGCCGGCTCAGAGAGGATGGTAATACCCTCTAGGACCGTGGTCCAACCCTAGGGCCCAAAACCAGGGACACAGCCGGGTCAGAGAGGATGGTAATACCCTCTAGGACTGGTCTCCAACGCTAGGGCCCAAAACCAGGGACACAGCCGGCTCAGAGAGGATGGTAATACCCTCTAGGACTGGTCTCCAACGCTAGGGCCCAAAACCAGGGACACAGCCGGCTCAGAGAGGATGGTAATACCCTCTAGGACTGGTCTCCAACGCTAGGGCCCAAAACCAGGGACACAGCCGGCTCAGAGAGGATGGTAATACCCTCTAGGACCGTGGTCCAACCCTAGGGCCCAAAACCAGGGACACAGCCGGGTCAGAGAGGATGGTAATACCCTCTAGGACTGGTCTCCAACGCTAGGGCCGAAAACCAGGGACACAGCCGGCTCAGAGAGGATGGTAATACCCTCTAGGACTGGTCTCCAACGCTAGGGCCCAAAACCAGGGACACAGCCGGCTCAGAGAGGATGGTAATACCCTCTAGGACTGGTCTCCAATGCTAGGGCCCAAAAACAGGGACACAGCCGGCTCAGAGAGGATGGTAATACCCTCTAGGACTGGTCTCCAACGCTAGGGCCCAAAATCATGGACACAGCCAGCTCAGAGAGGATGGTAATACCCTCTAGGACCGTGGTCCAACCCTAGGGCCCAAAACCAGGGACACAGCCGGCTCAGAGAGGATAGTAATACCCTCTAGGACTGGTCTCCAACCCTAGGGCCCAAAATCATGGACACAGCCAGCTCAGAGAGGATGGTAATACCCTCTAGGACCGTGGTCCAACCCTAGGGCCCAAAACCAGGGACACAGCCGGCTCAGAGAGGATGGTAATACCCTCTAGGACCGTGGTCCAACCCTAGGGCCCAAAATTAGGGACACAGCCGGCTCAGAGAGGATGGTAATACCGTCTAGGATTGGTCTCCAACCCTAGGGCCCAAAACCAGGGACACAGCCGGCTCAGAGAGCACGGCAATACCCTCTGAGACCCTGTTCCAGCCCTAGGACCCAAAACTAGGTATCCAGCCTGCTCAGACAGGATGGTGATACCTGCTAGGATTGGGCTCCAACCGTAGTGACCAAAATTACGTATCCAGCCTGCTTAGATAGGACAGTGAGACCGTCTAGGATTGGGCTCCAACCCTAGGGCCCAGAACCAGGCACACAGCTGGCACAGAGAGGACAGTAATACCCTCTAGAACCGTGTTCCAACCGTAAGAACCAAAACAAGGTATCCAGCATGCTCAAACAGGACAGTGATACCCTCCAACCATTGGCTCCATCACTAGGACCCAAAATCAGATACACAGCCTGCTGCAAGAGCTCCTTTATTGGATCCATTAAGCCAGCTGACCTAATTTCAAAGGACAGGCAAGGAAGAATGGTCGCAAAAAATTTGGTCCAGTGAAATATCACTTAAATTTGCCAGGATAGCAGATTTCAAACCAACAGGATTTGCTGGGAGTCTGTGGTCGCTGCAAGCCTGAAACTCTTCCCTATCACCTACAGCCATATTACGGGGTTGGTATGTTAGCTGGCAGTACTGGGGTCCTGGGCTCAGTTCCTGGACTATCTATGTCATCTCACAGACCATGTGAGGAGATCATGTGTGTCATATAACTGATCCCAGTAAGGGATCACATCTCCATCAGAAAGCAGTGGATGGGCAACCACACAAAGGACATCACTGCTGGCATTGGTCAGACAGACGGGGATTCCCGTGCTTTTCTCTGCACATCTCCAGGTTCCTGCACATGTCAATACACTATTATTATTATTGCTGTTGGGATGATATTGTGATTGCTGTCACTGGCTGCTGCTTTCTACAAATTGAGACGATAATCCTTGGCCAAAGAGCTTGCAATCTAAGATGAACAGGCCTGCGTGCTCGGCGCCCCCTTGCCCCGGCATTAGGTGGCATTAGGAGGATTTCCTGGGCTTTGTCTGCTGAGCGTTCGTCCGCCTCCTCCAGTCTCTGCGTTCTTTGGTGTAAGGCTCGGGGTATTTGCTGTGATTAAGTCGAGTGAAAAATGAGCCGTTTGTGTCCTTGCCGCTCGTGTAGGTTATTGGCGGAGATGTTTTTATATTTAACTAGGAAGCTGTGATCCTTCCAGCATCGCGGTGAAATGTCTGTCAGAGGATTCATGGCTTTCTCTCTTCTCGCAGTTCAAGGCTCCCAACATTAAATGGAAAATCACGCTTTAACATAATGGACCAAATATTTGAAGTGAATTTCTATCTTTGCAGAGGCAGCCGCCTGCTCCCCGTCCCTCCGCCTGCCCCCCGTCCCTCCGCCTGCCCCCCCGTCCCTCCGCCTGCTCCCCGTCCCTCCGCCTGCCCCCCCCGTCCCTCCGCCTGCCCCCCCATCCCTCCGCCTGCACCGCTCTCTGATGGCACAACTAGAACAGGAGGTCGCTGAGGCTTATTGGACGTTTCAGTATTAAAATATTCCTCAACAGAAAGAATATTTCAGATTTCTCTCCGTCAGGACAAGTCGTGATTAGAAGACTTGGGTGACAAATCACCGGAGTGTGACACCGAGACTCTCACCGCTAATAGGCACCATATCACATTCAGCTCCTTCCATCCAAAGTCAGGCCTGACTCTCCTCTGCCTAGAAATAAGTCCTGGAATCAGAATGTCCATCACAGAAGAGGCCAGAATCCTGATAGGCGGTCGTCCCCCTGGTACTTCTCCCTCAGGGGTTGTGGTGACCCCAGACTACCCCTCCCCTGAGAGTTGTGACCCCTAGTACCCCTCCCCTGGGAGTTGTTGTGACCCCTAGTACCCCTCCCCTGGGAGTTGTGACCCCTAGTACCCCTCCCCTGGGAGTTGTTGTGACCCCTAGTACCCCTCCCCTGGGAGTTGTGACCCCTAGTACCCCTCCCTTGGGAGTTGTTGTGACCCCTGGTATCTCTCCCCTGGGGGGTTGTTGTAACCCCTATTACCCTTCCCCCAAATTTGTTGTGACCCCAACTACCCCTCTACCGGAAGGTGTTATGACTGCTAGTACCCCTCCCCTGGGAGTTGTTGTGACCCCTAGTACCCCTCCCCCAGGAGTTGTTGTGACCCCTAGTACCCTTTCCCTGGGAGTTGTTGTGACGACCCCTATTACCCTTCCCCCAAGGTTGTTGTGACCCCCAATTACCCCTCTTCCGGGAGGTGTTATGACCACTACTACCCCTCCCCCAGGGGCTGTTGTGACCCCTAGTACCCCCTCCCCTGGGGATTGTTTTGTGATCCCTGGTACCCCTCCCCAGGGGTTGTTGTGACCCTTAGTACCCCTCCCCCAGGGGGAGGTAGCCAATATCCCCCCCCCTGCTATAAATGTCTCAGAGAAAGCAATATACTGCACAACCCTTATCCAAGCTTTATGGATTTTCAGGAATTAGTAGTGGCAGCAGAATCTCCAGGTGATAGACCATCATCACCATCATCACCATCACCAACACCATCATCATCATCATTACCAACACCATCACCATCATCACGATCATCATCACCACCATCATCATCATTACCAACACCATCACCATCATCACCATCACCAACACCATCATCATCATCATTACCAACACCATCACCATCATCACGATCATCATCACCACCATCATCATCATTACCAACACCATCACCATCATCACCATCATCATCACCATCAACGCCATCATCACCATCATTACCATCATCACCATCATCATCACCATCAACGCCATCATCACCATCATTACCATCATCACCATCATCATCACCATCATCATCACCATCAACGCCATCATCACCATCATTACCATCATCACCATCATTACCATCATCATCACCATCATTACCATCATCATCGCCATCAATGTACTGCTCCAGTTCTCAGACAAATAACTACAGATCGGCCGCTCTGGATAAACCAAGACAACCCGAAGGACAAACTCGCTCCCGCCCAGCTCTGACTCCGCTGGAAGATTATTGATGGTTTTATTAGAAATGTGCAGAATATTTAATGATGGAAATATGGAGAAAGCGGGACTTGGGGCAAGCAGAGAATTCAACGTAATCCATGAATAAATAAATGGCTGCAACTGGAATGTTCCCCTCAAGGCTTCCAGACCCAAACCACATTCAAGCTACATACAAGCCACATACAAGCCAGACCCAAACCACATATAAGCCACATCCAAACCACATATAAGCCAGACCCAAACCACATATAAGCCACATCCAAACCACATATAAGCCACATCCGAACCACATATAAGCCACATCCAAGACACATACAAGCCTCATACAAGCCAGACCCAAACCACATATAAGCCACATCCAAGCCACATACAAGCCAGACCCAAACCACATACAAGACAAACCCAAACCACATACAAGCCAGACCCAAACCACATACAAGTCACATACAAGCCAGACACAAGTCGGATCTGACAATGTTCCCCTCAAGGCTTCCAGATCCAAACCACATTCAAGCCACATACAAGCCACATACAATCCAGACCCAAACCACATATAAGCCACATCCAAACCACATACAAGCCACATACAAGCCAGACCCAAACCACATATAAGCCACATACAAGCCAGACCCAACCACATATAAGCCACATCCAAACCACATATAAGCCACATACAAGCCAGACCCAAACCACATACAAGCCACATCCAAACCACATACAAGCCACATACAAGCCAGACCCAAACCACATATAAGCCACATACAAGCCAGACCCAAACCACATATAAGCCACATCCAAACCACATACAAGCCAGACCCAAACTACATATAAGCCACATACAAGCCAGACCCAACCACATATAAGCCACATCCAAACCACATATAAGTCACATACAAGCCAGACCCAAACCACATACAAGCCACATACAAGCCAGACCCAAACCACATATAAGCCACATACAAGCCAGACCCAAACCACATATAAGCCACATCCAAACCACATACAAGCCACATACAAGCCAGACCCAAACCACATACAAACCAGACACAAGTCGGATCTGACAATGTTCTGCTGCCTGTAATGGCTGGAAAGTCGGATCCGTTTTGGACACATTATCGCTCGGCAGAACACAATCGTCTGTAAAACAGACACAGAAGTGCGGAGAAGATACATCTCTCAGGTCTCTAAAACAACATTTCATTTCCTTGGGGCAGCCGCAGCTCTCAGATATATGAGCAGCGCACAGCTTGTCTGAACCATTCAGCCCTACAAACTCATTTATTTATCCAGAATTCACATCTCTATGGATGGCTGAGGGCATGTGACACAGAGAGAGACGGGGAGGGGGTGGAAAAAGAAGAGGGTAGGGGACGGAGAGGAAAGGAGAGGAGAGGAAAGGAGAGAAGGGAAGAGGAGATGAGAAAAAGAGAGGAGAGGAGAGGAGGAGAGAGAGGAGAGGAGAGAGGAAAGGAGAGGAGGGAAGAGGAGATGAGAAAAAGAGAGGAGAGGAGAAGAGGAGAGGAGAGAGGAGAGGAAAGGAAGGAAGAGGAGAGGAAAGAAGAGGAGAGGAGGGAAGGGGCGAGGAGAGGAGAGGACAGGAGAAGAAGGAAGAGGAGAGATAGGAAGAGGAGAGGAGGGAAGAGGAGAGGAGGGAAGAGGAGAGGAAAAGAGAAGAGAGGAGGGAAGAGAAGAGGAAAGGAGAGGAGGGAAGAAGAGAGGATAGGAGAGGACAGGAGAGGGAAAAAGGGACTGGAGAGGGTAGAAGATACAGAAATGAGTGTGCCAACTTTGCCAAGTCCTTCTGGCTTTCTCAAAGGTTCTGTGAATAGAGGAGAGGAGAGTTTGTTATCCTGAAGTCATATCTGAATGTTTGGAGACTCCTGGAGACTTGTGAACCCCGCGTGGCCTGTAGATGGATGTTCATTAAGTCGGGTACACACTATAAGAACATCGGAGGGAACATTTTGTACGCGGAACGATCCTCTGATTCTCCTATACTTGTACACAACTTTTGACATCCAATTCAGACTTTCCAAACGGAAATTTCCGAAGGGACAAACGCCATAATGTTCCTGGTACGTGAACAGAACTAATGTTTTTCGGGTCATGTGTACCGTTTTTTGTTACTTCATGTGATCCGAAACAAGAAACAACAATAATCTACACTACAACGTCCTCACAAAAGAAAGCCTTCATCGCTGGAGAATTTTCGCCAATTAGTTCCATCCTCGGGAACCATCGAGGAAACCAGAGGATCGTTCACCAGGTTTTCCTATAGTGTGTTCCCAGCTTGGTTAGATGACCGTCTTACCCACGTCCAGGACTACTATACCCATCATTGTGCCCACATCATCTACAGAAACCTGCTTCCCCTCAGTGTACTGGGGTCCTGGTAAAAGGCTCAGGGGCCCCGATAGAAGGTGTGTGACAACATTCCCCCTCTCTCTGTGATATTTCAGCCCCCCCCCAGTACGTCTTATTAATAAACATAAGCTGGTGAATGGCGTTAATACTCGGCTCATTATTACACTGTAGACAGTACTCCTGAAACGATGATAATCTAGAAATCACTATTATGTAGAATGGAGTGCTTAAGCTGTTAAGAAACTCATTAACAAACATTACAGAGTAAAATCCCGAGTTATTCAGAGCCGGATTTGGAGCTGTCAGAACGCCATAATTAGCATTTCACTTTTATGTTCCAGGAGTGGATGGCTCTTCAGGATGGAGTATTGTGGCCCCGGAGCCCTGCCGCTTGGTGCTTGTATTGGGTGAGGAGTCTCCCTGATTGGTATCTATTAACCCACCTGACCTGCGCCATCATACCTTCATTGTCCGTGATTAGTGGAGTGATTGCTGTAATTGGGCAGCTTCAAAATCCGAGGAACCGCAGACGGCAGTAAATGCTGGTCAATGACATAACAGAAGTTCAGAAATTAAAAGACATTTCATGGCGATCACAGGTGTGACAGAACCAGAATGACACCAGATTGGACCGAGTGTGCGTCTATAGACATGGCGGGGATGAGGTTCTCCATATCGTTCATGGGTGACCCAGAATGACAGCAGATTGGACCAAGTGTGCGTCTATAGACATGGCGGGGATGAGGCTCTCCATATCGTTCATGGGTGACCCAGAATGACACCAGATTGGACCATGTATGTATCTATAGACATGGTGGGGATGAGGTTCTCCATATCGGTCATAGGTGACCCAGAATGACACCAGATTGGACCGAGTGTGCGTCTATAGACATGGTGGGGATGAGGTTCTCCATATCGTTCATGGGTGACCCAGAATGACACCAGATTGGACCGAGTGTGCGTCTATAGACATGGCGGGGATGAGGCTCTCCATATCGTTCATGGGTAACCCAGAATGACACCAGATTGGACCATGTATGTATCTATAGACATGGTGGGGATGAGGTTCTCCATATCGGTCATAGGTGACCCAGAATGACACCAGATTGGACCGAGTGTGCGTCTATAGACATGGCGGGGATGAGGTTCTCCATATCGTTCATGGGTGACCCAGAATGACAGCAGATTGGACAAAGTGTGCGTCTATAGACATGGCGGGGATGAGGCTCTCCATATCGTTCATGGGTGACCCAGAATGACACCAGATTGGACCATGTATGTATCTATAGACATGGCGGGGATGAGGCTCTCCATATGTTTCATGGGTGACCCAGAATGACAACAGATTGGACCGAGTGTGCGTCTATAGACATGGCGGGGATGAGGCTCTCCATATCGGTCATAGGTGACCCAGAATGACACTAGATTGGACCAAGTGTGCGTCTATAGACATGGCGGGGATGAGGTTCTCCATATGGTTCATGGGTGACCCAGAATGCCACCAGATTGGACCATGTATGCATATATAGACATGGCAGGGATGAGGTTCTCCATATAGGTCATGGGTGACCCAGAATGACACCAGATTGGACCATGTATGTATCTATAGACATGGCGGGGATGAGGCTCTCCATATGTTTCATGGGTGACCCAGAATGACAACAGATTGGACCAAGTGTGCGTTTATAGACATGGCGGGGATGAGGCTCTCCATATGGTTCATGGGTGACCCAGAATGACAGCAGATTGGACCAAGTGTGCGTCTATAGACACGGCGGGGATGAGGCTCTCCATATGGTTCATGGGTGACCCAGAATGACACCAGATTGGACCAAGTGTGCGTCTATAGACACTGAGGGTATGAGGCTCTCCTTATGTTTTATGTATACGAGCCACACATGCAGGGGGTCCTAATCCTCTGATCACCAATGTAGGGGGGCATTCACCCACTGATCACTTATATAGGGGGCATTCACCCACTGATCACCAAGGTAGGGGGGCATTCACCCACTGATCACCAATGTAGGGGGGCATTCACCCACTGATCACCAATGTAGGGGGGCATTCACCCACTGATCACCAATGTAGGGGGACATTCACGCACTGATCACCAGTGTAGGGGGGCATTCACGCACTGATCACCAATGTAGGGGGTCTCCTCACCCACTGATCACCAATGTAGGGGGTCTCCTCACCCACTGATCACCAATGTAGGGGGGCATTCACCCACTGATTACCAATGTAGGGGGGCATTCACCCACTGATTACCAATGTAGGGGGGCATTCACCCACTGATCACCAATGTAGGGGGCATTCACCCACTGATCACCATTGTAGGGGGCATTCACCCACTGATCACCATTGTAGGGGGGCATTCACCCACTGATCACCATTGTAGGGGGGCATTCACCCACTGATCACCATTGTAGGGGGGCATTCACCCACTGATCAATGTAGGGGGGATGCCACTAACCACTGATGTACGTGGACTCTACAAGGTTCACTGTCTGGGTTTCTACATACAATTTGCTTCACTTCATTATTCCTGAAGTTCATGTTGTCATGCAGAGCTCAGGGTGTACAATCCGAATGAATGAATTAGGACATCCCATCATTTGTAGCTCAGGGTGTACAATCCGAATGAATGAATTAGGACATCCCATCATTTGTAGCTCAGGGTGTACAATCCGAATGAATGAATTAGGACATCCCATCATTTGTAGCTCAGGGTGTACAATCCGAATGAATGAATTAGGACATCCCATCATTTGTAGCTCAGGGTGTACAATCCGAATGAATGAATTAGGACATCCCATCATTTTCAGCTCAGGGTGTACAATCCGAATGAATGAATTAGGACATCCCATCATTTGTAGCTCAGGGTGTACAATCCGAATGAATGAATTAGGACATCCCATCATTTTCAGCTCAGGGTGTACAATCCGAATGAATGAATTAGGACATCCCATCATTTCTAGCTCAGGGTGTACAATCCGAATGAATGAATTAGGACATCCCATCATTTTCAGCTCAGGGTGTACAATCCGAATGAATGAATTAGGACATCCCATCATTTGTAGCTCAGGGTGTACAATCCGAATGAATGAATTAGGACATCCCATCATTTTCAGCTCAGGGTGTACAATCCGAATGAATGAATTAGGACATCCCATCATTTCTAGCTCAGGGTGTACAATCCGAATGAATGAATTAGGACATCCCATCATTTTCAGCTCAGGGTGTACAATCCGAATGAATGAATTAGGACATCCCATCATTTGTAGCTCAGGGTGTACAAATCCGAATGAATGAATTAGGACATCCCATCATTTGTAGCTCAGGGTGTACAATCCGGCACAGAATGAATTAGGACATCCCATCATTTGTAGCTCAGGGTGTACAATCCGGCACAGAATGAATTAGGACATCCCATCATTTTCAGCTCAGGGTGTACAATCCGAATGAATGAATTAGGACATCCCATCATTTGTAGCTCAGGGTGTACAATCCGAATGAATGAATTAGGACATCCCATCATTTTCAGCTCAGGGTGTACAATCCGGCACAGAATGAATTAGGACATCCCATCATTTTTAAAAATGTATTTTATTTGTGACCGACTGATCACATCTCCGCCATGAGTGAGGACTTCCCTGAGACCTGAACATGACGTCAGGCAAGGTTGGTGTGACTGAAGGGTTCCCTCTGGTCCTATGGATCGTCAGCTAAGGGCAGTGACACCATCATGCTGGTCCCTAATAGTGGGGACACCAGGGGGAGCGGGAAGTTCAGCTCACAGCAGCCAGAGGGGCACATTGTGTCTATGGATGGGGGAGGTGACAATGAATGAAGACCTGGCAGGGGATCACACCTCTTGGTTGGTTGAGAGGTCTTCTCTGTATCCATGTATTGCGGTGGGTGTTGTCAGGAGAGGCTGAGCTCTGCGGCGGGCCGGCTGGCGGCTTTGTTTGATGAAGGTTGTATGGCAGACGCAGTCAGAGATTCGGGAACAATTCCATCCTTGTACTCCTCACCTCCCACAAGAACACGCCGTGTGCGGCCATTAATGGATCCAGTAAATTGGACTTGTTAATGGAATCGCACTATTGCAATTTTCTTGTAAATTGAGCTTTTACAGCGATGACAGCTTCTCCCCGCTAATGCGCCAATATTTCCTCCCATCTGCAATGAATCCTGCGCCCGGCTCTGCGTTCCCCAACATACCTACAAATCGCTGAGAGCAACGCGGACTGCATCAGGTCCAAGCAGCCAATAAATAACCCCTTCCTCACCCATCCCCCCCCCCATATACAGAGCGCCCTCCACTCTGTACAGCCTCCTCTATTCCGTATACTCCCATACCCCCCGTATACTCCCATACCCCCGTATACTCCCATACCCCCCGTATACTCCGATACCCCCCCATATACAGAGCGCCCTTCTGTACAGCCTGCTCTATTCCGTATACTCCCATACCCCCGTATACTCCCATACCCCCCGTATACTCCCATACCCCCCCGTATACAGAGCGCCCTCCACTCTGTACAGCCTCCTCTATTCCGTATACTCCCATACCCCCCGTATACTCCCATACCCCCGTATACTCCCATACCCCCGTATACTCCCATACCCCCGTATACTCCGATACCCCCCCCCCCATATACAGAGCGCCCTCCACTCTGTACAGCCTCCTCTATTCCATATACTCCCATACCCCCCCCGTATACTCCCCTACCCCCGTATACTCCCATACCCCCCGTATACTCCGATACCCCCCCATATACAGAGCGCCCTTCTGTACAGCCTGCTCTATTCCGTATACTCCCATACCCCCGTATACTCCCATACCCCCCCCCCCCCATATACAGAGCGCCCTCCACTCTGTACAGCCTCCTCTATTCCATATACTCCCATACCCCCCCCGTATACTCAGATACCCCCCATATACTCCGATACCCCCATATACTCCGATACCCCCCCATATACAGAGCGCCCTTCTGTACAGCCTGCTCTATTCCGTATACTCCCATACCCCCCGTATACTCCCATACCCCCCGTATACTCCGATACCCCCCCATATACAGAGCGCCCTTCTGTACAGCCTGCTCTATTCCGTATACTCCCATACCCCCGTATACTCCCATACCCCCCCCCCCCCATATACAGAGCGCCCTCCACTCTGTACAGCCTCCTCTATTCCATATACTCCCATACCCCCCCCGTATACTCAGATACCCCCCATATACTCCGATACCCCCCCCCCATATACAGAGCGCCCTCCACTCTGTACAGCCTCCTCTATTCCGTATACTCCCATACCCCCCCGTATACTCAGATACCCCCCATATACACCGATACCCCCCCCCATATACAGAGCGCCCTCCACTCTGTACAGCCTCCTCTATTCCGTATACTCCGATACCCCCCGTATACTCCCATACCCCCGTATACTCCCATACCCCCCCCCCCCATATACAGAGCGCCCTCCACTCTGTACAGCCTCCTCTATTCCATATACTCCCATACCCCCCCCGTATACTCAGATACCCCCATATACTCCGATACCCCCATATACTCCGATACCCCCCCATATACAGAGCGCCCTCCACTCTGTACAGCCTCCTCTATTCCGTATACTCCCATACCCCCCCCGTATACTCAGATACCCCCCCATATACAGAGCGCCCTCCACTCTGTACAGCCTCCCCTATTCTGTATACTCCGATACCGCCTCATATACTCCGATACCCCCCCGTATACTCCCATACCCCCGTATACTCCCATACCCCCCGTATACTCCCATACCCCCCCATATACAGAGCGCCCTTCTGTACAGCCTCCTCTATTCTGTATACTCCCATACCCCCCGTATACTCCCATACCCCCGTATACTCCCATACCCCCCCATATACAGAGCGCCCTCCACTCTGTACAGCCTCCTCTATTCCGTATACTCCTATACCCCCCCGTATACTCCGATACCCCTCCCCCGTATACTCCCATACCCCCCCGTATACTCCCATACCCCCCCGTATACTCCGATACCCCCCCCCCATATACAGAGCGCCCTCCACTCTGTACAGCCTCCTCTATTCTGTATACTTCCATACCCCCCCGTATACTCCCATACCCCCATATACTCCGATACCCCCCCCCCATATACAGAGCGCCCTCCACTCTGTACAGCCTCCTCTATTCCGTATACTCCCATACCCCCCCGTATACTCCGATACCCCCCCGTATATTCCGATACCCCCCCATATACAGAGCGCCCTTCTGTACAGCCTCCTCTATTCCGTATACTCCGATTCCCCCTCCCATATACAGAGCGCCCTCCGCTCTGTACAGCATCCTCTATTCCGTATACTCCCATACCCCCCCCCCCCCGTATACTCCCATACCCCCCCATATACAGAGCACCCTTCTGTACAGCCTCCTCTATTCCGTATACTCTGATACCCCCCCCTATACTCCATTACCCCCCGTATACTCCGATACCCCCCATATACAGAGCGCCCTTTTGTACAGCCTCCTCTATTCCGTATACTCTGATACCCCCCATAGACTCCGATACCCCCCCCCCCATATACAGAGCGCCCTTCTGTACAGCCTCCTCTATTCCCTATACTCTGATACCCCCCCTATACTCCATTAACCCCCGTATACTCCGATTCCCCCCCCCATATACAGAGCACCCTCCATTCTGTACAGCCTCCTCTATTCCGTATACTCCGATACCCCCCATAGACTCTGATTCCCCCCATACTCCGATACCCCCCATAGACTCCGATTCCCCCCGTACTCCGATACCCCCCATAGACTCCGATTCCCCCCGTATACTCCGATACCCCCCCATATACAGAGCGCCCTCCACTCTGTACAGCCTCCTCTATTCCGTATACTCCCATACCCCCCATATACAGAGCGCCCTCCTCTATTCCGTATACTCCCATACCCCCCATATACAGAGCGCCCTCCTCTATTCCATATACTCCTATACCCCCCGTAGACTCCGATTCCCCCGTATACTCTGATACCCCCCCATAGACTCCGATTCCCCCATATACTCTGATACCCCCCCATAGACTCCGATTCCCCCCGTATACTCCGATACCCCCCCATATACAGAGCGCCCTCCATTCTGTACAGCCTCCTCTATTCCGTATACTCCGATACCCCCCCGTAGACTCCGATTCCCCCCATATACTCCCATACCCCCCCATATACAGAGCGCCCTTCTGTACGGCCTCCTCTATTCCATATACTCCGATACCCCCCCGTATACTCCGATACCCCCCCGTATATTCCGATACCCCCCCCCCCATATACAGATCGCCCTCCGCAGGTTTATACCCCAACCCGCAGACCTGACCTCTCTGGTGACATTCGGGGAAAGGGCCCCTTTGTTGTGTCTGCTCAGATGTCCCATAATGCCTCCGTATACCTTCTGTACAGCCTCCTCTATTCCGTATACTCCAGTACCCCCCGTATACTCCAGTACCCCCCCCGTATACTTCGATACCCCCCGTATACTCCAGTACCCCCCCCCCCGTATACTTCGATACCCCCCGTATACTCCAGTACCCCCCGTATACTTCGATACCCCCCTGGAAAATTCTCTGATACCCCCCCGTATACTCCATATAGCCTCCTTTATTCCGTATACTCCAGTACCCCCCCATATACTCCCAGTACCCCCCCATATACTCCCAATACCCCCCCATATACTCCGATACCCCCCCGTATACTCCATTACTCCTCCCCCCCGTATTTTGTACAGCCTCCTCTATTCCGTATACTCTGATACCCCCCATAGACTCCGATACCCCCCCCCCCCATATACAGAGCGCCCTTCTGTACAGCCTCCTCTATTCCCTATACTCTGATACCCCCCCTATACTCCATTAACCCCCGTATACTCCGATTCCCCCCCCCATATACAGAGCACCCTCCATTCTGTACAGCCTCCTCTATTCCGTATACTCCGATACCCCCCATAGACTCTGATTCCCCCCATACTCCGATACCCCCCATAGACTCCGATTCCCCCCGTACTCCGATACCCCCCATAGACTCCGATTCCCCCCGTATACTCCGATACCCCCCCATATACAGAGCGCCCTCCACTCTGTACAGCCTCCTCTATTCCGTATACTCCCATACCCCCCATATACAGAGCGCCCTCCTCTATTCCGTATACTCCCATACCCCCCATATACAGAGCGCCCTTCTCTATTCCATATACTCCTATACCCCCCGTAGACTCCGATTCCCCCGTATACTCTGATACCCCCCCATAGACTCCGATTCCCCCATATACTCTGATACCCCCCCATAGACTCCGATTCCCCCCGTATACTCCGATACCCCCCCATATACAGAGCGCCCTCCATTCTGTACAGCCTCCTCTATTCCGTATACTCCGATACCCCCCCGTAGACTCCGATTCCCCCCATATACTCCCATACCCCCCCATATACAGAGCGCCCTTCTGTACGGCCTCCTCTATTCCATATACTCCGATACCCCCCCGTATACTCCGATACCCCCCCGTATATTCCGATACCCCCCCCCCCATATACAGATCGCCCTCCGCAGGTTTATACCCCAACCCGCAGACCTGACCTCTCTGGTGACATTCGGGGAAAGGGCCCCTTTGTTGTGTCTGCTCAGATGTCCCATAATGCCTCCGTATACCTTCTGTACAGCCTCCTCTATTCCGTATACTCCAGTACCCCCCGTATACTCCAGTACCCCCCCCGTATACTTCGATACCCCCGTATACTCCAGTACCCCCCCCCCCCCCGTATACTTCGATACCCCCCGTATACTCCAGTACCCCCCGTATACTTCGATACCCCCCTGGAAAATTCTCTGATACCCCCCCGTATACTCCATATAGCCTCCTTTATTCCGTATACTCCAGTACCCCCCCATATACTCCCAGTACCCCCCCATATACTCCCAATACCCCCCCATATACTCCGATACCCCCCCGTATACTCCATTACTCCTCCCCCCCGTATTCTCTGAATCCCCCCCGTATACTCCAATACCCACCCCCCTGTATACTCCATACAGCCTCCTCTATTCCATATATGCCGATACCCCCCGTATACTCCAGTACCCCCCGTATACTCCGGAACCCCCCCGTATACTCTGATCCCCCCGTATACTCCGATACCCCCCGGAAAATTCTCCGATCTCCCATATATTCCGATACCCCTGTATACTCCAGTACCCCCCCCCCCCCGTAAACTCTGGTACCCCCCGTATACTCTGATTCCCCCCCGTATACTCCGATACCCCCAATATATTCCGATACCCCCAATATATTCCGATACCCCCCATATATTCCGATACCCCCCATATATTCCGATACCCCCCGTATACTCCATATACCTTCCTGGACCTTCTGTACAGCCTTCTCTATACCATATACTCCGGTACATTATATACATATGGGGGGCAGTAGTGATGGGGTATATATGGGGGCAGTAGTGATGGGGTATATATGGGGGCAGTAGTGATGGGGTATATATGGGGGGCAGCAGTGATGGGGTATATATGGGGGGCAGCAGTGATGGGGTATATATGGGGGGCAGTAGTGATGGGGTATATATGGGGGGCAGCAGTGATGGGGTATATATGGGGGCAGTAGTGATGGGGTATATATGGGGGGCAGCAGTGATGGGGTATATATGGGGGGCAGTAGTGATGGGGTATATATGGGGGCAGTAGTGATGGGGTATATATGGGGGGCAGTAGTGATGGGGTATATATGGGGGCAGTAGTGATGGGGTATATATGGGGGCAGTAGTGATGGGGTATATATGGGGGCAGTAGTGATGGGGTATATATGGGGGGGCAGCAGTGATGGGGTATATATGGGGGGCAGTAGTGATGGGGTATATATGGGGGCAGTAGTGATGGGGTATATATGGGGGCAGTAGTGATGGGGTATATATGGGGGCAGTAGTGATGGGGT